>NC_073383.1:76779032-77092782 GCF_028641065.1 Leucoraja erinaceus | reverse complement strand
CACAGTAAAATTATTTGTTTACGTAAAATTGTTTGTCTACATAAATGGTGCTGACAAAGTTCCAAATCACAATTCACTGCCTAAAAATATTCCATTCATCTTGCTTCGGATTCTATTGCTGATCATTTTAGGGTCAGGTGGTCAACTCTGCAGTCAACAGAAACTAGCTCTCCTGGTCCATTCCATCATGAGTGGGGCTGCATTTATTGGCTCCTTTGTGGATGAGAGCTTGTTGTGCAAGACCTCCCAACAAATGCTGACTCCGTCATCGAAGCAGCTCGCTCAACATGAAATGCTCTGATAACATGTAAACCTTTGACGAAGGTTTCCAATTATCTTTTAATGTGTATAAATGGGCTTTAAGAAGAAATTGAACCCAGCCAAACATAATACCCCATTTGTCGAGGAAAGGTGACTAAATCTCACATTTTGTTCTTGGAAACAAAACCAGATGAGTTGCAGGTTAGTCCACTTTATGGCTTTTATATGTGTGGCTGTACATAATATTGTGCATAAAATTAAATATAGAAGATAGAACAATACATCCCATGAAGTGACTCTTTAGCATATCATGGCTGTGGTGACCATGATGCCAATCTAACTAAACCTAACCTCTTGCACATTAGTCTGTATCCTCCCTTTCTCTGCATATCCATGTGCCTCTCCAAATGCCTCTTAAATACCACTGCCTCATATCTGCCTCCCCTGCCAGGACGTTCCATGTACCTCT
Organism: Leucoraja erinaceus; assembly: GCF_028641065.1. NCBI lineage: Eukaryota > Metazoa > Chordata > Chondrichthyes > Rajiformes > Rajidae > Leucoraja > Leucoraja erinaceus. The sequence goes on along the minus strand of NC_073383.1, from coordinate 77,092,052 downwards.
GTAAAAAACCTAACCACGCTTCTCCTTTAAACTTTGACACTCTCATCTTAAAACTATGCCCTCTAATTTTCGACATTTCCACCTTGGGGGAAAAAAGGTTCTGTCTGTCCACCCTATCTATCTCTCTCATAATTTTATATACATCTATCCGGTCATCCCTTCACCTCTGATGCTCCTGGGAAAACAATTCAAGTTTGTCCAACCTCTCCTGATAGCTCATACCCAATAATTCAGAAAACTAAGAAATTGAAAAAATATAACATCAAGGAAATGGTGGCGGATAAAATCCAGAAACTTCTAGCAGAAAATAACATTAAGTAAAGAAAATAGACATGGACAAAGGATATACGTAGAAAATGCAGGACATTATATAAAAACTACCAGGCACACTCGACAGGCCAGGCAGCATCTATGGAAAGAGAACATAATTAATATTTCATATTTTGGGCTCCCCAAATTCGATTTGAATCGACGACTTAATTCTTCCCTCCACGACCTGCTAAGTGTTTCCGGCACCTCCTGTTCTCATCTCCAGCATCTGCGTGATATACAGAAAGGCAGAGTCCATACAAATCTCACAGCTGAATATTAATATTTTATGTTGTAACTTCAGATTTAAATTTTAAAGTTCAAGTTCACATTTATTGTCACATGCACCAATTGGTACAGTGATATTTGAGTTGCCATACAGCCATACAAATAAAAAGAACAGAACACGCAATAGAATTTAACATAAACATCCACCACAGTGGAATCAACATTTCTCACTGTGATGGAAGGCATAAAGTTCAGTCAATCTTCCTCCTTTTGTTCATCCGTGGTCGGGGCCTAGAACCATCCGCAGTCACCGCTACGGACTGCCCGATGTACAGGCCCTCTCGCCGGAATGATCAAAATTCCGACGTTGGGAAGGATTGGAACACACTCTGCGGCTTGGATTTACCGAATCGGCCGCTTCTTACTGGGACCGCGGCTTCCAAAGTCTACAGGCTGGACAGAGCTCCGACCCTGGCGATTCTTGGCAAAAGATCCCAGGCTCCGCAATGTTAAAGTCAGAGCCGCGCCCGCAGCTAGAAGCTCCACAGACCACAGCTCCACGATGTTAAAGTCAGCAGGCCCCGAGATCGGCACGTCAACACTGGCGATCCCTGACAAGGATCCCAGGCTCCATGATGGTAATTCCGTGCTGCAACTGCTGCTGAAGATCTGGGCCGGTCTTCAGTCAGAAATGCCGCGCCAATCCAGTTGGTAGGCCGCGAAGGGGGCGAAGAAGCAAAGACGCATCTCCATCCAGGTAAGTGACTGAAAAACGGTTCTTCCCTATTTCCCCCCTACCACCCCTCACATAAGACATACTGAGAAACAGTCAAACATACATTTAGACGCAATAAAAATAACAAAAAAGGCAAAAGGATTGATGAGTTGCCGGCGAGGTAGCCACTGCGGTGGCGCCACCCGATGTAATCTTAAGTTTTTATAGTTTACTGGACCATGTGGGTTGGGTCCCGTCCCCTCAATGCGCAATTGCGAGGGGAGGGGCGGTTGATGCACACACACACTAACCACCCATCACACACACACTAACCACCCCCTTGATATTATATTAATATTATTCATTTGCTTCTTTTACCCTATCCCCACCCTATCCACTCATGCATAGCCCCCTCACAGGCGCGTCTAGAGAGGGAGAGGGGAGGGGGTAGAGAGAGAGGGAGCAGAGACACAAAGAGAGAGACACAGAGAGAGGGGCAGACACAGAGGAACAGAGTGAGAGAGGCAGAGAGAGAAGGGTCATAGAGAGAGAGAGAGAGAGGGGGGGGGCAGAGAGAGTATCAGAGAGAGAGAGGGGCACAGAGAGAGAGGGGTCATAGAGAGAGAGAGAGAGGGGGGACAGAGAGAGTATCAGAGAGAGAGGGGGCAGAGAGAGAGAGAGATAGAGGGTGCAGAGAGAGAGGAGAGAGGGGGCAGAGAGAGAGGGGGCAGAGATGCAGAGAGAGGGGGCAGAGAGAGAGAGGGGGGGGAGAGAGGGAGAGAGGAGAAAGAGAGAGAGAGAGAGGGGGGGGCAGAGAGAGGGGGGGGCAGAGAGAAAGAGAGAGGGGTGGAGGGAGACAGGCGGGCAGAGTGAGAAGGGAGAGAGAGAGGGGAGATAGAGAAGGGGGCAGAGAGAGAGGGCAGAGAGCGAGGGAGAGATTTCATGTCGTGTTTTCGAGGAGACGCACATGAACATCGCACAAATACACACTCTTCTGAATCTTCTGAATTTATAGTCGGCAGGGCAGTGCTCTGCATATCACACACATTCAAGATCAGAGTTATAGAGATCGGTACTGATTGGGGATGATCAGCCATGATCACATGTGCTGGCTCGAAGGGCCGAATGGCCTACTCCTGCACCTTTTGTCCATAAACAATACGAACTTTGCAATAAGGTGAACAGGTGCATTGAGAATAGAATTATAAAATAAAAGGTACATTCGGGTATTTCGCACAGGGAAATAATTAAAGGTTCTTGTTATATATACATGACATGTGTTTATAGTCACAAGGTTATAAAGTGTCGACCCACCGGCCGGTGGAGCTTGAAGATGTTCATCCTGCGGGAGAGCGGATCGGCTGCAGATGTGACGGGCTGGGCGGCTAACGGGCGTCAACAGCTGGAATAACGGGCGTGAACAGCGTAACGGGCGTCAACAGCTGGAATAACGGGCGTCAACAGCTGCGGAGAGGTGGATTGGGCGGGAGCGAGCGTCGACAGTTGTAGGGGTGGGTCGCGCGTGAACCAGCCAGCATCAACTGCCGGTCGAGCGCGAGCGTTCACAGTTGGGCCGCCCGGGAGCGAGCGTTGACAGTTGGGCCGCCCGGGAGCGAGCGTTGACAGTTGGGCCGCCCGGGAGCGAGCGCGTCGACTGCTGGACCGGGCGGTTAACGGGCGTTGACAGGTGTGAGTGGGAGGGGGAGCGTGAATAAGCGACAGCTGAGGCTGGGCGGGGGGCGAGCGATGACAGTTGGGGTTCGAGAATAAGCGAGGGTCAACAGTTGGGGGAGGCGGGCCGTTAACGGGCGTTGGACAATGAGTTGAGTGTGCGGGCGAGAAGGGTAGTCAACAGTTCGACCGTGCGGTTCACGGGCGGACACAGCTGAGGGGAAGGCGGGGGATGCGGTTGGTGGGCGCCGACAATTGAGAGGGTGATGGCGGGCGGGAGGAAAGATTATAGAGGATATAATCTTTGGGCGGGAGTGTCAGCAGCTGGGGGGGGGGGGGGGGGGGGGGGGGGGAGGGCCGAGAGCGAGCGACGACAGTTGGGGCGGCGGGAGGTTAACGGCCGTCGACGGCGGGATGTTAACTGGTTGGGGAGGCGGGGGGAGCGACGACAGCTGCCGCCGGACGAGCTGAGGGTTAACGTCGAATGTTGTGGTTGGGGATTTGGTTGGGGGCGTGGTGGGAGGGGGTCGTCGGCTCCTCTGGTATCTTTGGTCGACAGTTGGCGCTGGACCGGAGCGAGCACCTTGCGGCTGCCCGCGCATGCGTGGGGGAGGTGGGGCCTCTCGCACTGTCACCGCCCCCCCCCTCTCCCATGCAATCCCATTGGCTGCTGCCGCCGGCGTTCCCGCGCGCTGCCTCTTCCCGCCAAGTCGGGCGGCCGTTGGGCGCGTGCCCGCGGGCGGGGCGATTGTTGGCGCCATTTTGGAGGGCTGCCTCCTTCCCGTCATGGCGCCCACATCTACATCTACAGCTCACTGTTCTGCTGTAAATTGATGTCATCGACAATGTAGACGACCCCCTCTGTCTCTTTTCAGGTTCCCCAATAACAAAGAAAGGTGAGGAAATATAATTGTTTTCTGTCATAGAAACATAGAAAATAGGTGCAGCAGGAGGCCATTCGGCCCTTCGAGCCCGCACCGCCTTTCATTGTGATTACGGCTGATCATAGAAACATAGAAATTAGGTGCAGGAGTAGGCCATTCGGCCCTTCGAGCCTGCACCGCCATTCAACATCAACATGATCATGGCTGATCATCCAACTCAGTATCCCGTACCTGCCTTCTCTCCATACCCTCTGATCCCCTTAGCCACAAGGGCCACATCTAACTCCCTCTTAAATATAGCCAATGAACTACCTCGACTACCTCGGCCTCGACTACCCTCTGCGGCAGAGAGTTCCAAAGATTCACCACTCTCTGTGTGAAAAAAGTTCTTCTCATCTCGGTTTTAAAGGATTTCCCCTTTATCCTTAAGCTGTGACCCCTTGTCCTGGACTTCCCCAACATCGGGAGCAATCTTCCTGCATCTAGCCTGTCCAACCCCTTAAGAATTTTGCAAGTTTCTATAAGATCCCCTCTCAATCTCCTAAATTCTAGAGAGTATAAACCGAGTCTATCCAGTCTTTCTTCATAAGACAGTCCTGACATCCCAGGAATCAGTCTGGTGAACCTTCTCTGTACTCCCTCTATGGCAATAATGTCCTTCCTCAGATTTGGAGACCAAAACTGTACGCAATACTCCAGGTGTGGTCTCACCAAGACCCTGTACAACTGCAGTAGAACCTCCCTGCTCCTATACTCAAATCCTTTTGCTATGAATGCTAACATACCATTCGCTTTCTTCACTGCCTGCTGCACCTGCATGCCTACTTTCAATGACTGGTGTACCATGACACTCAGGTCTCGCTGCATCTCCCCCTTTTCCTAGTCGGCAACCATTTAGATAATAGTCTGCTTTCCTGTTTTTGCCACCAAAATGGATAACCTCACATTTATCCACATTATACTGCATCTGCTAAACATTTGCCCACTCACCCAGCCTATCCAAGTCACCTTGCAGTCTCCTAGCATCCTCCTCACAGCTAACACTGCCCCCCAGCTTAGTGTCATCCGCAAACTTGGAGATATTGCCTTCAATTCCCTCATCCAGATCATTAATATATATTTTAAATAGCTGGGGTCCCAGCACTGAGCCTTGCGGTACCACACTAGTCACTGCCTGCCATTGTGAAAAGGACCCGTTTACTCCTACTCTTTGCTTCCTGTTTGCCAGCCAGTTCTCTATCCACATCAATACTGAACCCCCAATGCCGTGTACTTTAAGTTTGTATACTAATCTCTTATGTGGGACCTTGTCGAAAGCCTTCTGGAAGTCCAGATACACCACATCCACCGGTTCTCCCCTATCCACGCTACTAGTTACATCCTCAAAAAATTCTATAAGATTCGTCAGACATGATTTACCTTTCGTAAATCCATGCTGACTTTGTCCAATGATTCTAATGATCGAGTCCAATCAATAACCCGTGCCTGCCTTCTCCCCATATCCCTTAATTCCACTAGCCCCTAGAGCTCTATCTAACTCGATATTATTCTGTCCTGAAAATTATTTTTATGATAACATTTTCTGTCCTCCAATCAACAGTCATTGCGAAGCTAGGTTTGTCGGTACATTAGAAAGTTATTACATTTTTTAAAAATAGTTCTCTACTTACCACAATAATAAAGTCATCATTTTTTGTAATTCTGTACATTTTTGTTTTTGTTCTTGGAAGGCAGGGGTCTCCAAAATATGGCCCGCGGGACACATCAGGCCCACCACCGGATTTTTCAAGCTCAGATTTGAGTCAGGGAGCGCGGCGGTTGGTGTTGTTAGCAGTTAGGTCCCTCGAAGTGTCAGAGCTGAGACATCACAAGGCCGCCTTGAAGAAGGGTGCAATGGTGTGGTGGGGGGGTTCGACGTCGGCCAGAATGGGTCGGCGCGTTAGAACGTGCCATTGTTCCACTCTCTCCCTCCCTTCTCTCTCTTCATCCCTTCTCTCTCTTCATCCCTTCTCTCTCTTCCTCCCTTCTCTCTCTTCCTCCCTTCTCTCTCTTCCTCCCTTCTCTCTCTTCCTCCCTTCTCTCTCTCCCTCCCCCTTCTCTCTCTGAACACTGAACTTGACCAGTTTTCCAACAAGCAAACCAAGACCAAGGCTAAATTGGAATGCAGTTCCAACGCTTTTTGACATCCCTAACCCGCCAAAATGTCTGTTTTCCCAACACAGGTTACACAAGAGGAAGAGCGAGAACCTCCCATTACGTGTATATATATATATATATATATATATATACACACACATCTTGTAAATAAATTGGTCATCAAAACTAAAAAACTGAGGCAATCTTCAATTTGGCAACACACTGTCATCGACCATCTATGTCACACAGATCCATAAGGTAATGTACCGTTTAGATCACATGCGGTGTCCACCCAGATGGATGCAGTATTCTACTACATGATCAGGTGAATGAAGTGGAAATGGTGTAGGGGGCAGAAAGTTAGAAAAGAGAAACTCCCCACATACATACTGCATATTTTGTGTGTAGTCCAGTTTACTGCAGTCTGCTCACTGCTTGGCTTCAGAGTATGCTGCTGTAAGAACAATCCTGAAATCTTCCCTCAGTTCCTTACCAAGTCAATCTAATTTCCATTTCTACGTGTAGCTTAATATCCACATGATGTTTGAACTTCTTTAACAAGCATTCATTATCTCTTCCTTTAAACTCTGCCCCACCGTGTAATTACCTTTATGGGCCCCATACACCACTCTCACCACTTTTTATTAATTCTTATCACCTAATAATAGTATAAAAAGTATAACAGTAAATAAGGGTAATTTGATTTAAAATTGATTAAAAATACTTTTGAAGACTTTAGAGGCTTGCTGGGAGTTACATGAAGAGGACAGTTTCATTTTACACACTGGATTGCAATCTGATTTGGGGTAATCGAATACTTTAATGTTGTCATCATGATCGTGCAAGGACTAGTTTGAAAACATTTACAGAAACTATTGGCGAAGCAAAATTATAGATCAGAAAGCAGACAGCCACAGAAAGGAAAAGTAGCAAGTACTTAAAAGATGCCAGGCAATAACCATTGCCAACAAGACAAAGTCTAACACTTGACAATCAATGGTGTTTCCATCTCTAAGTCCCCCATTATATATATATATTTGCTGGTTACCATTGACCAAAAGCCCTACTGAATTACCATACAGAAGATGGATGCTGGAGTAACTCAGCAGAATAGGCGGCATCTCTGGAGATGGGTGGTTCTTGGTTTCTTGGTCCTCCAAAATATTCCAAATGGAATTTAAACGAGGTGGTGGAGGGAGGACTTAAGCCAGAAAGGGTTATTGGGAAGAAAGAGCTACTTTAAATTTAGTTGCATCTGGTTGGGTAGCTATAGCAGGGTGGAGATTATTCCATGCTTTAATTGTGCGGGGGAAGAACGAATTGCTGTACACATCTGTCTTTGTAGCTGGAATCACGAATTGAATCGAATGCCCTTGTCTGCTCCTAATTGGTTTTTTTTTTTTGTAAGTCTTGTAATCTATGTCGAGCTGACCATTTAACATTTTGTAAAAACAGGTCAAACGGTGAGGTTCACGTCTGTCTTGGAGAGGGTTCCACCCCAGAGAATTCAGAAGTTTGGTAACACTCGCTTCTCTCTCATAGGTGTTAGTAACAAATCGAGCTGCCTGTCTTTGGACACGTTCGATGGAGGAGCACACGTTTGTGGTGTTTTGCGTCAAGGTCAAAGATGGTATTCAGTGGTGAGTGTATCACCTGTTGACTCCCCATCCCTTTCCACCATCTGTAAGGCACAAGCCGGGAGCACTGACACGCGTCTACTTCACGTCTGCAAGCCATACTTGGTTAAAGTAGATATAAGAAACTGCAAATCTATAGTCACAGCCATTCAGAAAGTTGCAAACAGCCGCAGACACGAACACCAAGATGAGGACTCATTCTAAATATAGACTCCGCGTTTGTGTAATTAGAGTCCATCTGAGTGATTGCTGTGTTCACTTCTGGTCCTTACCTATGGTGCGTGAAATGGAGGTCCTGAAATTTAGGCCTATTTATTGGCTAATTAGTATGAAGACAATAGACTTAAGGGCCCGTCCCACTTGGTGATTTTTTCGGCGACTGCCGGCGTCATATCAGTGTCGCCGAAGGATTTTGAACATTTCAAAATCCAGCGGCGCTAAAAAAATGTGACACATGAAAAAACACCGCACGTCATACGTCAACACTCCGCAAATCTTTCAGTGACCTGGTACGTCTGTCAATAATCCCGGCAGTTGCCGAAAAAAATCGCCAAGTGGGACAGGCCCTTTAGAAACATGGGCCTTTTCGCGTGAGAACAGTTATTGTGAGATTTCATTGAAGTCTATAAAAACAGCCTCTTTATTGATTGATTATCTCTTATACCAGACGTGCAATCTTATACCAGTATACCAGATTCTTGGTTCATTTAACCTAGAACAACCATGCAGCCCTAGCGGTGGCGCACCCAGGGGCAGGTAACAATGAGGATCGATTACAGCTTATGCTGGCAGCCGTGGGCCTCACTCTCCAGCAGCCAATCAATATATCAAAGGGAGATATGAAACCAGGGGAAGGAGAGGCTGCAGAAGATTTTCTGGGAAGGTTTAAAAAACCCATCTACGGCAACCAGTCAGGTGACACTCAGTATCAGCAAGGAAATGACTGGCCACGGTTTTGTGCTATGGTTATGAACTGTTTGCCTTCCAGCATTGCAATGGGTATTTAAACCAATAATATGGACTGGTCAGTCTTCATCGGCCCGCATGTCAAGAGCTGTGAAAGCCTTTTGGAAAGACTGTCCTATTGGAGACAGTGAAGCCCAGGTAAAGGTAAAAACGAATATGTGATGAGAGAAACGAGAGAATTTCCACCAGTGACTGTCCCTGACTGAATGGACTAACAAATCTTGATGTTACCCTGTTTACAGATGGCAGCTCATTCATTGTTGAAAAGGGAGAATGGTTGTCAGGCTATGTGATTGTTAATCAGGAGGGAACGACCATTGAAGCAGCATCTTTTGAGGCTCCCTTCTAGGCCCAGCTAGCCGAACTATTTGCGTTGACTAGAGCCTGCACCCTGGCCGAAGAACTATCTGCAAATATTTACACAGACTGCCAATATGCTTTTGGAGTGGTTCCTGATATGGACAATTATGGAAGAATCGGGGGTTTCTAACCTCTTCAGGGACAGTGATATCTCACAAAAATTGGTTTCTAATTTGCTACAGGCCATTCAGTTACACAGTCAGCATGCTGTTATCAAAGTTAGAGCCCATAGTATAGGCCAAGCCCCAGAGACATAGGAAATTGCCTTGCCAACGAGTTAGCTAAGAAAGCTTCTAGAAGTTACCACATTGTTGGGTCCCACACGATGAGGCAGTTTAAAAATTCTACTAGGAATAAGTCTCCCTCGAAAAAAGGAATGCCAACCATCCAAGAAGTACTTCAAATACAGGAGGACGCTCCTGCATGGGTAGAACAGCTGTGGCAGGACCAGGGTTGTCTGTACGATCCTGTCACTAGCTTATGGGTTACGCCTGCCGGACAGACTTGCAGGTCTGATGAGCTTGCGTTGTGGGTTATTGAATTTGTACATTTTGCAACTCATTGTGGGGCCAATGCTGTAAGTGATATGCTTTTAGAGACCTGGTGGCATCCAAAACTTTTGACTTGTCCCAACGCATCAGCCAGCAATGTCTGATTTGCTAGCAGCATAATCCAGGTAAAGGCTTGCCCTGTGAACCAGTTAAGACTCCTTTACCATTTGAGACCTTTCAAGTGGACTACATTGAGTTGGAATGATTTCAGTGTTATAAGTATGTTTTTGTAATTATTGATGTTTTTAGTAAATTAATAATTAGTGTAAAGACCTCTCATGTGTGTGGTAGCATTATGGTTTTTGAATGAATGCTGAAGTTAAGTCTTTTATTTGTTGTAAATCACATGTTATAAGTGTAGGTGTGTGTCCCTTTAAAAAAAAAACTGTAAGCAGGGGGCTGAAGTTTTTTTTACAGCTACCCTCGGCTGTGAGGTTAACCTCTCAATTTAAAAGGGGAAATAAGTTAATTGCTGAAACACGACCAGCTTTAATGGTTTGTTTAGATAAACATTCTTGTTGATGAAGGGAACTGACTGATAATGGGTTAGTCATGAGTTAACGTGATATTTTGCTAAATCACTGGAATATAACATCTTTGATCACTCCTGTTTGATAGAAAAATTGAAAGTATGTTGGGTTTATTTTAATTTGTTGTATTTTACCTGTTTTTAAGATGCAAACAGTATTATTTGACAATCCACCTGAGATTTCGAAGTAGATTGATTTGATTGTTTGCTGAAATTTTCAGAAACAGACAGTGTATCGGATAGTATGGAGAACTATAGAAGAGGGGAAGAATAAGAATACAGACCACTCCATCTGGTACAGCATGAATAATGCCTGCGGGAATCCTATGTATTAACTTTAACCTGTGCTTTGCAAACTTCTCATTCACAGGTCAGGGCTGCATATGGTGAGGAGCCAGCAGTCAAAGTTCTAACTAATATCGAGCCATGTTGCTATGTGCTGGTCAGGAACTGGATGGGTAAGCACTTGGACCCAATCCGACTGCTGCCAAGGTCGAGGGTCGTGCTGCATGGGTTCATCTGAACCACTGCAAATTGATTGGGGAGCCCAATCAAAAGGGGGGAGAAGAGTAATTTTATTAAGTTTTTAGTTTTTACATTCCTGCTTTGCTTGGAAGTTGTATCATTATAAGTTTAGTTTTGAATCCTTATTTTGCTATATGGTTAAGTATATGCAACTGATTACTGGACTGACTGACTGAAGGACGGTTAACTTGAATGAATAGTTGATTGTCAATTAAGTAAGAAATGAACTTTTTGTGAGCCTTTGCATATTTCAGATAAATTAAAATGAGGCGATTCATCCTGCTATGCATCCTGATGCTACTACAGATGGAGGGAAATGAAGGAAAAATTTGACGATGTGTCCCAGGACAAACAAGCAGAGTCTTTCACCTCTGCAAAAGAGATGTGGTACAGTGCAATGGCCCAGATGCCTTTGGATCCTGGGATGTCACCAAGATTGACTATTGCAATGGGATACAGCGTCAGCCCGATTGGCAGGTAGACTTAGATAACCAACACCCAGTGAATTACCCTGTTGGTCTCTGGAGTGCAAATTTGACTTTTTCTGCAAACGGTATTCTTTGGAAGACAACTCGGCAAAGGAACATTTGTATGATGGACTATGCTATCGAGAAGCATTAGAGGTCTACCCTTGTTTACAGGAGAAAGAACATGAGAAAAATATGGGAAAAATGGGCATTGGAAGAAATAGACTCTAACATGTTTATACAAGCCCATAATGAACTATTTGGTAAAGGACAAATTGTGTGTTACCTTGCTACTATCAGAAATACATCTGTTCTCTTTACAGGATAGATATGCCTTATACTATCTGTTGGCACATGAGGGAGGGACATGTGCTATTGTGAAAGACAGATGTATGATGGGAATTCAGGACAGAACAGTAACATCACAAACATCAAAATGACATTATTACACTGCTCGATGGGATACAGGAGGGTATTGAATGGGGAGACTGGGGATTTGGGGGATTTTATAATTGGATAAATTGTACTACTTTGGTTCTGTCTTCACCAAGGAAGACATTAATAATCTGCTGGAAATAGCAGGGGACCGGGGGGTCAAATGAGATGGAGGAACTGAGTGAAATCCAGGTTAGCTGGGAAGTGATGTTAGGTAAATTGAATGGATTATCTGAATGGTGGCCGATTAGGAAAAGGGGAGATGCAACGAGACCTGGGTGTCATGGTACACCAGTCATTGAAAGTAGACATGCTGGTGCAGCAGGCAGTGAAGAAAGCGAATGGTATGTTAGCATTCATAGCAAAAGGATTTGAGTATAGGAGCAGGGAGTTGTACAGGGTCTTGGTGAGACCACACCTGGAGTATTGCGTACAGTTTTGGTCTCCCAATCTGAGGGAAGACATTCTTGCCATAGAGGGAGTACAGAGAAGAATCACCAGACTGATTCCTGGGATGTCAGGACTTTCATATGAAGGGGTTGGACAGGCTAGATGCAGGAAGATTGTTTCCGATGTTGGGGAAGTCCAGAACAAGGGATCAGGGGTTATGGAGAGAAGGCAGGTACAGGATACGGAGTTGGATGATCAGCCATGATCATATCGAATTGCGGTGCAGGCTCGAAGGGCTGAATGGCCTACTCCTGCACCTATTTTCTATGTTTCTATATATGCAGCAATAGTGGTTTTGTGTTTGTTCGTGGGAATTGCTTTTGTTAAATGTATTATTTCTAGACTAATGACAGCCTTGGGTAATGTGGAAACTGGTGAGAAGATATTATTGCAACATCTAGAAGAAGACATTCTAATGTTGAATGATGAGGTAGTTGAAAGGATGGTAAATGCGCAGGTTGAGAAATAATTATTAGAAGATGAATGTATTAGAATGAATAAAATGGAGATAGATCAGTGGTATGGAACCCAGAATAGCTGAGCACCCTAAGGGCTAGGGTATTAAACACAGCAGAGAAGTAGGGAACAGCATTGGTGTCAACAAGCCAGCCTGCTGACCTACGTGGTCCAGGTTTTGGGGGCTATAAAGCATCTCGAGGTTAGGTATAAACTTGGATGACTAATAAGCCAATGCTGATGAATCTCTGCCTTGTGTTATTATCCTATTAGTGGTCATAGAATGACCAGAGTGGGGAATGAGGAAATATTATACAAATAGAACCGCTTGGATAGTGACTTTTATATAAGCTAGGTAATTTGAAAAAGAAAAGCTAAAAGCTTTCCTGAACCGAAATAAAGTGTAAACAGACACATACACACAGGCAAAGATGAATCAAAACATGGAGGCCTGAACCAGAACCTGCTTAGCTTAGGTCATTGTTTGGGGCAATTATAGCACTGAAAGAAAAATTGTATTTGATATGGCTTTGTGTTGAAGATTCGGAAGCTGAATAAGGGGCCTCTTCTTAGGCCATCTGCTCTGTCTCTATGGTACATTTTTGAGCTCTGAATGTGACATAAAGGTGAAGAGTTATGGCTTGTTTTGCTACGTTTGAGAGAATTCAAGGCTGAGAGATGATAGACTGCAGTTAGCTTTGGCTGTGTACAATTATAATGTGTGATAAGGAATAAGATGCAAGTGAAAGAATAGTTGCTTTGAGAAATAATTAGATTGAGGGAATAGTTTATAGAAGGTTGAAGCAGATGGAATTCTGACGTAATGGTCTGAGATGTAGTCTCTTGTGTTCTGCCTGGTACATGAGATTGGAAATCCTACTTCCCGATAACAGGAAAGGCACCAAACTCATATTAAGTAAATTGACAGATTTACGACCCATGTATCTTTGGATGGGAGATGGAAATGTGTGTTTTGAACTTAGAAACTGTAATTCAGCAAATTTATATAATTAATGTTTTAAAGACATAGGTAATGGTATTTCAAAATGTGTAAAATTATAGTAACACCAATTATGAAATGTATTGGCTTAATAGAAAGGTACACTTTAGACTTATAGAAATTGTTTAGATTTATAGAAATATATTTTCTCTTGGTATAGACAGTGTGTATGACTTGTGTGATCATTGTGTTATATATGTATCTTGTATTTTGAGGAATGGTCTTTCATAAGAGCCTACTGGGGTTTTGCTGTGTTGAAATAAAATAATTCTAAAACAGTTATAAAGCACAGGCAAACAAAGGCTGTAATGAGGCCAGGGAAGGGGGATCATGTGACTGATGTTGTAAATCACCAGAAGGACTCAGATGATTGGTTACTAGCTTGTCATACCCTCTGTATCTGAAATGTCTAATACCTATATAAATGCCATGAGTTTGTATCAAAGTTACTCCTCTCTGGACCCGCCCCAGAGCATCAGCTCTGTGTTGGAAGGTTCAAGAGACTAGTCTCAGCTGAATAAAGAATTGATTTTAACAGCAACAAGTGTTTGAGTCAAGTTGACTTTAGATTGAAAGAACTCAGTTTAACAGAGATCCCCACAGAACCCACAACGAACAGGGGATTCTGGCTAAAACTGATGCTTGTTCTGTCATGCATCTTGCAAATTGCCTCAATGCATTACCTAGAACAATTTCTGAAACTAAAGGGCGGGCACATTGGTAGAACCGCTGCCTTACAGCGCAAGAAATCCTGGTTTGATCCTGACGGTACTGTCTGGATGGAGTTTGTACATTCTCCCTGTGACCTCCGTGGGTTTTTCCTGGTAGCTTCAGTTTCTCTGAATACTTTCAAGAGAGTGCTCTTAAAGATAGTGGAATCGTGATTTGTGGAGAAGGCAGGAACGGGGTACTGATTGTGGATGATCAGCCATGATCACATTGAATGGCGGTGCTGGCTCGAAGGGCCGAATGGCTTACTCCTGCACAATATTGTCCTCCCAAAGACATGCAGGTTTTTAGGTTAATTGGTAAAATTGTAAATTGTTCCTAGTGTGTGTAAGATAGTGTTAATGCTCGGGGCTCGCTGGTTGGCATGGATATGGTAGGTGAAGGACGTGTTTCCGCACTATATCTTTAAACTAAAATTAAACATACTTGGTTTCATACTTGAAAATCAATAAACAGCACATTCTGGAATCTTGAACATTACACAAAGTGCTTGAGCAACTCTGTTATACCTGATTAAAGGATTTACGGAGATAAGAAAATTGATAGAGAGGGAGCACCCTCCATTCTCAGGGGCAATTAAGGCAATAAATACTTAGCATGTTAGTAACTTTGACATGTCATGCACAAATAAATACAATAGAAATATGTCTTCAGCAAAAAGTCAAACTGCTGGAAGATATTGGGTAGATTACAACCCAATGGTATGAATATTGAATTATCCAATTGTAAGTAATACCCCACTCCATTCCCTTTCTTATTCCTGTGCCCCCCCCCCCCCCCCCCCCCCCCCACCACACAGTGCATACCAATGTTTCCACCCCCTTCCACCTACATCCCTCCCTCCAAATTTACATTTCACACCTCCTTATCTGACACAGTTTTACCTACTTTGCACCTCCAGCCTTTGTCACCTACACCATCCATTGCCAATTAAAGCCCCCTTTTCTGTATGCACCTATCACTTGTCAGGTACACAAAACAAAATTGCGGGTGCAGCAGCATCTATGGAGCGAAGGAAATAGGTGACGTTTCGGGCCAAAACCCTTCTTCAGACTGATCTCTTGTCAGGGTTTGTTCCTCACTCTCTTTTCCAGCATCTCCCCCCCCCTCACCACGACAATTAGACTGAAGATGTTGCCTACCTATGTCCTTCCACAGATGCTGCCTGACCTGTTGAGTTACTCCAGCATTTTGTGTTTTTGCTCAAACTGGTGGAGAAAGTCAATGGGCCTAACGCATCTGTGGAGGGAAGTGGACAGTCAGTGGAAATCTGTCTTAATTCCTATTGCATTATTGCATCATTAGGTTTATAACAGGTCAACTCCCGCAACTACACTACATTTTGTTTTAGCATTAAAGCTAAATGGAATGCAGAGAGTCGCCCTGGTAACATGGACTGTTAATTGAGACGAATTGGGAGCTGTTCATTGAGTGTGATTCCAAGCTTTTCACCTCACGGTGATAGATTGATTCCCAGAGAATGTCAGGCAGGCCAGCAATAAAACCATTTATTTTTGGAGGTTACTGCAGGTTTGAAGGAATAGAGAGACCTCTGGGAGCAGTTAGCTAAAATGGGAAGCATCTTGGATGTAATTTGACATTACAAAAACAAGGGCGACATTGGGTGTACTTTTGCCACTAAGGTCATTACACAACTCAAAAATAAATTACTTCTCAGGTTCATTTCAGGCAGTAACGTATGGGTTGCAGTTATTTAGCTCGGTGAATGTACATCAATATTTCATTTTGAAATAGCATTAATTTAGAGTGCCAACATTAATGTTCCAGCATTAAAAGTGATGAGGACGAGGTTTGCAGCTTTGAAAATCAAACGGCCAATTATACATCCAAAGCTTTATGCCTGTACTGATTAAGCAAATGAAATAGTTTCTGCAAGTTTCCCACTGACTGTGCATAAAATCACGCGAGGCCCAGTCAGGGTGAATGGGAAACACCTATTTCATGGGTTAGAGGGATTTGACAGATATTTTCACTGTGTTGAAAAAGAACACCGGGATAAGCGCTGATGTGTCATACAACCAAAACTACAGTGAAAAATATGTTGGCGTCTCTGTTAAACATGGTGAGTTTGGCAGCAGCTGAGTATTAACATCATAAGAAATTGGGTGCACTCTTTATCCGGGCCAACTACTTTTAAAAGACAGACACAAATTGCTGGTATACCTTAGCAGGTCATGCACTGATTAAGCAAATGAAATAGTTTCTAGAGATCATGGTGACTTTACGGGTCGGGACACTTCTTCAGACTTATCTTCAACCAGTATCTGGGATTGCTCTCCTTGGAGATTGAACGGACCTACGGTGGCGCAGTGCCAGAGACCAGAGTTTAATCGAGGTCTCAGCAACTATCACCACTGTATCTGCACATGTCCTTGTGACTGAAGTTCCACCAGGTGTTCCAGTAAACTGGTCACTGTAAATGTATAAGTGTGTGATTGAATTTTAGAGGGACCTGATGATAATGTGGAGGGAATTAAAGAAATTAGATTCACTTCAGATTATTGTGAATGGGTGATCGATTGGTGGCACAGACTCAGTGGGCTAAAGAGGACGTTTCAGTGCTGTATCTTTCTTTCATATTCCGCTTCGGCAGTCTGCATCCCTGTGGCCTTAACATTGACTTCTCCAATTTCCGGTAGCCCTTGCTGTCTCCTCCCCTTCTCAGCTCTCCCTCAGCCCTCGGGCTCCTCCTCTTCCTTTCTTCTTCCCACCCCCCACCCCCACCCTGCATCAGTCTGAAGAAAGGTTTCGGCCCGAAACGTTGCCTATTTCCTTCGCTCCATAGATGCTGCTGCACCCGCTGAGTTTCTCCAGAATTTTTGTCCACCTTCTTTCTATGACTAACTCTTCAGGATATGTTAGAGGCATATCTTCTTTCATGTCCATGTTTCAAATGTTGACATCGCTGTCATCTTCCATCCTGAAAAGGATGCATGCTTCCGGCGACAATCAGTGGGAGCCATCACTTGTTGCAATAGGACGTACATGGTAAATGGTAGGGAATTGAAGAATACAGTTGAACAGAGAGATCTGGGAATAACCGTGCATAGTTCCTTGAAGGTGGAATCTCATATAGATAGGGTGGTAAAGAAAGCTTTTGGTATGCTAGCCTTTATAAATCAGAGCATTGAGTATAGAAGCTGGGATGTAATGTTAAAATTGCACAAGGCATTGTGAGGCCAAATCTGGAGTATGGTGTACAATTTTGGTCGCCCAATTATAGGAAGGATGTCAACAAAATAGAGTACAGAGGAGATTTGCTGGAATGTTGCCTGGGTTTCTACAACTAAGTTACAGAGAAAGGTTGAATAAGTTAGGTCTTTATTCTCTGGAGCGCAGAAGGTTGAGGGGGGACTTGATAGAGGTCTTTAAAATGATGAGAGGGATAGACAGAGTTGATGTGGATCAGCTTTTCCCTTTGAGAATAGGGAAGATTCAAACAAGAGGACATGACTTCAGAATTAAGGGACAGAAGTTTAGGGGTAACATGAGGGGGAACTTCTTTACTCAGAGAGTGGTAGCGGTGTGGAATGAGCTTCCAGTGGAAGTGGTGGAGGCAGGTTCGTTGGTATCATTTAAAAATAAATTGGATAGGCATATGGATGAGAAGGGAATGGAGGGTTATGGTATGAGTGCAGGCAGGTGGGACTAAGGGAAAAAAGTTGTTCGGCACGGACTTGTAGGGCCGAGATGGCCTGTTTCCGTGCTGTAATTGTTATATGGTTATTATATGGTAGCAGAATATGGTTCCAGTTTCCAGCCCTGCGACGTGGACGCTTCTGCTATGGGGTCGAGAGGCATATAAAGTCATGATACAAAGTGCCAGAGTAACTTAGTGGGTCAGACAGCATCGCTGGAGAACATGCACAGGTGACATTTTGAGTGTTCACCTATCCATGTTCTCCAGGGATGTTGCCTGAACCACCCTGCCTCAACTAAAGAGCAGTTCTGAACTGCCATCTAGCTCATCGGGGACCCTTGGACTATCTTTGATCAGATTTTACTGGCTTTATCTTGCACTAAAAGCTAGTCCTTTTATCATTTACACTGTGAATGGCTTGATTGTAATCATGTATTGTCTTTCCTCTGGCTGGTTAGCACGCACCAAAAGCTTTTCACTCTACCTAGTGACAGGTGACAATAAACTGAACTGAACTGACCTGCTGAGCTACTCCAGCACTTTGTGTCTTTTTTTGTAAACCAACATCTGAAGTTCCTTGTTTTCATGTTTATATATAAAGTTGTGACTAATTTAATTAGAGGGAATATGTTTTGGCTAGTTCTTGGATAAAGCAACAGAATTAAAATTATGGGCAAATGATTTTAGGGGGGAATAGAAGAAAAATATTTTTAAAATGTGGGCGGCATCGTGGCGCAGCAGTAGAGTTACTGCCTTATAGCACCAGAGACCCAAATTCGATCATGACTATGGGTGCTGTCCTACGGAGTTTGTATTTTCTTCCTATGACCTGCATGGGTTTTCTCCGGCTGCTCCGGTTTCCTCCCACACTCCAAAGACGTGCAGGTTTGGAGGCTAATTGGCTTGGTTTAATTGTAAATTGTCCCTAGTGTATGGGGATCGCTGGTCGGTGCGGACTCGGTGGGCCGAAGGGCATGTTTCCGTGCTGTATCTAAATTAAACTAAACTAAATCAGAGAATGATAAGGATCTGGACTTCACTGCCTGGAATGTAGATTAAAAACTGCCTTCAAAGAGGAATCTGATAAACAACTGAAAATAATAATTTGAAAATTTGTGAGGAACGAGCATAGAAATGGGGTTGGTTTGCCAAGATCTAGAATAGACTTGATGGGCCAAATGGCTTCCTTCTGCACTGTAAAAATTCTACTCTTTGATTGGAGGCAGAGTGGGCAGCATTGGCATTAGATCATATTGGACTGAGATGAGATTTTAATTTAAAGGTTGTGAATCTTTGGAATATTCTACCCCAGAGCACTGAGAATATTCTAATGCTGAGCCTTATAAAAGCTGAGAGCTACAGAGTTTTGGAAACCTAGGGGGATCAAGGGATACGGGGATTGATAGCGAAAGTAGCCTTGAAGCAAAATAGCGGCCAAGATCACTGAATGTCAGAGCAGGTTCAAGGGGCCTATGTGGCCTCCTACTGTTTATTTTTCTTATTATGCTCAGCCCAGAAGTTAAAATATATGCACTCAGCTGTTTTCAACTATCAAAACTGAGCTCAGACATGAATAAAAAAAGCTGAGTTAGGTTGCTTAAAACATAAAAAGGAATTTCATTTATACAGAACTGCTTATGCAATGAAGTTCAAAGTGCTCTACAGCCACTGATATTGGTTCTTAATCATTAAACGTTTTTATACAGATGTGAAACGTCTTGAGAAACCTTGATTTTTAAAAGCACAATATAAATGCATATTCTCCAACCACTGAGAACAATTGAATGACCCAATGTCATTCATTTCAATTACCAAACTGCATTTTTATGCCAAGTAACCCCTCTAGTTTTAAAGCCTTCACATCTATTTCTAATTCTGTAGGTAGATCTGGCAGTCCATTTTCACACAAAGTCCTTAAAATGGCAGCTCACCTGTTCTTTCTGAGGGAATGATCTCAATGTTAAGTGATGCTTTTTCAACTTGTACCACATGTTTTCAAATACCTCCTTGGCCTTAGTCCCTATCCCTGCAATATCCTTGATGCCAATGATCCTCATCTTCTGGTTTTCCAAATTTAAATGTTCAGCCATCAGTGTGGGTACCAAGGATCTCTTTTCTCATAGAGCATAGAACAGTACAGCACAAGGACATTCGGCCAACATGGTCTGCCGAACCTGATACAAAGGCCAACTCTTATCTGCCTGCACAAAATCAAAATCCCTCCATTCCCTGCATTTCCATGTGCCTATCCAAAAGTCTCTAAAATGCCACTATCGTATCTGCTTCAGTGTTCCAGGTATTCACCAACCTCTGTGTAAAAACACTTTCTCCGCGCATCTCCTTTATTCCACCGCCAAGGACTGCTCTCACCCCACCCATGGACTGTTTACCCTCCTATCATCCGGGCGGCGCTACAGGTCTCTTCATTGCCGAACCAGCAGGTCGAGGAACAGCTTCTTTCCGGCGGCTGTCACTCTACTAAACAACGTACCTCGGTGACTGCCAATCCCCCCCCCCCCCCGGACACTTATTATTTTTTTTTAATTCAAATCGTTTGCTATGTCGCTCTTCAAGGGAGATGCTAAATGCATTTCGTTGTCTCTGTACTGTACACTGACAATGACAATTAAAATTGAATCTGGAATCTGGAATCTCCTTTAAACTTTTCACCCTCACCTTAAAACCATGTCCTCTAGTATTTGTGTCGAAAGGAACTGCAGATGCTGGTATATAATGAAGGTGGACACAAAGTGCTAGAGTAACTCAGTGGGTCGGAAAGCATCAAGGGTCCCGATACGAAATGTCACCCATCCTTTTTCACCAGAGATGCTGTCTGGCCTGCTGAGTTACTCCAGTAGTTTGTGTTTATCTTCGGCCCTCTAGTATTAGGTTTTTCCATCATGGAAAAAATGTTCTGTCCGTCTACCCTATCTTGCCTACCTTCTCTATGTGGCTCATTGGTATCTTTTATTGAGAAATTGTTCTAGGTAATGCCTTGAGGCAATTTGCAAGATGCATGACAGAACAAGCATCGGTTTTAGCCAGAATCCCCTGTTCGTTGTGGGTTCTATGTGGATCGCCACCATAATATCTTTAGGTGAGAGGGGCAAAGTGTAAAAGAGATGTGCTGTAATAGTTTTTTTTTACACAAAGAATGATGAATGCCCTGAACGCGCTGCTAGGGTGATGGTGGAGGCAGATACGATAGTTGCATTGAAGAGACTTTTGGATAGGCCTTGTAACTCTCGCTCTCCGTCTCTCCCCCACCCAAGTCGCTGTAATAGTTTCAAAGTTGTCTTGTTCAGTCTCATTGTCTGTAACTTATTTTCACCAAGACCACAGTTAGCAATGGACTGTCTCCCCTTTATCATTGTTACTTTTTTGTATATCTTTCATTCATTTATTATATCTCTCTATATTACCATCTATATCTCTCATTTCCCTTTCCCCTAACTCTCAGTCTGAAGAAGGGTCTCGACCTGAAATGTCACCTATTCCTTTTCTCCAGAGATACTGCCTGACCCGCTGAGTTACTCCAGCTTTTTGTGTCTATTTTTGGATAGGCATATGGATATACAAGGACTGGCTGGATATGGATTATATGCAAGCTTTTTCTTTTCGTGTTCATCTTGTTACAAATGTTGGCCTCGCTGTCATCGTCCTTCCTGAAAAGGCGATAACCAGTGGAAGCCGTCACTTGTCGCAATAGATGATGGTGGTAGCAGAATTAGCTCAGGATACTTCTAGTTTCCAGCCCCGCGACGTGGACGCTCCTGCTATGGGGCCATTTGCAGGCTGATAAGAGTTAGCATCATGTATATTTGGTTGGTGGGGGCGCTGGGAGATTGCTGCCCTGCCAGCAGCGTGTTCGTTATTTTGTGTTTTTTTGGTGTGTTAAGTGTTAGTTTGGGTGTCTCTTGGTGTGTCTTGTGTGGGGGCGGGGAAAAGGGGGAACCGTTTTCGATCGTCTCCTCCACGGAGAGGCAACTTTTTCCATGTCACTTTCCTTGCGGCCTAACAACATGGATTGGAGCGGCCTTTCCATGAGCATCGGCAGCAGGCACAGCCAGGGCCGGCCTTAAGCCAATTGGACCAATTATGCCCCGCGCCTAAGGGGGGCCCGCGCTAGAGTTATCTACTCTTGGCTCGGGTAGATCTACCCCGGGTGGAGGGGGGGAGAGAGGGGTGGAGGGGGAAGAAAGGGATAGACGGGGAGGGGGGTGTGAGGGGTGAATGGAGAAAGGGGGAGGTGGGTCATACCCACCAGTCACCGTGCTTCACGCACACAGCTATGGCTCCACCCCTCTCCCCGGGGAGATACAGTGATCAATTCAGGGAGGGCTGAGCCGGGGTTGGGGGAGCAACGTTTACAAACCTCGGCCTCAGCTCACACCCATCCGTCCCGGACCCCGGCATCCGCTCCCGCCGCTGGCCCCCTCACTCCCTTCTCTCCATCCCTTCCCTCCCTCCCTCCTTCCTCTCTCTCTATTCCCTTCTCTCCTTCCCTCCCTCCTTTCTCTACTTCCCTCCCTCCCTTCTCCTTCCTACTCTCCTTCCCTCCCACACACATCACGCACAGACAACTAACATACACACATCACGCACAGACAACTAAAACACAACTAAGGATGGGGTAGAAGCCCATAGGGAAGGATGGGTCTAAATCCCAAAATGTAATGCCTGGACTGTTTTTTCACCAACGGTTATTGGTTTGCCAGGATCTAGTTAATTAAATTACTTTTTTTTTCATTTCACAATCAATAAAACAAGTGGTATTGTATCTATGCACTTTTCAGAGGTGATCTACAATTTTGTTTGTTACTTGTAGGCTTACATGTATGCAATTTTAAATTAAAACTAGACCAAGTGCAGACCCGTTGGGTCTGTTCCCCCAACGTGCAGTTGTGGGGGGGAGGCGGCATGCAGTGTCTCACACACACTAACTATCTCCCCCCCCCGCACTCACGCTAATTACCCCCCTTGATATTATATTAATATTATTAATTTGCTCCTTTTACCCCATAACCACCCTATCTACTGACGCATAGCCCCAACTTGCAGTCACATCTAGAGAGGGGGGAATGAGGGGGTGTGCTGCGAGGGGGGTGAGGTGAGGGGAGGGGGGGGAGTAGGGAGGGGGGGGTGGAGGGGGGGGGTAGGGGTGTGTGGAGGGGGGGAGGGGGTTTAGGGGAGGGACAGTGGGGGAGGGTCGGAAGGGAGAGAGAAAAGAGAGGGGGGGGAGGGAGAGGAGGGGAGGGGGGGGGAGAGGAGAGGGGGGGGGGGGAGAGGAGAGGGGGGGGGGAGAGAGAGGGGGGGAGAGGAGGAGAGGAGGGAAGGGAAGAGGGGGGGGGAGGGGGGGGGGGGAGAGGAGAAGGGGGGGAGAGAGAGTGCCTTTTTATTTCAACCCAAACACCCCAAACAACCATTTGCAGGCAGTGCTTTTTTACTTTAACCATATTTTCATTTTCAAACCACATTAAGGGTACTTACACAAAAAAGCTGGGAGAAACTCAGCGGGTGCAGGCATCTATGGAGCGAAGGGAATAGGAACGTTTCGGGCCGAAGAAGAGTTTTGCCCGAAACGTTTATTTCCTTCGCTCCCAATGCCCTGCAAACAACCAGTTTGCAGGCAGTGCTTTTTTTACCTTTTATTCTCCAGCATTTTCAGTTTTCTTAACCACATTAAGGGTACTTACTAACAGTTGTGTGGACATGTGTTCAGTGTTATTCAGCTCAGAGAAACGTGACCCTCTGCCTTCCTCCAGCTTGCAGACTAATTGAGGCACACCACTTCCTGGTTTTATAGTCCATCCCCCCTGCCGCCAGCGGGGGCAGCAGAGAGAATGGGGAATTTTGTAAAATCATTAATATCTCTGTCATTTTTCATCGACTGGAAAAATCCTCGGCACACATGCGGCGGAGGGGGGCTCTGAGCGAGATGGCCAAAAAAGACGGCCGTAGGTGGCGGCGTTCTCTCGGAAATCGCAGCACAGATCGCCAAAACCGGTCAAGAACAGAGTTTTAGTAATATATAGATAGATGTAGCTTAGATCTGTTTAGTCCATTAATTTTGATTACTTTCTATTCTCCACAGAGATATAAAGTCTATAATAGACTTTATTTATATTTCTATGATTCTACAGACCTTGGCTGGGAACCTGTGGCTCACCAAAATTGTTCCCAATTGGGCCCCGCACCTCCTAAGGCCGGCCGTGGGCGCAGCGTGGACTTTTCCATCGCGGAGCAGAGCGAACCCTTGCCGGGGGTCGCCAGAGAGGAGTGCTCCGATCGCTAGCCTGGTGACTTTGGTATGGTGGGGCTGCATTCTGCGGAACTTCTAGACGCGGGCATAGAGTAGACTTACCATCCAGAGTCTGGGATCCCTTGCCGGGGATCGCCAGAGAAGAGCTCCAACTGCCGGCCTATGGCCTATAACATCCTGAAGCCGCGGTCTCTGCTAGGAAAGTGCATATTCGGGCACTCCAAGAGCAGAGTGTGTTTGACCGTCCCGACATCGGAGTTGGATCATCCCGACGAGAGGGCCTGTACATCGGGCCATCCTAGCGGCGACTACGGATGGTTCATTGCCCCAACCACAGATGAACAAAGGAGGACTGACTGAACTTTGTTGCCTTCCACCACAGTGAAGAATGCTGTGGTGGATGTTTGTGTTACATTTTATTGCGTATTGTGTGTTCTTTTTAAGTGTATCGCTGCTGGCACATTCATTTCACTGCACCTTCGGGTGCATGTGACAAATAAAATTTACTTTGACTTTAAAAAGGAACTTCATATGCTGGCATACCTAATACAGGCACATAATGCTGGAATATTTCAGCAGGTCAGGCAGCATCTCTGGAGAAAATGAAGATGACGTTTCTAGTTGAGACCCTTCTTCAGACTGATTGTAGTCGGGAGGGGGGGGGGAAGGCTGCACTGGAAGCAAGAAAAGACCAGGACAAATCAGGGCTGGCCACAGATTACCTCAGGCAGGGAGGTTCCCTTGATAGTCCAATTTTTGGCTAGGGACAGTGTGATCCCAGGAGGGACACATCATTGTGAACTGGAACTGGTCAACTGACTTTTAGTGGAGGAAGGAGGGAAACGAGGGTCAGGGAGGGGGAGTGTATATAGAAGTTACCTAAAATTGGAGAATTCAACATTCACACCACTGGGAGCTGTCCAAGTGAAATATGGGGTGCGTTTCCTCCAATTTATGCGTGGCCTCACTCTGAATGGAAGAGGCCCAGGGCAGCAAGTTCTGTATGGGAATCGGAAGGGAAGTTA
Organism: Leucoraja erinaceus; assembly: GCF_028641065.1. Taxonomy (NCBI): domain Eukaryota; kingdom Metazoa; phylum Chordata; class Chondrichthyes; order Rajiformes; family Rajidae; genus Leucoraja; species Leucoraja erinaceus. The sequence goes on along the minus strand of NC_073383.1, from coordinate 77,067,056 downwards.
AAATGGTTATCAATTAGTGATAATGTCGGAGGTTACACAAAAAAGCTGGAGAAACTCAGCGGGTGCAGCAGCATCTATGGAGCGAAGGAAATAGGCAACGTTTCGGGCCGAAACCCTTCTTCAGACTGATCGGGGGCGGGGACAAGAAAGGGAAAAGGAGGAGGGCCCGAAGGCTGGGGGATGGGAGGAGACAGCAGGGGGGCTGAGGAAGGGGAGGAGACAGCAAGGACTAGCAAAATTGGGAGAATTCGATGTTCATGCCCCCGGGATGCAGACTCCCCAAACGGAATATGAGGTGCTGTTCCTCCAATTTCCGGTGCTGCTCGCTGTGGCCATGGAGGAGACCCAGGACAGAGAGGTCGGAGACGGAGTGGGAGGGGGAGTTGAAGTGCTGAGCCACCGGGAGGTCAGCTTGGTTATTGCGGACCGAGCGGAGGTGTGATAATGTCGGGATTGATGAAGTGAGAAGAGGGCTGTGCGTTCAGAGGGAATGAGATTGTTAATGATAATGTGAGAAGGACAAAGTTTAAGGGAGATATGCAGGGCAATTTGTTTTACACAGAGGATGGTGGGTGCCTGGAAAGTGCCACCAAGGGTAGTGGTGTAGGCAGATACAATTAAGGCATTTAAGAGACAATTAGATCTTCAGTCATAGCTGACCATGGGTGGCTCCAGGGTGCTATTCCCTATATGGAGGACGCCTGGGCGTGACTTTGTTTAACGTGGGGAGACTGGTGCACAGACAGCCACCCCACATGGGGTCCTTGACAGATCTGGGTCAGGATCCAGTGGCATGGAGTCCAAGACGACCGGAGACCCTTTTCTGCTGCAGCCTTCATCCGCCTTCCCAGCCGTTGTGATGCTCCTCTGAGGACAGCCATCGTCCTCCGCCTGTTCCACCATTGAGGTCTTGGTTGGATTGCTCTTTGTCAGAGACCTCCCCCTCGACCTTACCACCATGGGTGGCCCTACCACGAGCATAGCTCCACACTGCATCACTCCCAGGATCTCAGGTCCACACAAGCTTCTCCGCCACAACAAGGTGACAATCCATGGAAAATACTTTAAGATTGGCATGTGGATATGGAGGGATATGGATCACATATAGGCAGAGGAGATTAGTTTATAGAGTGAAACAGTGTGAAACAGACCCTTCGCCCAAACTTGCCCGCACCAGCCAACATGTCCCAGCTACACTAGTCCCACCTGCCTGAGATTGGTCCATATCCCTCCAAATCTGTCCTATCCATGTCCTTGTCTAACAGTTTCTAAAAACATTGGGATAGTCCCTGCCTCAACGACCTCCTCTGCCAGCTTGTTCCATACACCCACCACCCTTTGTGTGAAAAAGTTACCCCTCAGATTCCTATTAAATCTTTTCCCTTTCACCTTAAACCTATGTCCTCTGGTTCTCGATTCACCAACTCTGGGCAAAAGACTCTGTGCATCTACCCAAATCTATTCCTCTCATGATTTTATACACCTTAATAAGATCACCCCTCATCCTCCTGCACTCCAAAGAATAGAGTCCCAGCTACCCCACCCTCTCCCTAAAGCTCAGACCGTCTAGCCCTGGCAACATCCTTGTAAATCTTCTCTATACCCTTTCCAACTTGACAACATCTTTTCTATAACATGGTGCCCAGAACTAAATACAATACTCTACATGCGGCCTCACCACGTCTTATACAACCGCAACATGACCTCCCAACTTCTATACTCAATACTCTGAATTATGATGGACAATGTACCAAATGCCTTTAACCTGGCCTCACGTTCGACACGGATGTTGAGGGCCAAAGGGCCTTTTCCTGCACTGCACTGTATTTATCTATGTCTTTTTACTTCCAAGCAATTGATATTCACATTCTCTGAAGAAGCATCCTGACCTGAAATATTGCCTGTCTATTCCCTCCACAAATGCTGCCTGACCCGTTGAGTTACTCCAGCACTTTTACCCAAGATTGCAGCATCTGCAGTTTCTCGTGTTTTCACATTATCTCCACTTGCTATCTCAAAGCCTTTGCCTCAGCTACACCATTTAATACTTGTGTAGGAAGGAACTGCAGATGCTGCAAGATACACAAAATTCTGGAGTAACTCAGCGGGACAGGCAGCATCTCTGGAGAGAAGGAATGGGTGATGTTTCGGGTCATAGAAACATGGAAAATAGGTGCAGGAGTAGGCCATTCGGCCCTTCGAGCCTGCACCTCCATTCAATATGATCATGGCTGATCATCCAACTCAGTATCCTGTACCTGCTTTCTCTCCATACCCCCTGATCCCTTTAGCCACAAGGGCCACATCTAACTCCCTATTAAATATAGCCAATGAACTGGCCTCAACTACATTATGTGGCAGAGAATTCCAGAGATTCACCACTCTCTGTGTAAAAAATGTTTTTCTCATCTCAGTCCTAAAAGATTTCCCCTTTATCCTTAAACTGTGACCCCTTGTTCTGGACTTCCCCAACCGGGAACAATCTTCCTGCATCTAGCCTGTCCAACCCCTTAAGAATTTTGTAAGTTTCTATAAGAGAAGGGTCGAGACCCTTCTTCAGACTCAGTCTAGTGGGGGACTGAGTTTTGTGCAGTTTCAACATTTTATATTCATTGTTTCCGCCATTTTCCTTTCGACATTAACTGCTACTCTTGCGTGCAACATCTTAATCAGAATTGAAATAAAACACTTGCAGTGACTCCTGTCAACCCTTGGGCTCTTGTGTTATTTCCTGTGCTCATTACTTATAAATGGGAAAGCCTCCAGATACTCTAATGTACGAGGGATCTCTCTTGATGTGCTGCTCTTTGGACGATGCCATTTAGTTTTCGCAAAGGAATGGATGATGGGTTTATGTTGTGGGATTTCTGAGAGAGAGTAAAATCAATCAGTTCTGAGCAGCCAACTGGAATACATACAAGCTTTTTTCTCATCCGAGATGCACAAAAAATCCTACATCATCTATCACTAATGTCACAGGAGAATGAGAACACGGGGCAAGTAAAGTGAAAATTCACAATGCACGCACAAACACACACAAATCAATCAAACAGTGGTCGAAGATACTAACTACATTGTCACTGGGGGTGTATTAGATGCAGAAATTGCTTGGAAATTATCAGAGTTGCTGCCCTATGGAAGCAGAGTCGAGGATTCGTGCTGTCTGTACGGAATTTATATGTTCTCCCCGTGACCTGCGTGGGTTTTCTCCGGGATCTCCGGTTTCCTCCCACACTCCAAAGGTTTGTAGGTCAATTGGCTTGGTAAAATTGTATATTGCCCCTGGTATGTGTAGGACAGTGTAGGTTAGTGTGTGGGGATCGCTGGTCGGCGCGGCCTCGGTGGACCGAAGGGCCTGTTTCTGTGCTGTATCTCTAAACTAAACTACAAAATGGTTATTTTGACACCTGTTTCTGTGCTGTATCTAAATTACTATGGGAGAGCGTGGGAATTAAAATGAGACCTTTTTCAAAAGATCTAAATGTGAAATTTATGGATGTTAGCGCAAAATAAAATCAGGGCAGCACAGTGGTGGAGCTGGTAAATCTGCTGCCTCACAGTGTCAGAGACCATGGTTCGATCCTGTTAACCCTCACCCATGTCGACAAGGAGGTCTGTCTGAGCCAGCGCAATTTGTAGTTTGTCCTATATCTCCCTAAAACTTTCCTAACCATGTACCTGTCGTTAGTCTTTAATTTTAGACTTTGGAGGCACAGCCTGAAGACATGGCCTTTGACCCACCGAATCCACTCCAACGAGCGATCACCCCATACACAAGCACTATCCTACACACTAGGACTAGGACACAGAGAGTGGCGAATCTCTGGAATTCTCTGCCGCAGAAGGTAGTTGAGGCCAGTTCATTGGCTATATTTAAGAGGGAGTTAGATGTGGCCCTTGTGGCTAAAGGGATCAGGGGGTATGGAGAGGGCAGGTACAGGATACTGAGTTGGATGATCAGCCATGATCATATTGAATGGCGGTGCAGGCTCGAAGGGCCGAATGGCCTACTCCTGCGCCTATTTTCTATGTTTCTATTTACCAGTTACAGAAACCAATTAACCTACAAACCTGCACGTTTTTGGAATGTGACCGGAGCACTCAGAGAAAGCCCCACAGTCACGGGGACAACATACAAACTCCGTAGACAGCATCCGTAGTCAGGAGCGAACCCGGGTCTCTGGCGCAGTAAGGCAGCAACTCTACTGCTGCGCCACCGTGCCGCACAATCCCTAAGCTTTCATTCATATTCTGAAGGCCACCATCAATCAGCTCATCTTTAACCCCCTCTGAGCAACTGAAAACCACAAACTTAAGCCTCTTTTTGTAACCATACCATTCAAGTGCATCTTATTTTTTTAATTCAAAGATGCTGTCGAGCAGAGAAATTGAGCTATTTTCTCGTATTACTACTAGGCTTTATGGAGTTTGCACGTTCTCCCCGTGACCGCGTGGGTTTTCTCCAGGTGCTCTGGTTTCCTCCCACACTCCAAAGACCTACAGGTTTGTAGGTTAATTTGGCTTCGGTTAAAAAATTGTAACGTTTCCCTAATCTGCAGGATTAAGTGTTAGTGCTAGTGTAAGGGGGTCGCTGGTCGGCACGGACTCGGAGGCCGAACGGCCTGTTTCCGTCCTGTATCACTAAACTAAAACTAAACTAAAGGCACTTCCTTTTAATGTGAGATGTTTTCAGATATCCAACGAGTGTTATGTATCTCAAAGATCCGCATTGAATGTCAACTTTTGTCCTTATTCAGCCCCTCAAGCCAGATCACCTGCAATTAATAGGTCTACACCTCAGCTGGTGCTATTTTCATCTCTCAGCTTATCGCAGAGGTCTCCTTTGTTCTCTGTAGCTGAGAACATTTACTGCCACCAGGGGCACCACACGATGGCATCCTCACCAACAGTCTGTCTGTTCTTTTGTTATTTTTTGTGTGCTTTAAAGATTTGTGTAGATGTTCTCTGGTTTGTTTTATGTGAGGGGAGAGAGTCGGGGGAAACTTTTTTTCCAATCTCTTACCTTGCAGGAGATGGGATTGTTTTCCGGGTCGTATCTCCTGTCGTTCTGCGGCCAAACATCACGGAGCTGCCCGACCAACTGACTATTTCCAACACTTTCAATCAAGGGTTGAAACATCACCCATTCCCTCTCTCCGGAGATGCTGCCGAACCCGCCGAGTTACTCCAGCATTTTGTGTCTATCTTCGGTGTAAACCAGCATCTGCAGTTCCCTCCTACACTATCAGTCAAGGGATCGGTAAAAGGTCGACTGCGGTGCTATACCGAAGATGGAACGAATGGCCAAGCGCAGCATCAAATTATGATCTTAAGAGTTAAAATGGTTTGCCCACATTACCGAGTTCACCTTCATCAGTCATGTGTTGGAAGTCTTAACAGATCAATAGTTTATTCTGCATTTACGGATACAGATTTTTATTGCTTCTGTCAGCATTCATGATATTTCAGATGCATCAAAGAAAATAAATTATTATTGCCAGCAAATGTACAAAATAAAAAAAGTCACACTTATCATTCAAACAACCTCCATGAATTTTACATCAGAGCAAGGGTCTTCCCTCTATCAAGGCCAAGGTAATGGCCAAGATGCTGGAGTAACTCAGCGGGACAGGCAGCATCTCTGGGGCGAAGGAATGGTGATGTTTCGGGTCTGAAGAAGAGTCTCAACCCGAAGCGTCACCCATTTCTTCTATCCAGAGACTAGACTAAGTGGGACATGGGGAGGAGCCGCTGAGAACAACATTGGGGGGGGGGGGGGGGGGGGGGGGGGGGGAGATTGAAGAAAGGATGAGTACTTCTTGGAACTGGTGACTCTTTTGTGTACTTTGTAAGGAAAAACAAATGTTACTGTGACCAGGTACAAGTGACAATAAAGTCATTGATATTAACTAGTTTAACTCGAGACCAAGTGGGGTGAAACGTGATTCCAGAGGGGGTGTTAAAGGGGGAATTCACAGACGGGGAGTCAACGAGCCCCTGGCCCCATACGCTGTGAGCTGGGGCCTCCACCTTCACGCTGCCCGCTATCTCCACCCCCGCAACCCGAAACTCCCGCCACGTGGCGCCAGCTCGTCAGGTAACCTGCAACAGGAGCCTCGCCCTGTGACCGGCCAACCATGGCACGTGCTGCCCTAAGTGTGAAAACCCACACCTCCAGATTCAGGGAGAGTTTCTTCCCAGCTGTTATCAGGCAATTGAACCATCCAACCACAACCAGAGAGCGGTCCCGAACTACTATCTACCTCGTTGGTGGCCTTCGGACGAGCCTAAATCAGACTTTGCTGGCTCTACCTTGCGTTAAATGCTATTCCTTTATCATGATAGAGCCACAGAATGCTGGAGTAACTCAGCAAGACAGGCAGCTAATCTCTGGAGAGAGAAGGAATGGGTGATGTTTCGGGTCAATATCCTTCAGATTGATGTCAGGGGAGAGGGAGTGAGAAGGTGTGAAAATGGGGCAAAGGGAATGGAGATCATGGAAAATGTGGAATAGATCATTGTTAGCTGGGAGAAGTTAACAACAAAGAAAAACAGATAAAATGTAGACAGAGACGGTAAGAATGGTTGGAGAACTGGGAAGGGGGAAGGGGACGGAGAGAGAAAGCAAGGGTTACTTGAAGTTAGAGAAGTCAAGTCATACCGCTGGGGTGTGAGCTACCCAAGCGAAATGTGAGGTACTGTTCCTCCAATTTGCGCTGGGCCTCACTCTGGCCATGGAGGAGGCCCAGGACAGAAAGGTCCGTGTGGGAATGGGAGGGGGAGTTAAAGTGTTTAGCAACCGGGAGATCAGGTGGGTTTAGTCGGACTGAGCGGAGGTGTTCAACTAAACGATTGCTTAGCCTGCGCTTGGTCTCGCCGATATACAGGAGTCCACACTTCGAACAGCGGATACAGTAGACGAGGTTGGACAAGGTGCAAGTGAACCTCTGCCTCACCTGAAAAGACTATCGGGGGCCTTGGATGGAGTCGGGCGGGGGGGTATAGGGACAGGTGTGGCAACTCCTGCGGTTGCAGGAGGAAATACCCGTGGAGGGGGTGGTTTGGGTGGGAAGCGATGCGTTGGCCAGGGAGATTTGCGGAGGGAAGGGTCTTTGCAGAAGGCGGAAAGGGGCGGGATGGGAAGCTGTGGCTGGTGGTGGCATCCTGTTGGAGGTGTCGAAAATGTATCCATACACTGTAAATGGCTCGATTGTAATGATGTGTTGTCTTTCCACTGACTGGTCAGCATGCAACAAAGGTTTTTCACTGTACCTCGCTACACGTGACAATAAACTAAAACTGTAAGCTGTAAACCTCAGGTTCGGTGGTGCGCACTGCAACTGCATCCTACACCCCGGGACCTCTCTTTGTGGCAGCCGCTGCAAACACATGCCCATGCAACAACATTCATCACAGTTGTTTTCCTGCTCTCTCTCTCTTCCCGCCCACCGCCACCACGAACGGCCACCTCAGTCCGCTATAAACGAGATGCGTGATAAAGACTGTTCACACATCACATATCCCCCATCTCCCTTCTCCAAGAGTGTTTTATTGTCATTACATGCCCCAAACAGAACAATGAAATTCTTGCAGGTAGAGAAACTCAGCGGGTGCAGCAGCACCTATGGAACGAAGGAAATAGGCAACGTTTCGGGCCAAAACCTTTCTTCAGACAGCACAACAGAATGTGTAAACATAGTACTGTCCAGGTAATTTACTCACTGTTCCTGTGGTAACTCCACGATGGCTGGGATTCCCTTGCGATGAGGATTGGCCTTAGTCAGTGGCTCTGATGCCGTCGGTAATCGCAATCCATGTAATTTGGGGGAGTCCAGAACCAGGGGTCACAGTTTAAGAATAAGGGGTAGGTCACTTACGACTGAGATGAGAAAAAGCCGTTTTCACCGAGAGAATTGTGAATCTGTGGAATTCTCTGCCACAGAAGGCTGTGGAGGCCATTTCACTGGATGTATTCAAGAGAGATAGACAGAGCACCTAGGGCTAACGGAATCAAGAGAGACACAAAAAGCCGGAGTAACTCAGTGGGACAGGCAGCATCTTAGGAGAGAAGGAATGGGTGACGTTTCGGTTTGAGACCCATCTTCAGAATTCTGAAGAAGGGTCTAGACCCGAAACGCCACCCATTCCTTCTCTCCTGAGATGTTGCCTGACCCGCTGAGTTACTCCAGCTTTTTGTGTCTACCTTCGATTTAAACCAGCAGCTGCGGTTCTTTCCAACACACAAGGGATATGGGAAAAAAGCAAGAACGGGGGGCACTGATTTTGGATGATCAGCCATGATCATAGTGAATGGCGTTGCTGGCTCGAAGGGCCAAATGGCCTACTCCTGCACCTATTTTCTATGTTTCTAAATGGACGAGCTGTTTGGTAATCACAGCATCGATTTGTGTTGTTTCTTTTATCCAGCAAAGATCGGAACTGCTATGATTTTCTGTTGTGCTGCTTTCAACGTGTCGAGGGATATGGGCCAAACGCATGTCAGGTGGGACTAGTGTGGATGCGACATAGTGGCCGGTGTGGGCAAGTTGGGGCGATCGACGAGTTTCCATGCTGTTAGACTCTATGACTCAGCATATCAGACAGCATCTCCGGAGGGCATGGATAGGTGATGTTTCAGGTTGGGAGGGGGACTATACATAGAGCAGGGAAACAGGCACTTTGGCCCAATTTGCCCACACCAACTAGCATCTACATGTCCCACCTACCTGCGTTTGACCCGTATCCCTCTAAACCAGTCCTATCCATGTTGCTGTCTAAATGTTACTTAAACGTTGCGAATGTATGTGCCTCAACTACCTCCCCCGGCAGCTTGTTCCATACACCCACCACCCCTCAGGTTCCTATTAAAGTTCCGGAATGGTCCCAACCCGAAATAACACCTAACCACGTCCTCCAGAGATGCTGCCTGACCTGCTGAGTCACTCCAGCACTGTGATTTTTTTTCCTGTAAACCAGCATCTGTGGTTCCTTGTGTCTGCATTAGACAGTTCGGGCTCGACTTAAAAGAATGAGGGGTGATCTCACTGAAATCTGTAACGTTTTTAGGGCGCGAGGGGGCAGAGGGCAGCTGGCTGGCTGGGAAGGGGGATGATGGTCTAGAACTCGGGGTTACAGTCTCAAAATGAATGGCACAGATTTAGTTTAGTTTAGAGATACGGTGCGGAAACAGGCCCTTCGGCCCGCCGAGTCCGTGACGACCAGCGATCTCCGCTCACTAATGCTATCCTATCCACACAAGGAACAATTTTACATTTATACCAAGCCAATTAGCCTACAAACCTCTACGTCTTTGGAGTGTGGGAGGAAAACCAGAGCTTCCCGGAGAAAACCCGTGCAGGTCACGGGGAGAACGTACAAACTCCGTACAGATAGCACCCGTAGTCGGCATCGAACCCAGGTCTAAGGCGCAGTAAGGCACCAATTCTACCACTGCACCACCCTGCTGCCCTTATGAGAAGAATTGTCTTGAATGAGAATGAGAATGTGAATGAGCTTCTGGAGTTCTCCAGCTCAGTTGCTGAATATTTGAGAAAGAGATGACTACACCTTTGGATAATAAGGAAGTGGAAGGTTTAGTGCAGAACAGAGGCTTTGACCAACTGTGGCCTTGTTTAATAGCGGAGCAAGCCCGAGATAACAAATATCCTGGTCCCCATGTGGCATACAGCCACTGTTAATGGACTACAAAGGGCAAGAATGCACAATGTGACTGTGACTGATGTAGCTGCAACCACCGACGGGAGTTCACCTACATGCAGCAAGAAGCCCATCTTCCCTGGATTAATCTCAAGGGGAATCAGAAGATTAAAATCTGTTATTTCCCAACCTTAGACACACATGCTGCATACCCTCAAGATCCATGGCCCGGGAACAGCTCTATCCAAAACCACAAGAAATTGCAGAGAATTGAAGATGGAGCCCAGACCATCACGCAAACCAACCTCCCTTCCATTGACTCCATTTGCACTTGCTCCAGCAGCATAATCAAAGACCAGTCTCACCCCTCCTTCTTCTCCCCTCTCCCAACAGACAAGAGGTACAGAAATGTGAAAACGCACACCTCCAGATTCAGGGAGAGTTGAACCATCAGGCCACTGAACCATCCTATCAACAACCAGAGAGCGGTCCTGCGCTACTATCTACCTCATTGGAGACCCTCGGACTATCTTTAATTGGACTGTATCCTGCACTAAACATTATTCCGTTCATCATGTATCTGTACACTGTGGATGGCTCGATTGTAATCATGTATTGTCTTTCCGCTGACTGGCCAACACACAACAAAAAACAGTTCTATTAGTCACGCCACAAATATAGTCTGTGCAACATATTTTGTGCGGGAGGAAACCATTTGGTAATGTTGGTTTCTCTGAATATATAAATTACATATTTTATTTTCAACTGATTATCTACATAGCTTTGGAACACAGTCATAATGTGTATAGATATTTGCATATGTTACAATTTTCATAATAAAAGATGTCACATCCTCCATTATGGAAACCTAAGTGGGAAACTATTCCAAGCTGAAAAGGCAGCACTGTGACACCAAAGTATTCTAGAAGCTTTAGTTTTAGAGCTACAGCGTGGAAACAGGCCCTTCGGCCCACCGTGTCTGCGCCCGCGCCCACCAGCATTCACCTGTACACTCGTTCTATCCTACACACACTAGGGACAATTTACAGAAGCCAATTAACCTACATGCATGCATGTCTTTGGAATGTGGGAGGAAATCGGAGCACCTGGAGGAATGCCAGGCGCTCGCGGGGAGAACGTACAAACTCCGTACAGACAGCATCCATTGTCAGGATCGAACCCACATCTCTGGAGCTGTGAGGCAGCAACTCTACCGCTGAGCCACAGTGCCACCCTGAACAGAGAAAATCTATTCTTGTACTTTGCGATTTCCAGGTAGTTGAGTTTAAAAGTGACTGAAGAATTTTGCTTTGTCATTTGAAAATAAAATTCAAGAGGTATAGTAAAGGCTTGTATTTGACCTCCTTTATAGTTAATTTAAAAAGGCCGCAAACACTGCAAGTGCTAGCAAATCTGAAATGAAGATTGACGCTAGAAATATCAGGCCACACATCTGTGAAAGGGAAACAGAACTTCAACCGAGATTTGAGTTTTGTTAATGTCAATACTGATTTTTTTCCCCCTCCAGAACTGCTGCTTTCCCGCTCAGTATTTACAGCATCTCCTGCCTTTATTTGAATTGCAAAATGGAACTGACAAAGAGACCAGGCAACAGCGCTGATCTAACGGGCTCTGACCCAGAACATCCATCGCCCCTCTGCCTCCACCGATGCTGCCTGACCTTCTGAGATACAGCAGTTTGTTTATTTGCTGGCCACAGGAAGAGTCGCGTTTGTGGATTTGGGGAAAAGAGAAAAGAGGAGGAAATTTGAAAGTAGATTTGATGGGCCTAATTCTGCTCCTGGAACTTGTGAAAAAATATGGGCAAATTTAAGAGGTGTGCTCTTCCCGGTGACTCTGGAAACCTTGATGGAAAGTGTATGTGCAGGAACAGATCACGACTGGGACTGCCAATGATCGATCTCCAGCACGAGGAGTTACATGCAAGCTGCAAAGGGTGCGGAGAAGATTTACGAGGATGCTGCTACCCCGAGGGTCTGAGCTACATGGTGATATTGGGCAGGCGAGGACACTTTTTTTTGCAGCGTAGGAGGATGAGGACTGATCTTATGGAGGTGTGCAAAGTCATGAGAGGAATAGATCAGGTTGACACACAAGAGTAGGTGAATGGAGAACCATAGGACATAGGTTTAAGGTGAGGGGGGAAAGTTTTAATAAGAATCTGAGGGAATCTAACTTTTTCGCAAGAGATATTTCGGCAGGTACATGGATAGGACATCCACTGTCCCTTCCTACACATACATGGGACAGGTTTAGAGGGATATGGGCCAAGCGCAAGAAGTTGGGACAAAGTGTAGATGGGACATGTTGGTCGGTGTGGGCAAGTTGGGCTGAAGGGCCTGACGCTGTATGACGAGTTACAAAGTACCACTTGATCGCAGTAAATGAGAATGGCAACAACTACAGATGTGTGAAATCTGAAATTAAAACGGGAAACACTGGAAACACTCGGCAGGTAAGGCAACATGTCGGGCCGAAGACCCTTTGTCAGAATATGGGGGAGGGAGATCGCCCTTGCTGGATGCTTCCAGCAGCTTTTGTCTTTACTCTTTACAAACATGGGACGTCTCAATGCTTTACAACCAAAACAAAGTGCCGTCAAATCTCTGCACAATAAGTGACCAGATAAGGTGTTTTCCTGGGTTCAAATGTGTCTGGTGAAACACAAATATGGTTGTGAAGTTTGGGGAGAACTCCCCAACTTCCATCCAAGCAGCAGCACCAGATGTCTTTTGGCCACCTGGGCGAGCAGTGCATCTCTGATGGTGCGGCACTTACTTAGCCTACATAACTACACAAAGTCATCGACACAATATTACAGCCTTGTGGCTTCACCATGCACATGCCCCACATCAGCAAGAACAACTATTTGCCTGAACGGAAGAGAAATACATTTTAAATAAAAATAAATGAAAGTTTGACAAAAGAAAACTCTCGAACCAATGAAATCCAAACCGAGAACTAACAAGTTATCCGGGCACCTCGTGGCCTCGTGTCTAGAGCCCAAGAAAGCTCCTGCACTGACTCCAGCAATGGAAGCAAGGAACCACAGCAAAAATTAATCTTCACGATCTCGATTAGTAGCTTTTGATTATCAGCAACGTGCCACAATGTGTGCGAGGAATTGGAGTAGGCGTTTCCTCGTTTGGCCCTCAATCGATGCATTTTTGTTCTTTCTAGGTTCTTTGGCCCCGTGTCACCATCCCCTTGCTTGCCGCAGAGCCGCCTTCTGTGGCCAGGCTCTCAGACATTGTAGTCGGGGGTCTTCCCTTGCGGCTGCCGCATCCTGGTCTGCAGAGTTGAGAAGGCAGCCACTGCCACGTGAAACAGGATCTGCCAGGTGTTACGATGTTCGTGTAGAGAGAGGTTACAGAGGCAAACCAGACCAAACATCAAGAACGACTTCAAATCCCTCCATCCACTGTAGCACGTCAACAAGTAACACTTGGGGGGGGGGGGGGGGGGGAAATAAAACACAAGCATTAAAATATATTATAGAATTCCAGAGCAATAGTAAAGCACACCACCACAGCATAAAGTCTTCCATCAGTAATAAACAGTGTTCCTTGATTAGTAACGCTGTCAGGGGTTAAGGGGAGAAGGCAGGAGAATGGGGTTGAGAAGGAAAGATAGATAGAAAAATAGAAAATAGGTGCAGGAGTAGGCCATTCGGCCCTTCGGCCTGCACCGCCATTCAATACGATCATGGCTGATTATCCAACTCAGTATCCTGTACCTGCTTTCTCTCCATACCCCTTGATCCCTTTAGCCACAAGGGCCACATCTAACTCCCTCTTAAATATAGCCAATGAACTGGCCTCAACTACATTCTGTGGCAGAGAATTCCAGAGATTCACCACTCTTTGTGTAAAAAAGGTTTTTCTCATCTCAGTCCTAAAAGATTTCCCCTTTATCCTTAAACTGTAACCCCTTGTTTTGGACTTCCCCAACATCGGGAACAATCTTCCTGCATCTATCCTGTCCAACCCCTTAAGAATATTAGCCGTGATTTTATCAGCCGTGATTGAATGGCAGAGTAGATCAATGGGCCGCACAGCATAGACTCAATGGGCCGAACGGCCTAATTCTGCTCTGATGTCTTATGCACTTTACTTCAACAGGAAGAGACAATGTATCTACCTCATCGGAGACTCTTGGACTACCTTTGATCAGACTTTATCCTTCACTAAATGTTATTCATGCTATTCCCTTTCTCATGTATCTGTACATTGTGGACGGCTCGATTGTGATCATGTAGCCATTCTGCTGACTGGTTAGCACGCAACAAAAGCTTTTCACTGTACCTCGGTACATGTGACCAATAAACTAAACTCAAATCAAAATCGAACAACTTTAAAATGAGGGCAAATGTCAAGCACTGGAGTTACGAGAGGAGAATGAAGCTGGAAATGTTTAGGATGGAGAAAAGATATCAGGTGCCTTTGTTCAATCTGTTCAAGATTCAAGGGGAAATTGCACATTATTAAACTGATTGACGTAACCACAAATTAACTAGTGGCAGTGACTCAGAAGAGGGAAGATAATAGTAGACAATTTGGAACGTCATTAACAATGTTTACAATTCAGTAGGTGAGCTGCTTATTGCCTTTTAGGTGGGTTTCATCTACAGTCGTGCCCCGTGCCACATGTTGAGGATATTTATCTAGGACTTTAGTTTAGTTTAGATATAGAGCGCAGAAACAGGCCCTTCCGCCCACCAAGTCCGTGCCAACCTGCGATCCCCACACGCTAGCACTATATTACACACCAGGGACAATTTACAATTATTACCGAAGCCAATTCAACTACAAACCTACATGTCTTTGGAGTGTGGAAGGAAACCGGAGCACCCGGGGAAAACCTATGCAGTCTCGGGGAGAACGTGCAAACTCCGTACGGACAGCATCTGTAGTCAGGGTCGAACCCGGATCTCTGTGAGGCAGCAACTCTACCGCTGCGCCACTGTGCCACCAATTACATCCAGTAAATATCTATAGGAATCAGTGTCTATCCTGCAAGAGTATGAATGCTCATGCGGTGAGAGCATAAAAAACTGAGCTTGGTTGCAAGAGAAGTAATGAGGACAGGGACTAGGCATGAAAGGCAAGTTGAAGTATGGATTTTATCAAAAGTGAAGCAGTCTCCAAGGATCACGTGACCATCTACGATACGGAACAGTGCAGGAACATGCCTTTGGGTCACCATGTCTGCAATGATCATCAATCTAAATTATTGCCATCCGTCTGCAATCCTCTATTCCCAGCCAATTTTATTTTTGTCCTAATATCTCAAAAGTTGCTATTGTTTATAAGTATCAAGGGCAGAATTAGACTATTCGGTCCATCAAGTCTACTCCGCCATTCAATCGTGGCTGTTCTATCTTCCCCTCTCAACCCCATTCTCCTGCCTTCTCCCCATATCCCCTGACATGCGTACTAATTAAGAATCTGCTCCTACAGGACAGTCCAGGCACCTTTCACACACTATGTAAAAACCTGCCTTGTACATCTCCTTTACACCTTGGAGAAACACAGGTGGGTCAGGTCAGGTGGCAGAATGGACAGGTGACCCGAAACATCTGTTCATTCCCTCCCCAGATGCTGCCAGACCCAACAACTTCCTCCAGCACTTTGTGTTTTGTTCAAGCACCTGCAGTTTCTTCCTTCTCCTTTCAATTTTTTCTCTTATCTTAAATCTATAGCCACTTAATTGACTTTTCCATCCTGGGATAAAGACTCTGACCATTCACACTAACTAAATCTCTCAATTTTGTAACAGACTTCAGTCTCTAAGAGTCAAAGTTTATCCAACCTCTTGGAGAGCTGATACACTCCAATCCAGACAACTTCCAGGTAAACGTCTTCAGCATCCTGCCTAAAACCTCAAAATCCTTCATGTCATGCAGTGATCGGAACTGCACATCATTTTCCAAATCTAGCCAAACTAAATGTTTACGAAGGAACTGCAGATGCTGGAAAATTGTAGACAAAAATGCTGGAGAAACTCAGCGGGTGAGGCAGCATCTATGGAGAGAAGGAAATAGGCACTGTTTCGGGTTGAAACCCATTTTCAGACCAGTCTGAAGAAGGGTTTTGACCCAAAACTTTGCCTATTTCCTTCGCTCCATACACGCTGCCTCACCCGCTGAGTTTCTCCAGCATTTTTGTCAAACTGAATGTTTATCACTGCAATGACATCCTGACTTTTATAATCAACTAGACAACCCGTGGACCAGTTGGGTCTCTGCCATGACACCAGAGATCCTCGAGACTTCCAGTTATTTCAAATTCCGTTGATCTGAAAATGGCGGCGGGCCCAGCAACCCTCCCCCAACTGCGCAGGCACGGCTGACGGGCCCGACAAGTGTGAGCGCACGATAGATAGTTAATTAACGTTTATAAAGGGAATTACTTCGTAAAATCGAACAAAACTTGATACTGCACACCCCAGGCGAATGGTGAGTATGGCGCCCCTAAAATTGTTTAGCTATCGTGTACCGTTTTGGTTGTATTTCGGGAACATACATACAAGACGAGACTTTTAGTTATATATAGATGACTCGACTAATGATGGGTGTATGCCTTTATTACCACTTTATCCACTTGTGTTGGCGCTTGAGGGAGCTATAGACCTGATCCCTACAAGATCCTTCTGTATCTGTGCTCTTTAGACTTTACAGAAACAGTGTAGAAACACGCCCTTCAGCCCACCAAATCCGCAAAGACCAGTGATCACCCCATACACTAACACTATCCTACGCACTCCGGACAATTTTTAACTGAAGCCAATTAACCTACAAGCCTGCATGTTTTTGGAATGTGGAATGAAACCCGAGCACCTGGAGAAAACCCACACATTCACAGCGAGAACGTACAAACTCGTTGCAGACAGCGCCCGTAGTCAGGATCGAACCAGGGACTCTGGCGCTGTAAGGTGGTAACTCTACCGTTGCTCTGCCATGCCATCCATTTCTTTCTCATTGTCATTGTAATGTGTTACATGATACAGTTTGTCACCTATTTCTTTTCTCCAGATATGCTGCCTGTCCCGCTGAGTTACTCCAGCTTTTTCTGTCTATCTTCGGTGTAAACCAGCATCTACAGTCCCTTCCTACCCAAAGATCACATAACTATCTGGAATGTAGAGCAACACAAGAACAGGCCCTTCAGGCCTTCATGTCTGCACTGACCATGATGCCATTGTAAACAAACCCCATTGCCTGCACATGGACTGTATCTCTCTATTCCCCACTTGTCTAAATGTACCTTAAACTTGTTATTGTAGCTGCTTCTATCACCTCGCCTGGAAGCACATTAAAACTAATAAGCAACTCATCCAGCACTCTCTTGCTGACAGCTAAATGGATAAATGTGAATAAATTATATATTCTACTCGTTACGCTTCACTGTTGCTGGTTCACGGGCACAGCAAGAACCAAAACAATATTCTAAAAGGTGAATATGGATTTTCCTCTTTACATAGAAACATAGAAATTAGGTGCAGGAGTAGGCCATTCGGCCCTTCGAGCCTGCACCGCCATTTAATATGATCATGGCTGATCATCCATCTCGGTATCCTGTACCTTCCTTCTCCCCATCTCTCCTGATCCCTTTAGCCACAAGGGCCACATCTAACATCATAAAGATAGCCAATGAACTGGCCTCAACTACCCTCTGTGGCAGAGAGTTCCAGAGCCATTGTAACCAAACCTGTGTGCACAAAAAAGTTCTCTCTCATCTCCACTGTTTAAAGGATTTAAACTTGTTATCCTTAAGCTGTCACCCGCCTTGTCACTGGACTTCCCCAACTCATCGGGAACAATCTTCCTGCAGCTAGCCTGTCCCACCCCTTAAGAATTTTGTAAGTTTCTTTAAGATGCCCTCTCAATCTCCTTAATCCTAGAACGTATACACCAAGTCTATCCAGTCTTTTTTCATAAGACAGTCCTGACATCCCAGGAATTCAGTCTGCTGAACCTTCCCTTCCCTCCCCCTACGCTAAGAATGTCCTTCCTCAGATTTGGAGGGGACTTAAAACTGCACGCAATACTCCAGGTGTGGTCTCACCAAGACCCTATACAACTGCAGTAGAACCTTCCTGCTCCTATACTCAAATCCTCTTGCTATGAAAGCCAACATGCCATTCGCTTTCTTTACTGCCTGCTGCACCTGCATGCCTACCTTCAATGACTGGTGTACCATGACACCCAGGTCTCGTTTACATACCTTATAAACTATGCAAACTATGAACTGAAGAGCTCACCTCCTGGCACTTTTAACTTACTTTCACAAATTGTCTATTGAAGGTAAAGACATCATCCATCTTGTAGCCTTTATTATAAAAATCGCTAACCAGACAGCTTGGTGTCATAGTTTAGCTTAGTTTAGAGAAACAGCGCAGAAACAGGCCCTTCGGCCCACTGAGTCCACACCGACCAGCGATCGCAGCACATTAACACACACTAGCCCACACACACTGGATGTCAAGCCAATTAACCTACAAAATCTGTACATCTTTGGAGTGTGGGAGGAAACTGATGATCTCGGAGAAAACCCACGCAGTCAGGGGGAGAACGTACAAACTCCCTACAGACAAGCACTCGTAGTCGGGATCAAACCCGGCTATCCGGAGCTACAAGCGCTGTAACCCAGGAACTCTACCACTGCGCCACCGTGCTGTCATAGTCATACAGTGTGGAAAAAGGCCCTTCAGCCCAACATGCCCACACCGGCCAACAAGTCCCATCGACACTAGTCCCACCTGCCTGTATTTGATAGTTTCTTCAAGGGATAACTGGAAATGTTTTCTTTGTTCTTTGAATCGTGCTGTTCCCAATGTCCCCAATGTTGGGAGAGTCCAGAACCAGGGGCCACAGTCTTAGAATAAAGGGGAGGTCATTTAAGACTGAGGGGAGAAAAAACGTTTTCACCTAGAGAGTTGTGTATTTATGGAATTCCCTGCCACAGTGGGCAGTGGAGACCAAGTCACTGGATGGATTTAAGAGAGAGCTCTAGGAGCTAGTGGAGTCAAGGGATATGGGTAGAAGGTAGGCACAGGTTATTGATAGGGGACGGTCAGCCATGATCACAATGAATGGCGGTGCTGGCTCGAAGGGCCGAAGGGCCTCCTCCTGCACCTATTTTCTATGTTTCTAAACCATTCAATGCCAAGATTTTTATTTCATCCACAATACAGCACCCCAGATAAAAGACTGCTTGCTAGGAAAACTCGTTAAGAAGCAGCCAAGTTTCAATTTGTTAACCATATCTCTGTTATATAAACCTGTGATCCAAAACTCAACTCATTAAGTCTTATCCATCCATCGTCTACGTACTCACTGACCTATAGTGGCATCTGGTTTGGCAAGTAGCTGTAATTCCTATGTTTAAATCTGCCGAGGTCTTATCTTCTCCCAAGGTTGTACCATCCACTGAAACATCAGCACTCCTCCAATGCTGACATCTTACACATTCCTGGTTTTAACCTCCCCACCATTTGCAAACATGTATTCAGCTGCCAATGCTCAAGGTTCATAGTCATAGACTGATACAGCGTGGAAGCAAGCACTTCGGCCCAACTTGCCAACACCAGCCAACATGTCCTAGCTACACTAGTTCTACCTGCCCGCGCTTGGCCCATATCCCTCCAAACCTGTCCTATCCATGTACGTGCCTGACTGTTTCTGAAGTTCAGGGATATGAACTTCACAATAGCATACTTCCAATATTAAAACCTACTTTTAGCCATGAGTCTTTTCAAATGTGTCTTGCCGGTCCATATAAACGACATCTACACCTTTGCCCTCATCAACCCTTTTGGTCACTTCTTCAAAAAACTCAGATTGATAAGACATGGTCTCCCACAAAGCTGCCTTTGCTGATCAGCCCATGTCAATCCAAATGCAGATATATCCTATCCATCAGAATCCAATCCTGTAATCTTCCCACTACAGATTTTATGTTTGGCTCAATAGGCGATAGTTACCAGGCTTTTCCTTGCAGCCCTTCTTAAACAGGGGCACAACATCAGCCACCCTCCAGTCTTCCGGCACCTCACCCGTGTCTAATAGAGAGTTATTGATCTCAGACGGGGCTCCTGCAATTTCGTCTTCAGCCTCGTACAATATCTTCAAGCCCTATCAAGCACTCTCTTGAAATTATCCAAAGAACTAGCCTCCACCGCCCTCTTAGGCAGAGAATTCCTCAGACTCACAACTTTCTGTGAGAAAAAGCGTTTCCTCGTCTCCATTCTAAATGGCTTACCCCTTATTCTTAAACTGTGGCCCCTGGTACTGGGAACATGTTTCCTGCCTCTAGCATGTCCAAATCCTTAATAATCTTATATGTTTCAATAAGATCCCCTCTCATCCTTCTAAACTCCAGAGTATACAAGCCCAGCTGCTCCATTCTCTCAGCATATGACAGTCCCGCCATCTTGGGAATTAACCTTGTGAACCTAAGCTGCACTCCCTCAATAGCAAGAATGTCCCTCCTCAAATTAGGGGACCAAAACTGCACACAATACTCCAGGTGTGGTCTCACTGGGGCTCTGTACAACTCTTTGGTCCCATACTCAACTCCTCTAGTTATGAAGGCCAACATGCCATTCGCTTTCTTCGTTGCCTGCTGTATCTGCATGCTTACTTTCATTGACTGATAACAAGGACCCCCAGATCCCGTTGTACTTCTCCTTTTCCCAACTTGACGCCATTTAGATAGTAATCTGCCTTCCTGTTTTTGCTACCAAAGTGGATAACCTCACATTAAGACACGTTAAACTGCATCTGCCATACATCTGTCCACTCACCCAACCTGTCCAAGTCACCCTGCATCCTCATAGCATCCTCCTCACAGTTCACACCGCCACCCAGCTTTGTGTCATCTGCAAATTTGCTAAATTTACTTGTAATCCCTTCATTAAAATCATTAATAAATATTGCAAATATTTGAGCCCAGCACCGAGCCTTGCGGTACCCCATTAGTCACTGCCTGCCATTCTGAAAGGGGACCTGTTAATCCCTACTCTTTGTTTCCTGTCTGCCAACCACTTCTCTATCCATGTCAGCACTCTACTCCCAATACCATGTGCCCTAATTTTGCCCACTAATCTCCTATGTGGGACCTTATCAAATGCTTTCTGAAAGTCTAGGTACACTACATCCACTGCTCTCACTTGTTATTTTCCTAGTTACATCCTCAAAAAATTGCAGAAGATTAGTCAAGCATGATTTCCTCTTCGTAAATCCATGCTGACTCGGACCGATCCTGTTACTGCTATCCAAATTTGCCGCTATTTCATATTTTATAATTGACTCCAGCATCTTCCCCACCACCGATATCAGGCTAACTGGTCTATAATTCCCTGTTTTCTCTCTCCCCCGTCTTTCTTAAAAAGTGGGATAACATTAGCTACCGTCCAATCCACAGGAACTGATCCTGAATCTATAGAACATTGGAAAATTATCACCAATGCATCTACAATTTCTAGAGCCACTTCCTTAAGTACCCTGAGATGCAGACCACCAGGCCCTAGGGATTTATCAGCCTTCAGTCCCATCAGTCTACCCAACACCATTTCCTGCCTAATGTGGATTTCTTTCAGTTCCTCCGTCACCACAGATCCTCTGGCCACTAGTATATCAGGAAGATTGTTTGTGTCCTCCTTAGTGAAGACAGATCCAAAGTACCTGTTCAACTCATCTGCCATTTTTTTGTTCCCCATAATAAAGTCTTGTTTTTGGATCTGCTGGGGGTCCACAGCCCCTTCCTCACCTGGCAAACCAGGTGGAGGAGACAGTTTAGTTGCCGACTATCTGACCATGGAGCAGGGGATTACCAGGTACCCGTAGCGGGGGGGAACTCCCCCCGACCTGACCTATGGAACGTACATGCCCTGAACTTTTGTCATTACACTTTTAAAAGCATCCCATTTTCCAGACATTCTTTTATTGCAAACAACTTGCTCCACGAAACTTGAGCAAGTTTCTGTCAAAAACCATTAAAGTTTGCCCTGGCCCCAATTCTGAATTTTAACTAGTGGGCCCATCTTGTCTTTATAAGTAATTATTTTAAAGCTAACAGAACTGTGGTCGCTGGTCACAAAAGGCTCACCCACAGACACCCTCATTGAAACATACAGAATAGTGAAAGGCTTGGATAGAGTGGATGTGGAGAGGATGTATCCACTGGTGGATTAGAGGGCATTGCCTCAGAATTAAAGGACGTTCTTTTACGAAGGAGACAAGGAGAAATTTCTTTAGTCAGAGGGTGGTGAATCAGTGGAATTCTTTGCTACTGTGGCCTCTACACAGCCGGAGATTGACAGATTCTTGATTAGTAAGGTTGTTAGGGGTTATGGGGAGAAGGCAGGAGAATGGGGTTGAGAGGAAAAGATAGATCAGCCATGATTGAATGGTGGAGTAGACTTGATGGGCCGAATGGCCTAATTTTGCTCCTATCACTTAAAAAACAGGCTACTTGGCAACCAGAAACCCACCTGATACAAACATGCAGCAGTACCAGTGAAAAACACAGCAACTGTATGTAATTCCTCCTCATCTTCCTGTTTGATTAAACAAAAATGATGCATGTTATTAAAAGCACAGGAAAGAATGAAAAATCAAAATTAAAAAATGCAGATAATGGAAATCTGAAATAAAAACAGACAATGCTGGAAGCACTCAGCAGGCTGGGCAGCTCCTGTGGAAAGATAAATAGAAACATTAACTGCTTCTTTTTCCACAGAGGTTGCCGAACCGAGAGGTACTTCCTTTTGCAGTATTCACAGAGGTTCTTCCAAATAAGCAGTCTGGTTAATGGTACTTGATATATATATATATATAAACTATAGTTATTTGTTTTCGCTAACTTTTAAAATATTTCTATACAAGACCGACTAAGTCAATAAAAAGAAAATCAAGACACAAGTCACTTACTTCAATATAAAGTATTACTTAATGAATAGAATTGATGGGGATGTGATGGGTTAGTTCAGATACCGTTTCATTAGATTCCTCACACCCTTGGTTGGCTCAAAGCAACATATGTTGGGGTCTAAGATCTTCCTCTTGTATTAAACCCAAAGGCAAAGTTAAACTTCATTTTTAACATGACGTTTTAGTCATAGAACATAGGAAACAGGCCCTTCAGCCTTACGTCCATGCCCACCGAGAAGACCCATCTACTCTTGTCCCGTCTGCCCGCATTTGGCCCAAATCCTTTTGAACCTCTCTTATCCATGTGTCTGTCCAAATGTCTTTTAAATATTGTTATAGTACCAGCTTCAACTACCTCCAAAGGCAGCTCATTCCACATACCCACCATCTTCTGTATGGAACGTAATGCCCCTTGAGTTCCTATTAAATGTTTCCCCACTCACCAATGTTCTCAGGTTCTTGATTCCCCTACTCTGAGTAAAGGACTCTGTGCATTCACCCAATCTATTCCTTCCCGTAATCTTATACAGTACACCTCTCTAAAATCATTCCTCAGCTTCGTGCACATTAAAGGAATAAAGTCCAATCCTTCCCAACCTCCCCCTATAAAGGTAAATTCAATTGACAAGTTGCAGGCGCATTCTTCCCAAGTCAGAAAAAACAGCAGATATTTTCAGCTGGCATAGCAGTATATATTTTGAGTGTAGACACAAAATGCTGGAGTAACTTAGCAGGACAGGCAGCATCTCTGGATGCTTTCTCCTTCTCTCCAGAAATGCTACCCATCACGCTGAGGTACTCCAGCATTTTGTGTCTACCTTCGATTTAAACCAGTATCTGCAGTTCTTTCTTACCTATATATTTTGAGTGTTTCATGGGCAATAAACTAAACCATAAATTCAACATTGGGGTGGGGGGGGGGGGGTTGCCGATGAGAGTTCCCTACCCCCCCCCGATCGGCTCTCCCCACTCCCTGCCTTGTGCCCAAACACCAGGATCGTGGGGACCAAAATGCAACCAGAAATTGATGAGCAGCCCCTTCAGATATTGGTAGAGGGGCAGTAACCTCGTTACCATTGGCAACGTCCCATTGTGATGTCATTGTGGCAGTCGGCAGCCAGCTTGAGAGCCCACTATGATTGGTGCACTGTGGGAGGCATTGTGACATCATCACTGTGGGAAGGCTGGAAGCGGTCTGTGAGAAGGCGGGTTTGGCTGTTTTTTAAAATTTCAACGATTAATAACTTTGGAAATATAGGTAGAAATGCGACGGGAAGATGTTTATCTCCGCCGCAGGAAAAATGTGAGTAGGATGTGTGAAAATGGGAAGGTTTGGAAGAAAATAGGAATTAACCAGATGCACACACACACACACACACACACACAAAAAGACGAAGATTTTTAGTTATATAGAGATATATATACATACACACACACATATATGTGTGTGTGTGTGTGTGTATGTGCACGTGTGCATATAACCCACAGGCAAAGTTGCACCTGATTTCTAACCTTAAGTTATAGTCAGAGCATTGTAACAGGCTATTCAGCACAATGTGTGTGTGTGTGTGCGCACGTATATGTGTGTGTATGTGCGTGTATAATATACACGTGCTGTCGCAGTCTTCAAAGGGCACGAGTAATCTGGTCTGCGGTTTTGGAATTTAAATGGATTTAGCTGAAAACCAGATAAATTCTTAAGGTTAATGCAAAGTAATCGGCAATGGTTTCAATCACTCAAGATAATTAAAGCATTCTTTGACAATTTTTGGGGTGATGAATGAGGCCGCGGTGTGATTGGGCCCTCTACTGGAATGATGAACCACATACAGTCCCCTCCATAATGTTTGGGACAAAGACCCATCATTTATTTATTTGCCTCTGTGCTCCATAATTTGAGATTTGTAATAGAAAAAAAATTCACATGTGTTAAATTGCACTTAGATTTTAATAAAGGCCA
Source organism: Leucoraja erinaceus (assembly GCF_028641065.1). Classification (NCBI taxonomy): domain Eukaryota; kingdom Metazoa; phylum Chordata; class Chondrichthyes; order Rajiformes; family Rajidae; genus Leucoraja; species Leucoraja erinaceus. Next base: position 77,042,484 of record NC_073383.1, on the reverse strand, counting down.
ATTTTATACAGTTTGGTTTACCATGTAGAAATTAGAGCTGTGTTTATACATAGTCCCCCAATTTCAGATCACCATAATGTTTGGGACACATGGCTTCACAGGCGTTTGTAATTGCTCAGGTGTGTTTAATTGCCTCCTTCATGCAGGTATAAGAGAGCTCTCAGCACCTAGTCTTTCCTCCTCAGTCTGGAAGCTTCGGCTGGGTTGAAGGAGTTGTGGCAAGGGACATGGGAGTAGAGGATAAAGAGTTCTGCCCTGCAGTATTGTGGCCTATCTGTGCCAATATGGTTACTGAACATCCCAAAAGTTGATCTGGAGATATGGGAGGCAAAAAGGAGGAACATCTTCATTGATCATGCAACTGGTGATGGTAGTAGCATAATGAATTCTGAAGTGTAGAGACACATCCTATCTGTTCAAGTTCAAACAAATGCCTCAAAACTCATGGGCCGGTGGTTCATTCTACAGCAAGACAATGATCCCAAACATACTGCTAAAGCAACAAAGGAGTTTTTCAAAGCTAAAAAATGGTCAATTCTTGAGTGGCCAAGTCAATCATCTGATCTGAACCCAATTGAGCATGCCTTTTATATGCTGAATTGAAAACTGAAGGGGATTAGCCCCCAAAACAAGCATAAGCTAAAAGATGTCTGCAATACAGGCCTGGCAGAGCATCACCAGAGAAGACACCCAGCAACTGGTGATGTCCACGAATCGCAGACTTCAAGCAGTCATTGCATGCAAAGGATATGCAACAAAATACTAAACATGACTACTTTCATTTAAATGACATTGCTGTGTTCCAAACATTAAGGGAGTATGTATAAACACTGCTGTAATTTCTACATGGTGCAACCAAAATGTATAAAAATGGCCTTTATTAAAATCTGACAATGTGCAATTTAACCACAGGTGATTTTTTTCTATTACAAATCTCAAATTGTGGAGCATAGAGGCAAATAAATAGATGGGTCTTTGCGCCAAACATTATGGAGGGCACTGTATGTGGTTCATCATTCCAGTAGAGGGCCCAATCACACCGCGGCCTCATTCATCACCCCAAAAAAAAATTCAAAGAATGCTTTAATTATCTTGAGTGATTGAAACCATTACAGATTACTTTGCATTAACCTTAAGAATTTATCTGTTTTTTAGCTAATTCCATTTAAATTCCAAAACAGCAGACCAGATTACTCGTGCCCTTTGAAGACTGCGACAGCACACTATTAAAATTCAACAGCATACATACGTATTTTCGTGCCTTGATGCAGTGTAATGTGTAAATGCAGAATGTTTCACAGAAACTTAACGAGTTAAAAGTTCTCTGGCTCTCTGTAGTTTTCCACCGGCTGAATAAAGAGACTTGCTTTCATGAACCATGTAGCAACGCACCAGATACCAACATATCTTGAGCTCAACAGTCTTGTGCCAGTAGTTGTACACATGACAAAGTTGATATTGACTGAGAAAACCCTTGGGGAATGGCTCCTGGCCAAGCACTTCTCTCTAGTACCGGAAGGGGAAAGTAGTGCTGCCAAACGATTCCAGTGGATTTGCCTGGTGGCCAATTCTAGTGGCAGGTCAAGGACAATGTACTTGGCTGCAGCTGCTCTAAAGGGGATTAGTGAGGAGCACAGGTGGTACAGCAACTAACAACTGCTCTGACAGAAAACTCTCAATCAACTCTCTCCTCACTTGCTCCCCACTCCACTGTGCCGTTGATGAATTACTTATCTTGATTAGACATGTAGCATTTTCACTCCAAGGCGGTAAGTAAAGCCAGCAAGCTCACATCTTCAATATGGCACAAGGAATTGGCATCTTCCAATTTAACTCGTGTTGGAAACGTAAGAGCATGATTAGATTGGATTAGAGATAGAGCGCGGAAACAGGCCCACCGAGTCCGCATCGACCAGCGATCACCCCGTATGCTAGCCCTTTACTACACACCAGACACAGATTTCAAGTTACAGAAGCCAATTAACATACAAACCTGTATGTCTTTGGAATGTGGGAGGAAACTGGAGCACCCTTTATAGCTGATGATCACTTAAGCTTTTTGTAGCTAATAAATTGGTCCTGAGGTAAACAATATAGGTTTGGAAGGTGTTGATGTTACAACCTAGAAGAATCATTGCAGTGAATTACGTAGAAGGTATACATGGTCCTGATGGTACATGAAGAGTCACTGATCTATAACATTTTGTTGTTCCACAGATGCTGCGCTCTTGGTTTCACATTTTCTTTCCCTATTTTAACATTTCCTGCACTTGCACTTTTTTTGTTTTCATTTCCAAGAACAGGAGTTGGCCACGCAGCCAGAGTCATAGAGTGATGCAGCGTGAAAACAAGCCCATTGGCCCAACTTGCCCACACCGACCAACATGTACCAGCTACACCACCTGTCTGTGTTTGGCCCATATCCCTCCAAACCTGTCCTATCCATGCATTTGTCTAAATGTTTCTTAAACATTGCAATAGTCCCTACCTCAACTACCTCCTCCAGCAGCTCGTTCCATACACCCACCACCCTTTGTGCAAAAAAAGCTACCCCTCAGGTTCCTATTAAATCTTTCCCCCCTCACCTACAACCTATGTCCTATGGTTCTCAATCCCTCTATTCTGGGCAAGAGACTCTGTGCGTCCACAAGATCTATTCCTCTCGTGATTTTGCACACCTCAAATGAGGCCATCCCAACATTCAATAGGATTTCGGATAATCTGTGACACAACCCATATTCCAGGCTCTGTACGTTGCCCATCAATATCTTTCAACAACAAAAATCCATAAACTTAGGTGAAAAATTAATAATCATCTCATTCCATGGTAGAATGCACTCTAATTAACCTCTAATGCACTTGAGTGCATGCATGGAATGCTGTGTTTGTCATCTGTACACCACAAATGGGCAGTGAAAATATTACTTGCTGTTCGACTTGTTGTGAATATTATATTTGCAATTTAATAGCTATTCAGATTAGTATAATTCAGCTGATGAAAATAATAGACCTTATCTTATCAAGATGAAAATCTTCATGAAAGTTCTATCCATGCCATAGAGCAAATTAAAGAGCCATTTAGCAGTTTGCGATCCTTTCCTGCAGACCCACAAATGCTCTCAATCATATCTCAATCTTTTTCGAGAGTCAAGAGTGTTTTAATGTGGTATGTTCGGAAATGAGGTAATTAAATTCTTACTTCTTTATCTCTTTAAGAAATTAGAGTTTCTTGCTCACACTTTTTTGATAAATAAAGGTAACAAAATTAAATTAGCATCAACGAGGATGTTGCCAGAATGAGAGGGTCTGAACTATAGGGGTAGGCTGGGATTCTATTCCTTGGAGCGCAGGAGGATGATCATATATCATCTCTGGAATTCTCAGCCACAGGCCAGAGGCCAGTTCATTGGCTATATTTAAGAGGGAGTTAGATGTGGCCCTTGTGGCTAAAGGGATCAGGGAGTATGGAGAGAAGGCAGGTACAGGATACTGAGTTGGATGATCAGCCATGATCATATTGAATGGCGGTGCAGGCTCGGAGGGTCGATTGGCCTACTCCTGCACCTATTTTCTATGTGTCTGAATCTGAATCTGAATCTGAATCTATGTTTCTATATAGCAGTATATAAAATCATGAGAGGAATAGATCAGGTAGATGCACAGAGTCTCTTACCCAAAGAAGGCAAATACAGGACCAAAGAACATAGATTTAAGGTGAAGGGGAAAAGATTTAATAGGAATCTGAGGGGTAACTTTTTGACACAAAGGGTGGTGGGTGTATGGAACAAGCTGCCAGAGAAGGTAATTGAGGCTGGGACTATCCCGACGTTTAAAAAGCAGTTAGACACGTACACGGGTAGGACAGGTTTGGGGGGGGGGGGGGGAATAAGGGCCAAATGCAGGCAGGTGACTAGTGTAGCTGGGACATGTTGGCCAGTATGGGCAAGTTAGGCCGAAGGGCCTGTTTCCACGGTAATGACTCTCTATAACTAATCCTAGGTTTCACATTACTAGTCCCAGATCAATATACTTCCAGGGCATTTCATCTGAACTGAGGCCATAACCAGAAGTTTATGTCACATCTAACAACTGCACCTTATAATGCTACCACAAATCAGGTATTTTCAATTATAGGTGTTTATGCTCTTGCTATTAACCTGATTTACTGATAGAATTTATTAGATGCTAATAACCATGGAAGGGATTCCTTTCTTAAATTTCCAGCCTTCAGCCGTATTTTACTTTTATTGACCTTATATCCCCTTAATTGAAGTTGTGTACGCTTATTTTAATCTATTCTTTCCAGCATTTAAAATATCCGATTATAGCACCTGACGTGTACTCAATTGAACAAGTCTATCTCCGTAAATTCAGAACAGTCTGGAATCATTTACACCACTCCTCTCCAAGGTCTTTCCAATGCCAATGTACCAAAACAACACAGTATCCTGACCATGGATTCAGCAATTATGTTTACAGGATTAGAATAACTACTTCAAACTCGTTCAAATGTCCCTAAGGTGCAACAGTCATGAATTGGCAGCCATGAATTGTGCTTCACCCCTTTTGTCCTGGAATGCCTATGTTCCCTGATTAGTTTCTGAGAGGAATAGTTCGGGTAGACGCACAGAGTCTCTTGCCCAGAGTAGGGGAAATCGAGAACCGGAGGACATAGGTTTAAGGTGAGGGAGGAAAATTTAATAGGAACCTGAGGAGTAACTTTTTAGAGCGGTGGGTGTATGGAACGAGCTAAGGCAGGTACTATCGTAATGTTTAAGAAACATTTTGAAAGGTACATGGATAGGACAGATTTAGAGGGATATGGGCCAAATTCAGATATGGGACGAGTGTAGATGGGACATATTGGCTTATGTGGGCAAGTTGGGCCGAAGGGCCTGTTTCCATGCTGTTATGAGTCCATGACCATTCAAATAATATTCCAATTCTAACGAAACAGTATGACTTGCTTAAACATCTTGTCATTTCATGATTGTCTGTAGGGCCTGTTCCTGTGCTGTACTGTTCCATATTCTACAATTGCCAACTATCTTATTGACGTTAGCAAGACAAACTTCTACTCAGAATGGTTCCACCATCTTCACTCTTGTTCTATGAACTCAATTACTTGAAAGCTTTTCCTTTACCCATGTGTTATTATTGTGCTTAAGTTGAACAGTTTTTATATCCACATGGTTCAACTTGTTTGCTTTCCTGCCCTCACGTGTAATACCAGTCTTAATATTTTTTAATAAAAATGGAGGAACCCCCAACTCCAATTGATCATCTTCTGCCCCAAAAAATCCATATTTAACCCGTCTTAATGATGGGGCAGCAGAGTAGAGTTGCTGCCTTACAGCTGCGGAGACCCGTGTTCGATCCTGATTACGGGTGCTCTCTGTACAGAGTTTGTACGTTCTCCCTGTGAAGCCGTCAGTTTTCTCCGGGTTCTCCGGTTTCATCCCACACTCCAAGGACGTACAGGTTTGTAGGTTGATTGGCTTCAGTAAAAATTGTAAATTGGCCCCAGCGTGCTACATAGTGCTAGTGTACGATCATTGGTCGGCGTGGTCTCGGAGGGTCGAAGGACCTGTTTCCACACTGTATCTCTAAAGTAAAGTCAAAAGATTCACAATTTGTCAAAGAAATGACGGTTGTTTGTGCTAATGGCTTGGCAACACTTCCTCCCACAAACGAAAATCCAAATTCTCATTCCTGGCTTGAACGTGGCTTAGATTCAACAACCGTCCCAAATTGCTGAAGATAGTTTGGTGGAAGAACTCTGGATACTTAGATCCTAGCAAGCAAGTCTGCAATTCTATCCAGATCTAGTTACAGCAAAGTTAAGCAAGAAAGTCTTTGCCAAATGACATAAAGTAACATAACAGCAACCGGACTACACAAGGGTGACCATTGTAAAACAATCTGGGGAGTACCATCCTATCAACGACTGGAAAGCAGTCATGAGCAACTATCTACCTCATTGAAGACCCTTGGACTATCTTTAATCGGACTTTACAGGGATTTATCTTGCACTAAATGTTATTCCCTTGTCATGTATCTGTAAACTGTGGATGGCTCAATTGTAATCATGTATTGTCTTTCTGCTGACACACAACAAAAGCTTTTCACTGTACCTTGGCACATGAGATAATAAACCAAACTATCTCAGCTCTGGAAACTTGTTTTTCTTTCATCTCAAGAAATTGGGGGGCTCAGTAAAGTGACAAAGTGGGACAGGGTCTGATTAGTTGCAGATAATAGTGATTGATGCATTAAAAGTTGATAGGTATTTAGGGTCCATACGAATTTTATTTCAAAGTGTGTGCATTTACTCCAGTGTTCAGTTACGTCCTTACAAAAGTAACGCCATACTTTGAATATTGTCATCTCCTATTTCTCAGCCAGCTACAACTAATAGTCTCACTAGTGCTCACCTCTTCAAATCTAGGTTAAAAGCCTATTTGATTTCTGATGGAAAATCATTCTTAATACATTTTATTTGTAATCAAGCATTGTTTGCTCTTTTCAACAATCCCCTTCAGGCTCTCTCAGAAAGATTGCATTGAAACATTTTAAAACGTCAATATTTTTGTTTATAGTGAACTTACTTCAAATGGATTGGCAATGTTGATCAATTTAGTTTGTATTCAAGCCAATGCATTAGCAAGGAATGCACGATCACAAGCTCTGTGTAAAACAGGCTTGGGTCAGGAGGCAAAAAGGGCTGCTAATGCTGGAATCTGGAACAGCATGCAATTTACTGGAAGAACTCAGCAGGTCAAGCAGTAACTGACGGAGGAGTGGGTGGATGGGGGGGTGGGGGTTACATATGCACCTACATGGATAGGCGACTTTTCGGGACTACAGCTCTATTTCCCTGCTTTTAACCCCACCCCCCACCTTCCCCCCTCAACTACAATCAGTCTGAAGGGTCCCAACCCGAGTCGTCACCTATCCATGGTTCTCCAGTGGCGGGCATGGTGGTTCAGCAGTAGAGTTGCTGCCTTACAGTGCCAGAGATCCGGGCTCGATCCTGACTACAGGTGCTATCTGTATGGAGTTTGTACGCTCTCCCCCGTGACCTGCATGGGTTTTCTCCAGGATCTCTGGTTTCCTCCCACACTCCAAAGACGTACAGGTTTGTAGGTTAATTGGCTTGATATAATTGTAAATTCTCCATAGTGTGTGTAGGATTGTGTATGTGTGTGAGGATAGGATCGCTGGTCGGTGTGGACGTAGTGAGCCGAAGGGCCCGCTTCCGCTCGGTATCACTAAAACTAAAAGATGCTGCCTGACCCACTGAGTCGCTCCAGCACTTTATATTCTAAACAAACGCATGTAAAGATGATACTTATTACAGGGACAGATACGCACTTCTGCATATCTTGGGGGCAGCAACTCATCTTGATGCAGGTTTAAAAAATAAGTCTATTTCTGCAGTTTAGAATTCAGTTGCAGGACATTCCACAATCTGCACTTTTTATATTATTATGCTATTAAAAATGATAGGCTGGATTTCGAGTCACTTATTTGCTTGGAATTGAATGAACACAATTCCTCAATAAACTTGGTAATAATTACATCGGAACTATTTAACCTAATGGCAGCACTTAGTTGCAGCTATCCGCTGCTGCCTGCCTGCCCGTGGTTAATAAGGTTCATTACTTTAGCTCAAACCTTAATGAGAATTCTCTCATCAGATCACTTTTTATCCTGGGGTCTATTAATATACTTTGCTCTATGCCACCTAAGGGCAGGAGCTGGATTCTATTCTAAACGTGCGTTATCAGTAGCATGACAACTACCTGGCCCCGCTGAGTCTCAGGTCTTTGCACAGTGAAAACCTTTTGCTGCGTGCTAACCAGTCAGCGGAAAGACAATACATGATTCCAATCGAGCCATTCACAGTGTACAGATACACGATAAGGGAATAACGTTTGGTGCAAGGTAAAGCCAGTAAAGTCCAATCAAAGATAGTCCGAGGGTCTCCAAATGAGGTGCATAGTAGTTCAGGACTGCTCTCTAGTTGCAGTAGGATGAGTCAGTTATCTGATAACAGCTGGGAAGAAACTGTCCCTGAATCGGTTTCGCCAGCTCCGCAGAGTGCAGTTTGTCATTTCTCAGACAAGGCTGAAAATATCCGTGTTGCGATGGGATATTAATCTAAAACAGTGCGCACTTATGTTGATCCTTAAATACCGCACATGAAAGATGTTTATGCATTAAACTTGAAATTTAATTAAGAGAGTAAATATACCGACTTGAGTAAGTACTGCGCATCTCACCTGAAATAAATTTTCCATTGCATGAAATCCACGGATTAGATTTAAAGCTGCACATAGGAAGCTTAGTAAACAAGATATGAATCCTGGCAGCTTCACTGGTTCCAGTCTTTGATTTGGAGCTGTGGCAACAAAGCACAATACAGAGTCGTGAATCTGGTTGCATTTTACAATCCCCAAAAGAACGTACACATTTGTTCATTCTGACATTTGTTTAGCGGCAAATATTTACCAGCCCCAACTGATCGATGCATGAATTGAAGTGATATCGAGGCACAAGCCGCAACTTGCCTTTCCACACAAGGACACAAAGTGCTGGATTAACTAAGCAGGCCAGGCAGCATCTCTGGAGAACATGGATAGATGGCGTTTCGGGTCGAAAACCTTCTTGACCTGAAACGTGCAGCACAGTGGCGCAGCAGTAGAGTTGCTGCCTTACAGCGCCAGAGAACCAGCTTCGATCCTGACTACGGGTGCAGTCTCTATGGAGTTTGTACTTTCTCCCTGTGACTGCATGGGTTTTCTCTGGGTGCTCCGGTTTCCTCCTACACTCCAAAGGCGTACAGGTTTGTCCGTTAATTAGCTTCAGTAAAATTGTAAATTGTCCCTATTGTGTAATGTAGGATAGTGCTAATGTACAGGGTGATCGCTGGTCGGCGCCGACTCGGTTGACCTGTTTCCACGCTGTATCTCCACTGTCTAAAGTCTACTTCAGCACTGTGTGTCCTTTTGCGTATTAGCCAGTATCTGCATTTCTTTGTTTCTACACTTGGATTTCCAGTTTGCTTGAATTAGCTGCCCTCACTGAGAGGAGGAAAGATGTGCTGAGGAAAAGGTGACAACATGCATCTTTCATGAAAATGACATTTCAGCAGGACGCCATCTTGAAGGATTTCAATGTAATTTCTTTAAAGCTGCAAGAGCCAACTCAGCACTTACACTACGCACTTCCAAGGCCTACAGGTTTTGTTATCCGAAAATGTTTCCGAACAGTCTGACTTGCCACTAAACAGACGAGTGAGCCTTATTTCTTTTCTACTAGTCAGATCCTTGATCCTGTTCCCTTGCAACACGTTTCCAGTTCTTGTAACACATTTTTGTTATTATATAATTTGTTGCTAAGACACATTCCAGTGACCCACAATAGACATCAGATATGGACAAAACTGGACCTATAACGTCACGAGAATCAGTAGCGGGTGGCACGGTGGCGCAGCGGTAAAGTTGCTGCCTTACAGCATCAGACGTGGGTTCGATTCTGACTACAGGTGCTGTGTGTATGGAGTTTGTATGTTCTCCCTGTTACCTGCATGGGTTTTCTCCGGTTTTCCCACACATTCCAAAGTACAGGTTTGCAGGTTAATTGGCTTGGTAAAATTGTCCCTAGTGTGTGTATGTGTGTAGGATAGTGCTAGTGTACGGGGATCGCTGGTTGGCATGGGCTCGGTGGGCCGAAGGGCCTGTTTCTCTAAACTAAACAGATCAACATTTCCCACCTGTGAAGAATGTTTCATTGAACTGAGAGCTGGAGGACTACAATTCTGCCAGAGGCAATGCCTTCAAAGCAGAAAGGTGGAAAATCGATTTAATATGGTTTGCACCTGATTTACTTCCCGAGAATGAATAATTGGACAAAGAACAAAGTTCCCCAGTACAGATGTAGGGAGAAACTGTTACCACTGCAGTGAGAGTCAGCAGCCAGACATACTGATTTCAGACAAAGAAGCCAAGAGGCAGTCTGCCACATCGCTTTAGTATAGTTGACTGCAAATATCATTCCAGACCTATTATTTTTAGTGGCACTAAGCTTGCAAATAAAATGAATAGTCCGTAACGTAGAGGGTACAGCTTTGCAGCGACCAAGTTACCACACAAGCATCCAGAGACCCGAGATTACTGATCCACAAATACAAGAGTTTAAATCCAGCACAAGAGTCGAGGAATTTAGTTAATGAAGTACATCCGGAATAAAAAGTTAATGGCAGTGAAGATGCTCACACAACTATCCGATTATGACAGAAAGTCATTTGATTCACAAATATCCTGCGGGAAAAGAAATTTGCCATTCTTATGACATTTAACTTCTCAATGTGATGTAGCAGACTCTTAACTCTTCCCCGTAATGGCCGAGCACAAACTCAGCTTGGGGGAAATTAAGGTTGGATGTTAAATGCAGGCTTTGTCAGTAACGATTACATTCCGTGAATGAAATATAAAAACGGCATTGGCTTGTTTTTGACATCCTCTCACTGGAAACATAGCGTAAAATGTAAACTATGATTTCAGCAGCTGGTACTGGCTTCCATTTTGCCCCGCCTAGCTGTTGCAACTGTAGTCCAGCCAGAACATAGAATGTAGAACAGTACAGCATAGGAACAGGGCTCTCAGCCCACAATATCTGTGCCGTACATGATGTAAAGTTATCCTTGGCCTGTATGCGATCCATATCCCCCTCCATTCCCTGCATATGAGTGGAGTTTTGTTTATTGTCACATGTAACTATGTACAGTGAGAAACTTTTGGTGCATGCTATATATCTGGGTGCCTATCTAGAAACATGGAAAATAGGTGCAGGAGTAGGCCAGCACCACCATTTAATACGATCATGGCTGATCGTTATCCAAAATCTGTACCCCGTTCCTGCTTTTCCCCCCTATCCCTTCATTCCGTTAGCCCTAAGAGCTAAATCTAGCTCTCTCTTCAAAAAATCCAGTGAATTGGCCTCCATCTAAAAGCATCTTAAATGCCATTACTGTATCTGCCTCCACCACCGCCATTGACACGGTGTTCCAGGCACCCACCTCCTTCTGTGTCAATAGACAATGTGCAGGAGTAGGCCATTCGGTCCTTCAAGCCAGAACTTGGCACTGCACATCTTTAAACTTCACCTCTTACCTTAAAGCTCTGCCCTCTAGTTTTTGACATTTCCAACCTAGGAACCAAGGTTCTGACCGCCTACCCCATCTATGCCTCTCATAAATTTATATACTTCTGTTAGAAGCATTACATTTCTTTATATCGTACATTCCCGCACATCAATACCGCAAGAGTCCGAAGACGGGTCTCGACCCCGAAACTTCACCCATTCATTCTCTCCACAGATGCTGCCAGTCCCCGGTGTGTTAATCCAGCTTTATGTGTCTATCTTCAGTGAGAGAACAAACTGCTTTCATTTTAGGCATTCTCTGCTGCAGGAAATAAGATCACAACAGGGCCAATTCTGCTGCATTCTCCCTTCCTATTCAAGCCAATATACCGAGCTTTAATGTAAGCACATATATAAATGGTCTCAACACAGAAAGTAAAAGAGCACATTGTCGATCCCGGATAACATCAGATGAGGAAACGATGGTTAAGTGGTTGACTGGTCACTCAAGAATACAAATCCCTACACCAGATAACTGAAAACTTGAAACTCTTCCCACGGCAGTAAATAACGACTAGCTTGAACATTTCAACTGAATATTTTTAGCAATCATTTTAGTTCTGCTTCAACCAAAAATTATCTATTCTTCTAGTTTACTTTAGTTTAGAGATACCGCGTGGAAACAGGACCTTCGGCCCACCGGGTCCGCACCGCCCAGCAATTCCCACACACATTCACCATCCTACACACTAGGGACAATTCACAATTATACCAAGCCAATTAGCCGACAAACCTGTTTGACTCTTTTAGAGTGTGGGACACAATGGGAGATCCCGGCGTAAACCCATGCAGGTCACGTACAAGAACGTGCAAACACCATGTAGAGAGCGCCCATAATCAGGGTCGAACACGGGTCTCTGGCGCTGTACTGCAGCAACTCTACCGTTGCACCACCGTGCAGGTATAAAATTATATAAAAAGATATAAAATAAGCAGTTATAAAATTCAGCCGAATCCATTTGCACGTAACATAGAAAATAAGTGCAGGATGAGGCCATTTGGCCCTTCGAGCCAGTACCGCCATTCATTGTGAACATGGCTGATCGTCCCCTATCAATAACCCGTGCCTGCCTTCTCCCCATATCCCTTGACTCCACTAGCCCCTAGAGCTCTATCTCTCTCTCTTAAATCCATCCAGTGACTTGGCCTCCACTGCCCTCTGTGGCAGGGAATTCCATAAATTTACAACTCTCTGGGTGAAAAAGTTTTTTCTCACCTCAGTCTTAAATTACCTCCCCTTTATTCTAAGACTGTGGCCATTGGTTCTGGACTCGCCCAACATTGGGAACATTTTTCCTACATCTAGCTTGTCCCGTCCTTTTATAATTTTATATGTTTCCTCATCCTTCTAAACTCTAGTTAATACAAGCCTAGTCTTTTCAATCTTTCCTCATTTGACAGTCCCACCATCCCAGGGATCAATCTCGTGAATTTACGCTGCACTGCCTCAATCACAAGGATGGCCTTCCTCAAATTAGGACACCAAAACTGTACACAATACTCCAGATGTGGTCTCACCAGAGCCCTATAATTCTGACATAACGCTGCAGCACTGATTTAAATAATTATTTCTTCCTTGCTTCTACCCCGCTGTTATCTGACCACTGAACAGATTAATCATAAGCTAATGGTGTAGTCCCAATTTCCCAACCTACCTCATTGTGGCCCTCATACTTTTTAAATCTATGCTTTCTCTTTAGCTGTCTACCAACCTGTAACACTATATTCTGCACTGGCTATTTTCCTCTTTGTATACCTGTTGCGTAAGGCTTGATTGCACTTATGGCATGATTTGACTGGATAACATGCAAAACTTTTTCCACTGTTTCTGGGCACATGTGACAACAATAAACCCAAACCAATATTCATCCACCACATCACTAAAGTAAAACAAGCAAATCCCATTGCAGGCTACCAACATTCATCTGGGCAAGGCTCACAATTCAACACTACCTACAATTTAATGTCAGAGTCTCATGTTCAGAACAAGGGCATTGTATGTTCTAAAAGCAGTGCACTGGCATGGATGTAGAGTTGCTTCCTTACAGCGGCAGAGACCTGGGTTTGATCCTGACTACGGGTGCCGTCTGTATGGAGGTTGCACGTTCTCCTCATGACCTGAGTGGGTTTTCTCCAGAATCTTCCTCCCACCCTCCAAAGACCTACAGGTTTGTAGGTTAATTGGTTGGGCATAATTGTAAATTGTCCCTAGTGTGCAGGGATCGCTGGTCGGCGCAGACTTGGTGGGCCCAAGTGGCCTCTTTCCACGATGTATCTCTGAACTAAACCAAAGTGATTAACTCTTTCAGATTTAGATTACTACTGATTTGTTTGTGCAGACCAAGGTTTATCTCAAATGTTTCTTTCAGAGAATACAACAGAGTCCTTCCATGTTGAGCATGTTCTTAAACATGATTGAAAACCACATCAAAATGAAAACTAATAAACACAAAGGCTGTTCCAATGTGTAAAAAAAAAAAAAACTGTAAGGTTTGAATGTTGTAAAACTCAGAATATGACATCAAGATAATCCACATAAATTTATGGATTTTATAGTTTTAAATTCCAAAGCATTTTATGTGAGTTTTTGCATTAGGTTACTGAGTACATTATTTGAACTTTATTATGAATTTGTTAACTGTATATTACATAGAATGGGTTGCCAACTATGCTAAAATATAACAACATTAAAATTGTATAAAATGCACCGGAAATTTTTTTTTAATTGAAAAACAAATCACACCGAACTCCAATAGACCAATGCTGAACGACCTTCACAAAGCTCCCTAAAATTCTTTCCATTAACCAATCTTTTGGTGAAGTATTATCAAGACAATATAAAATGTTGTCAGGTAACACTTATGTGAATTGCCTTGACATCATACATTAAGATGGTGGCATTAATGTGGAAAAAAATTGAAAGGTCTTTCACATTTGCCAATAAATAAGATCAGAAATAAATTGCATCACAATCACATTAATACTTTATTAGCCAAGTATGTTTTGCAACAAACGAGGAATTTCATTTGTCACGTCAGTCATACAAATAAAAAGCAACAGAATACACAAAACACATTTTAACATAAGCATCCACCACAGTGACTCCTCCACATTCCTCATTGTGATTGGAAGGCGAAAAAAAGTTCAATCTCTTCCCTTTGCTCTCCTGCGTTCGGGGGCCTCGAGCCCTCTGTTGACGGGACGATCTTGACTCCCGTAGCCGGCGGTGGGCCCTCCACGTTGAGGCGATCAGCTCCTGCATCGGGGGGATCGAACCCTGCGTCGGGGCTGGTCGAACGTTCCGCGACGTTGGAGCTCACGACATCCAAGGCCTCTCCCGAGACTGCGAGCTCCCGATGTAAAGTCTGCAGGCTGAGGTTGGAGCGATCCCAGGCAAGTCCGATGTAAGTCCATGCCCCGTGGTGGTGCCCAAGGTCAGCCTGAGGAGCCCTCCAGCTCCATCGATGGTAGGCTGCAGTGCGACCGGAGTGTGCGATCCGAAGATTAATCGCACCCGATTGCATAATAAATTGTATGCCCTTATTTTCAATTATTGATAGATCCATATAACGGTATCAATACTCTGGGAAACAGCATAAAGCAGGTTTTTGCTGCTCCTATTCACTAATGTTTGCAATGCACAATGCACAAGACAAGATCTTTAAGCATACAGATTTGTGGAAACACCGAGCATATCTTAGTTTAGTTTAGTTTAGTTCAGTGAAACAGCATGGAAACAGGCACTTTGGGCCACCGGGTCCACGCTGACCATTGATAACCCATTCACACTAGTATCCATTCCCTCCACAGATGCTGCCTGACCTGCTGAGTTCACCACTTTGTGTTATATTCTGCCAAACAATGTAAAATCAGCTTTAACATTTTAGCTTGCAGTAACTAAAATATAAGTTTATTTGAATTGCTATTGAAAAGACCTTTATTTTTTTTAATCTTGCAGGGAAAAATAACTTTGTTATTACGAGTCTGAAACTCTAACCCTTTACCCTATTTCTCCCATTGACCCAAGTGTCTGTATAATGCGATATTCCATAATACAATGGTGGCGCAGCGGTAGAGTTGCTGCCCTACAGCGAATGCAGCGCCGGGTTCCATCCCGACTTCAGGTGCTGTCTGTACGGAGTTTGTATTTTCTCCCCGTGACCTGCGTGGGTTTACGCCGAGATCTCCGGTTTCCTCCCACACTTCAAAGACGTACAGGTTTGTAGGTTAGTTGGCTTGGTAAATGTAAAAAAAAAATGTCCCTAGTGGGTGTAGGATAGTGTTAATGTGCGGGGATCGCTGGTCGGTGCGGACGCGGTGGGCCGAAGGGCCTGTTTCCGTGCTGTATCTCTAAAACAAAAACAATGCTTTGTTGAAAAGTAACTATTGCATTTTAGAAGAACCACATGTAATCAGAATTAAAACGTGAACTTGGCTTTGGTTGAAAGATGAACTGCTGTTTATCTAAAGGGTGATAAATCTTAGAAGGCTTCCAAGTGCATGACATTGTGGGATCAAGTTAGAACACTTTTTGACATTGTGTTTCTATGAAATTTGTCAGAAGTAAAGTACTCTCACCTATCCCCTTGGAAGGGGGGGAATGTAGACGTACGTTTCCATTTGCTGTTTCGACATCAAACATTGTAAGCTGATGGGCTGGTCTCAATTTGATCTCAGTCTGCATGTCAGCTAGGTTTATCTTCGTAGCTAGTGACCGGGGGTTATTGAACCTCTGCTTCGTCTTCTGGATGAAATTATCTGGCGGGAAAACATCATTTGAGAAATAACGATCAAAAGCTAAATAATGCAGATCTGCTTAAACTGGGCGACACGGTGGCGCAGCGGTAGAGTTGCTGCCTCACAGCGCTTACGGCACTAGGGACCCGGGTTCGATCCTGACTACGGGTGTTGTCTGTACGGAGACTGCACGTTCTCCCCGTCACCTGCGTGAGTATTTTTTAGAAGGATGAGAGGGAATCCAATGGAAACATATAGGATTATTAAGGGATTGGCCACGCTAGAGGCAGGAAACGTGTTCCCGATGTTGGGGAAGTCCAGAACCAGGGGGCCACAGTTTAAGAATAACGGGTGGGCCATTTAGAATGGAGATGAGGGAAAACATATTCACCCAGATAGTTGTGAATCTGTGGAATTCTCTGCCTCAGAAGGCAGTGGAGGCCAATTCTCTGGATGCTTTCAAGAGAGTGAGATAGAGCTATTAAAGATAGGGATATGGGGAGAAAGCAGGAACGGTGAACTGATTGTGGATGATCACAGTGAACAGCGGTGCTGGCACGAAGGGCCGAATGGCCTATTCCTGCACCTATTGTCTATTGAAATACTCAGCAAGTCAGACAGCACTATGGAAAGAAACAAACTTAGTTAATTTCAGGTTGACGCTTTTTGTTTTACAAAAGTAGGAAAAACCCTCAAAATGTAATAGCATTGACGTATAGGTGACCCAAAACGTCACCCATCCATATTCTCCAGAGATGCTGCCTGACCTGCTGAGTTACTCCAGTGTACTTTTGCATCCAAAAGAACCCTTGTAGTCACAGGGAGAGCACACAGACAGCATCAATGCTGTCCTTAATGAAAGACGCAAATGTCCTAAAAAGCAAATAAACCCAAATAATAAATATGTTATGTCCACCTTCAAAGTTAGTTCTCTCATACGAGAAAGACTTGATGCATAACCCATATGATTAGAAATTAAAGAGACAAGTTTATATATTGTTCATTATTCATTGTACATTAATTTACAATTTACCTGAAAATGATCAACTACAGCCTGGTCTCAATTAAACAAGGATAGCTTCAATCATCTCCAAATTTCCATGGGAGAGAAAGGTCTGACTTAGACACAAAACCAGACAGTACCAAAATGACAAATGATTTTCCATGTAATAAAATTAGATTAACATTTTCTAAAGTGCATCATCCTTCTCTCAGTAATATGTAATTAACACTTTTCAAGTCTTTCCACTCCACAAATTAGCACTTTAGAAGGCAAATTATCATTACTTCTATCATCATACAAGTAATTTATAAAAAGCCTGGAAGCTTACCAAATTCTATGAAGGAGTATGGTCTGACAACCGTGTTAATCCTTGCTGTATCGTATAAAGTAATGAATTCTCGTTGCAGTTCATCCAGGAAGCAGAAAGCGAGCACATTTGGGTAATTTTCAGAGCAGATTATCATATACCCCACTCCTAATGAACTTATAAAACTAAGGAGAGAAAGGACAAATTAATTAGGTCTGTAATAAAGAAAGTAATGAAACAATTACTTTGATGAAATAGTTTGTGAATAATTTAGCACAATGTACATTATGAAAATTGCACTATTATACATTTGCTAATATATTTAAGTACAGTTGACTATTCTGAAAAAACACGAAACCATATTTCAGTCGTACTCCAAATTTTACTGGCTGTGCTCTCAAATGCCTCAGACTCATAAAACATTAACGTAAGACTGTTTCTCTTATGAGCCATCTAATTTAATCCTACTCTCCTTTCCACATTTCAAGTAATTGAAGGATTTACCTCAGTAGTTTGCAATTGTGTTTACACACACACACACACACACACACACACACACACACACACACACACACACACACACACACACACACACACACACACACACACACACACACACACACACACACACACACACACACACACACACACACACACACACACACACAATCATCTTAGACAATAGACAATAGACAATAGGTACAGGATTTGGCCATTAGGCCATCCCTTGACTGCTGTCTCTACCTCTCATGAAAGCTTTCAGAGAATTGGCCACCCCTGCCTTCTGAGGCAGAGAATTGGCCTCCCCTGCCTTCTGAGGCAGAGAATTCCAGAGATTCACAACTCTCTGGGTGAAAAAAGTGTTTCCTCATCTCCTTTCTAAATGGCCCACCTCTTATTCTTAAACTGTGGCCCCTGGTTCTGGACTCCCCCAAAATTGGGACCATGTTTCCTGCCTCCAGCATGTCAATAATAATCTTATATGTTTCAATAAGATCCCTTCTCATCCTTCTGAATGTATACAAGCCCAGTCGCTCCATTCTATCAACATATGACAGTTCCGTCCTCCCGGGAATTAACCTCATGAACCCATGCTGCACTCCCTCAATAAAGGGAATGTCCTTCCTCAAATTTGGAGACCAAAACTGCACACAATACTCCAGGTGTGGTCTCACCAGGGCCCTGTACAACTGCAGAAAGACCTCAGTTAAAATATATTTAGAACTCCCTTACAATTTGTCTTGTGATTATAACTACCTGCAGGTCTCAATGAGCAAGGGGAAACAATCTAAAGGCAGCTTACTTGTGCATTAGAGATACAGCGCGGCGTTTGCACCTACCGAGTTTGCGCTGACCAGCGATCACCCCGTACACTAATATTGTCCTACACACTAGGGACAATTTTACCGAATCCTACAAACCTGCACGTCTTTGTAGTGTGGGAGGAAACCGGAGCACCCGAAGAAAACCCACGCGGTCGCTGGGAGAATGTACAAACTCCGTACAGACGGCACCTATAGTCAGGATCGAACCCGGGTCTCTGGCGCTGTGAGGCAGCAACTCTACTGCTGCGTCACCGTGCCGCCCAAACCTTATGCTTCCCTTCATACTCTGGGGGCCAAAAGTCGCGAAGAACAAAGGGGACGCAGCGAGAACACGAGGGACCTGTGGCAGTGGTGGGGGATGGCAGGGACGAAAAAGGGACCAACAATATTTCACTGTAGCTTCACGGTACATGTGACAATACAGTATGTATGTATGTGACTATCTATCTATCTATTCTGAAGGCCACCATCTTTGACCTTCTCAGAGCAACAAATAAACCCCAAACTTCAGCCTCCTTTTGGAACTGTACCAATCAAGTGAATCTTATTTTTTTTATTTAAAGATGGAATTTGAATGCCCAGCTCCAAATGCTCTTGAGCAGAGATGGTGAGCTATTTTTGCGCAGTGCTACTACAGTGATTCTGTTGAGGACCAAAGTTGCATCTTTGTCATTGATATTACATCACTCTTCAACAACGCTGCAAGAATTTAATGTGGAAGCCAACATTAATGTTGGAAAACCATGCAAACGGCAAAGCAACGTTTCTAAGCGATGTCCTAAGCTTTATTGCCAAGCTGTAAAGAAAACTCAGATGGCAATAGAAGAACAAGGGTACCATTACTGTATTGTGCAGGCGATAAAAGTAAATTTCATTGAAAAGCTTAAAGGAAACCAGATTGCGTTTTTGTCCTTTGCCAACAACGAGGGCTGTTGTGTCAGTTCTGCAGCAACAGAAGTACATGATTGTGAACAGACTGCACAAGGCATGTAAAGTGGAAATAAAGTGTCGCTTTTTTTGTGAGGAGATACCACTCAGAATTACTTATTATTTCATATTATTGCTCAGAATTTTATATTATTCTTTACCCTGGAGTCATCAACATAGAAACATAGAAAATAGGTGCCGGAGGAGGCCATTCGGCCCTTCGAGCCACATTTACCACTACATTACCCACAACAGATAGCAAATAATCTGCTGACATGGCTTTGGTTAATCTGCATCAGAGAGAGGAGAGTGAGCGTGTGGATTGAAGAAAATCCACCCCCTTGTTTCCCCCATACAGCCAAGGAAACTTTGTGGATAAACCTTTTGGGGGAAATGTTGTGTCTGTACGGAGTTTGCACGTTCTCCCCCTGATCTCTGGTCTCCTCCCACACTCCAACGACATGTAGGTTTGTAGTTTATTTGGCTTTGGTAAATTTGTAAATTGTCCCTAGTGTGTGTAAGATAGTGTTAGTGTGTGGGGATCGCTGGTCGACGTGGACTTGGTGGGCCGAAGGGCCTGTTTTTGCAATGTTTCTCTAAAACTAAGCATGGAGGTACAGCAGGCAGTGAATGGCATGTTGGCCTTTATAACAAGAGGAATCGAATATAGGAGCAAAGAGGTCCTTCTGCAGTTGTACCGAGCCCTAGTGAGACCACACCTGGAGTATTGTGTGCTGTTTTGGTCCCCTAATTTGAGGAAGGACATTCTTGCTATTGAGGGAGTGCAGCGTAGGTTTACGAGGTTAATTCCCGGGATGGCGGGACTGTCATATGCTGAGAGAATGGAGCAGCTGGGCTTGTACACTCTGGAGTTTAGAAGGATGAGAGGATATCTCATTGAAACATATAAGATTGTTAAGGGTTTGGACACGCTAGAGGCAGGAAACATGTTCCCGATGTTGGGGGAGTCCAGAACCAGGGGCCAAAGTTTAAGAATAAGGAGTAAGCCATTTAGTAAGGAGACAAGGAAACACTTTTTCTCACAGACAGGGTGAGTCCGTGGAATTCTCTGCCTCAGAGGGCGGTGGAAGCAGGTTCTCTGGATGCTTTCAAGAGAGAGCTAGATAGGGGTCTTAAAGATAGTGGAGTCAGGGGATGTGGGGAGAAGGCAGGAACGGGGTACTGATTGGGGATGATCATGCATGATCACATTGAATGGCGGTGCTGGCTCGAAGGGCTGAATAGCCTACTGCACCTATTGTCTATTGTTTATTGACTATTGTCTAAACTTATAAAAGCTGGCAAGCTACAAAGCCAAGAATTAATAGATCAATTACTGCCTAATATCTTAACATTCAGTTAACAAAATGTGCAATAGTGATTGCTATATTTTAATTCAGTCTATAGTAAACTATTACTGCTTCTACCTATAGTAATATCCCCAAAGATACAATATTGGCTTTAAGCCCAAATTCTGGTGCATTGAACACTTCGCTTAAAAGTATACCTTTAATTGTTTTATGATAACCATCTCAGACGCATTTACATTCTGTTTGAAATAAAATCATTTTACCTTGCAATCACATTGTAAAATAAAAGCCAGAATTCAGTCAAGCCTAGTCTTTCCACAGGAATCAATAAAACAAGAATAAAGTTCAACTCTGCCCCAAAGATATTTTGAACCCGGTTAACACAACATAAATGTGGTACGGGAATTGAAACACTAAACACGAAACATCAAATGTAAATGCATCCCTAAACCCAAACTAGAAAGTTGCAACAAACACAATAACCCCACACCTCCTATATGAAAAAATGTATACTTTTATTCGGTGATTTTGATTCGGTGATCATGATCAGCCATGATCATATTGAATGGCGGTGCAGGCTCGAAGGGCCGAATGGCCTACCCCTGCACCTAATTTCTATGTTTCTATGTTTCACAGTCAACACTGGCCAAAGTAGAATTACTCATTATCACCTTCCCCCGCAGCCAACAATGGAGCATTATGGACTCTACCTTTCCATGTGATCGTTGCTGGCTCTGATCTAGGTTTCATTAATTTGTTCTATGTCATATCGCTTGCTTCCCTCTCCCGACTCCCAGTTTGAAGGGTCTTGACCCAAAACTTCACCTATTCCTTTTCCCCAGAGATGCTGCCTGATCCGTTGAGTTACTCCAGCATTTTGTGTCTATCTTCAAAGTAGCATTATTTGTACGTGCAAAGTTAGACCTATTGCCATAGACTGCTTGACCAGGAGTTTCAACCAACAGTTTATATCTGATATAGATCTGATAAAGAGTCCCAGCTATATACGTTCCAATGTAACAGTAATCCAAAGAAAGTCAGATGGAACCCGGGTCTCTGGCGCTGAAAGGCAGCAACTGTACCGCTGCGCTACTATTCTATTAAAGAAAGAAAAATTAGAAGTATCAGTCTCTGCTATATAAGATAGGTTAAAATAGCATGAGTTACAGACAGAATGTGGGGTCTCACAATTGATATAAGTAGCTGCCCTTTCATCTCCAGTGGCTGGGTTTGTCCAGCTAAATTTGGCATAAAAACCTAATTTCTTTAATGAAAGGATGATTGCAGAGAACTGCCTACAGATCAGCATGGAGTGATTGCAGAGAACTGCCTACAATAGACACTGCACCAAAATGCCATTAGTGTTGTTTAGTATTGAGTGATTTTGAAGATACGCTTGAGGCATGTCGGTGTAGAAAAGTAGAAAGGCCTTTCCACCAATGTGCTAATGTCAACTGGAAGACAAAAAAATAGGGATGACCTAACAATCGACATTCCATTTCCCAGCAATAGGCACACTCATCGTGATCATTAAAATTACTTTAAGGGAAACTGGAAGAATAATGTTTGGCATATGATTAAAGCCAAAATGTTTTTGTTTTTTTTAAAGTTCTTCATATTAAACTGAAAAATGCAATGTGGCACGTGTGAATTTTATCGAACTGCACAGGAGGTAGTCAACCAGCCCAGCTATCTTTCAAAGGAGCAATCCGATTTTAATAGCATAACACACAGGAGCAGAATTAGGCCATTCGCACCATCACGTCTGCTCTGCCATTTAATCATAGCTGATCTACTGTAGATGGTTATGCATGCAACCATATATGTAACTACCTCATTAGCATATTGTCCCTCCCACATTCTATAGTATAACTGTAGTCTCTGCATGTTCCCTCCCTGTTAGGTTCCAGTACGTGTGTAGACCAGATGTGGTTAGTACTGGAACGTGTGTTATTAGTGTTTAAATAAAGATCTAGCTAAAGGACTATGGACAACGTCTAGTTTCCTTTACATGGTGTCAGAAGTGGGATACGAACCAATGCGGACTGTCGAGGATGTAGCTGCCCAGGTGGGCCAAGCCACCGTGTTTTCTGTTCTTGACGCCAGAAGCTCCTTCTGGCAGATTCCTCTGCACAGCAAGTCGTCCGACCTCACCACTTTCGCCACGCCTTTTGGGAGGTACAAGTTCCTCAGAATGCCTTTCGGGATTAGCTCCGCCAGCGAGGTTTTCCAGCGCTCCATGGAGCAGTTGTTTGCCGGGCTCCCATGTGCCATCATTGTAGATGACATCCTTGTGTACGGCCGGGATGTCGAGGAGCATGACCGCAATCTCCGCCGGGTACTCGACCGTGCTCGTCAGATAAACCTCAAGCTGAATCCCTCCAAGTGCCGGTTCCGACTGTCTGAGGTCTCTTACGTCGGTCACATTTTCACCTCTCGGGGTCTGAAGCCCGACCCTGCCAAGACCACTGCTATTTCAGAGTTTCCTGCACCTGTTGATGTTGCAGGTCTGCAAAGGTTTCTCGGGATGGTGAATTATTTGGGCAAGTTTATCCCGCGCCTCAGTGAGCTAAGTGCGCCGCTGCGCCTTCTGACCAAGAAGGATGTTGCCTGGTCTTGGAGCCCACAGCACCAACTGTCTTTTGACGCTTTAAAAAAGCAGCTGATTGACACTCCTGTACTGCGATTCTTTGACCTAAAGTTGCCGATTGTCGTGACCTGTGATGCCTCCCGCTTTGGCCTCGGTGCTGCCTGCATGCAGCTCTGCGAAGGTGATTCTCTGCTGCCTGTCTCGTTTGCTTCTCGCACTATGACTGACACGGAGCAGAGGTATGCTCAAATCGAGAAGGAGCTCCTGGCTGTGGTGTTTGCCTGTTCGAAGTTTAGAGATTTTCTTTACGGTGTGCGGTTCACAGTTGAAACGGACCACCAGCCGTTGGTTACCATACTTAATAAGCCCATTCATGCTGCCCCGGCCCGGTTGCAGCGGATGATGTTGCAGCTGCAACGCTTTGAGTTTGACATAGTGTACAAGAAGGGCACGGAAATGCATGTTGCTGATGCCCTGTCGCGGGCGCCTTTGTCCTCCTGTGTACAGCATCCATATGAACAATCTGATCTGCATGTCCTCAACGTTAATTTTGTCCCGTCGAAGCAGTTACAGACACTGATTGAGCACACCGCTGCGGACTCTGACTTGCAGCAGCTGTCTGCTGTTATTCTGCGTGGTTGGCCCTGCAAGCCACACTCCCTGCCTGCTGCCGTGAGGCCGTTCTTCCTGGTTCGGGACGAGCTTGTACTTCGGGATGGTATTGTCATTAAGGGTCACAAAGTGGTTATTCCTGCCTCGTTGTATGATGCCTACTATACTGCTGCACACTCCGGGCACCCGGGTGCAGACGCCACCGTTGCCCATGCCCAGGGGCAATACTATTGGCCTGCTATGGCCAAGTACATCAAGGCTCGGGTTGCTGCGTGTGCTGCTTGCAACTCCATGGCTCCTCACCATCAACGACAACCCCTGCTACAACAGCCGGCACCTGAAATGCCCTGGTCTTCGCTGGCCGCCGATATCTTTGAGTGGCGTGGGAAGAACTATCTGGTACTTGTTGACTCATATTCATCTTGGTTTGATGTGGACCTTCTTCCCACCATCACCTCGGAGATGGTCATCAGTAAGCTGCGCCGTCACTTTGCCACGTTTGGATCTCCAGTGAAGCTACAAACTGACAACGGCCGGCAGTTCACTAGTGCTGAGTTTGCTGCCTTTGCGACTAAGTGGAACTTTGCCCATTACACTAGCAGCCCGGAATTCCCTCAGAGCAACGGGCTGGCAGAACGTGCTGTGCGCAGTGCTAAGACTTTGTTGGAACAGTCTCGCTTGTCTAATTGTGATTTCTACCAAGGACTTTTGAATTTACGTAATATTTCTCGCGATGGAGTTTTAGGTTCTCCTGCACAACGGCTCATGTCTCGCGTTCTCCGTCCTCCTATGCCCATTTCTCAACAATCCCTGACTCCTGTGGTTCGTTCCCCTGAGGCGGTCCACCGCCGCATCTCTCATCGCCATGAGATCCAGCGTCGGTCTCATGACAAGTCTTGTCGTCCTCTACCTTCCCTCTCCGCGGGCCAGGTGGTTCGCATGCAGACTTCTACTGGTTTTTCCAAACTTGCTACTGTTGTAGGGTTGGCTGACTCCCCTCGCTCCTATTTGGTGGATTACGAGGGCACTGTATATCGTCGCAGTCGCCAGCATTTGCGTGCTGTCCGTGAGCCTCCTCCACCGGTTTCTTTCCCGTCCACGTCCACTCCTTTACCTGTTCCTCCTCCTCGGGCTATCCCATGTGCCCCTGCTGTCATTCCAGCGCCTACCCAACCTGCTCCTGTGAAACCTGATCTCGGCTCTCCTGTTCTTTCCCCAAGGTCCTCTCCTGTCGGTTCTTCTTTTTCGTCCTCCCCTCCTAGTTCGGTTTTGGCCTCGCCGGTCTCTAGTCCCCGACCTGCATTGCTGCCTATTCCGTCCCCCCGATCTTCGCTGCCTTTGCCTTTGGGAGAGGGGAGTGAGGGTGGTGTACGGACCCGCTCTGGCAGAGTTGTGCGGGCTCCTGATCGGTATGGTGATTATGCTTAGTTTAAGATGTTCTCTGACTATTATTGTTATTATGTGCAGGTCTGTATAATTGCCTGCTGCTGCTATTTATCTTAAGGGAAGGGATGTAGATGGTTATGCATGCAACCATATATGTAACTACCTCATTAGCATATTGTCCCTCCCACATTCTATAGTATAACTGTAGTGTCTGCATGTTCCCTCCCTGTTAGGTTCCAGTACGTGTGTAGACCAGATGTGGTTAGTACTGGAACGTGTGTTATTAGTGTTTAAATAAAGATCTAGCTAAAGGACTATGGACAACGTCTAGTTTCCTTTACATCTACTTTTCCCTCTCAACCCCATTCCCCTGCTTTCACCCCATAATCTTTGACGTCTTTACTAATCAAGAATGTATCAATCTCCACTTTAAAAATACCCAATGACTTGGTCTCCACAGCTGTGGCAATTAATTCCAGATTCACCACCCTCTGGCTAAATAAATTCCTCCTCATCTCCTTTCAAAAGATACATCCTTTTATTCTTGAGGCAGTGATCTCTGTTCCTAGACTCTAGTGGAACCATCCTCTCCACATCCACTCTATCTAGGCCTTTCATTATTCCCACTACACACACTTTCCCAACACTCCACTACATTCTCTCTCTCCAAATATCGATTTGTTTCTCTTTTAGAAGTTACAAATGAATCTGGTTCCTTCAGTGTAATAATAATGAACTGCAGATGATGCCTTTATACCAAAGATAGACACAAAATGCTGAAGTTACTCAGTGTGTCAGGCAGCATTCCTGGACAAACTGGATAGGGTCAGGACCTTCTTCAGAATGATTGTAGTGCTACCATGAAAACAAACGTTTCTAACTTCGGGAAATCAGTTTGCAGATAGTTCTTAGGAAGAAAACCTTTACATATCCCTGGGGCTGTTGTTCGTTATTAGGATAGGTCAGATAAATTGGGGTTATTCTCCTTGGAATGTTGATAGCTGAGGGGTGACTCTACAGTAGTCAAGAGTGTTTTATTGTCATATGTCCCAGATAGGACAATGAAATTCTTGCTTGCTGCAGCACAACAGAATATGTAAGCATAGCACATAACGGGAGGGAACAGTTCAGTGTGTATATATATATATATACACATGCACACATACTCAATAAATAAACAAATATAGTGCAATAATAATAATAGTCTGTTGTAGTTCAGAGCTTATTTGTTGTCGTGTTTAATAGCGTGATGACTGTCGGGAAGAAGCTGTTCCTGAACCTGGACGTTACAGTTTTCAGGCTCCTGTACCTTCTTCCCGATGGCAATGGTGAAATGGTGTACGGCCAGGATGGTGTGGGGCTTTGATGATGTTGGCTGCCTTTTTGAGGCGGTGACTTCAATACATTAGCAGGGACATAGATAGGATAAGTAGAATCTTTTTCCTATGTAGGGGAGACCAGGGCATGGGTTTACGGTAAGAGAGGAGAAATTTAAAGGATAAAATGTTCACACAGAGACAGGCAGACATCCAGAAGGTGCAGACCATGGAGGTAGTGGAGTCAGGTATAATTACAATATTTTAAAAGCTTTTTTGACAGTTACTTGGATAGGAACAGGCACAGAGGGATATGGGCCTAATGGGTACAAATGGGATTAGTTTCCACCTTGTCCATGACCAACATGGTGGACCAATAAAGCCCATTTCTTTGCAATATTCTATTATGATCCTGTGATATTTTAACAGCCATCTTAATTGGCTCCTCTGCACTCAAAGATATATCTACCAATACCCCCATTGGTCTATTCCTTTAAAATTGTACTATTGTATTCTATTGCTTCTTCTCATTGTCCTTACTGAAACATTTCACTTCATATTGGAATTAAATTTAATCTGCTACATGCCTTCCCCTTTCAATGTCCTCCAGAAGTCTGCTACTTTTTCTTTAACATATTTTCAAGCTGAGTCAGGTATAAACTTTTGAAATTATGCTGTTTAACCAAATCTAGCTCATAGATTAAAAAAAAAAGGTCCTTAACATCGACTTCGAAGGTACCTTCCAGCATATTAAATGAAAAATGTCATCATTACTCTTCATTTTCAGTGTTTACTCAAATTTCTATCTGCCCTTTCAATGAGTTATAATTTTCCCTCCATTATATAGTGATTTGCCAAATACCTTTTAAAAGTACACATGTACATATCTCAAGAATAATAGGAATACATTGCAGATGCTCAAAATCACAAATAAAAATAAAAAGTCCTGTAAATATTCAGGTGCTCACATAATGCCCGTGGAGAGAAAAAGATGAAGCGGTTCATTATCACATTTTCTCTGCAGGTGCTGTCTGACCCGCAATTTTCAAGCAGTGCCCTCATTACTCTTCCCCATGCTTGAGTAAAGAACTTAATCAAGTGAGTGTAACATAATTTTCCTTAAACAAATCATAACTAACAAACAGAAGCAAAAATAGACCAATTGACCCCTGGAGTCTGCTCTGGCATTTAATAAGATTGCGGTTGATACGATCTTAGCCTTAACGTTGCTTTTTTTTTACTGTCCCTTAACCTTAACTCCCCTATAGACCAAATATCCACCTTGAAAATATTCAATTACTCCACGTCCATAGCTAGCTTTCTCCCCACCCCCTCCATCCCACCCCCAGGCCCTCACAACTATCAGTCGGAAGAAGAGTCCCAACCCAAAATGTCATCAATCTATTTGGCTCTTTGGCCCTTCTTGCCAACACCGACCAACATGTCCCATCTACACTAATCCCACTTGCCTGCGTTTGGGCAATATCCCTCTAAACCTGTCCTATCCATGTACCCGTCTTAATTGTTTCTTTAACTTTGCAATAGTCCCTGCCTATATCCTCCAGCAGCTCGTTCCGTACACCCACAACCCTTTGTGTGAAAAGGGTACCCCTCAAATTCCTACAAAATCTTTCCCCCTTCACCTTAAACCTATGACATATGTTCTCGATTCCCCTACTCTGGGCGAGAGACTACCCGTCTACCAAAACTATTCCTCCCAGGATTTTATAGACCTCCGTAAGATTACCCCTTATCCTCCTGCCCTGCAGGGAACAGATTCCCAGCCTGCTCAACCTCTCTATTTATAGATATAGCTCAAGTGAGTCCTGGCAACATCCTTGTAAATCTTCTCTGCACCCTTTCCAATTTAACAAAATCTTTCCTATAATATGGTGCCCAGAACGGAATACAATACTAAATCTGGCCTCACCAACGTCTTATATAACTGCAACATGACCTCCCAACATCTATACTCAGTACGTGTAAGAAAGAACTGCAGATGCTGGTCTAAATCGAAGGTAGACACAAAATGCTGCAGTAACTCAGCGGGACAATACACAGTACTCTGACTGATGGCCAATGTTTCCTCCACAGATGTTGTCTGACCTGCTGGGTACTTCTCCATATTAAACAAGTTGATGTCTTAGTCTGAAACTATGCCCCTGCTTCTAGGGGCCTTGCAGTATGTGGGAGGTCAAGGACACCGCTGGTGCCTCTGGCTGCTACAAATGCGAAAAATGCATCCAGGTAGAGCTCCTGAAGGGCCGTGTTGGGGAACTGGAGAAGCAAGTGGATGACCTCCGGTTCGTACGAGAAACGGAGTCGTTCCTCGACAAGTCCTACAGTACGATTGTTACACCTAAGGTACTGGAAGAGAGAAGGTGGGAGACAGTGAGAAAGGGAGGGAAGCATGGAATGCCAACGTCCCCGGGTGATGTACCTCTTGTAAATAGGTTCATCCGCTTAGAAGCTGTTGGGACAGAAGACGTGAGCGGCGGACTGGCCTGTGATGCGAATAGGGCTGTTGAGCCAAAACCAAAAAGGCCTAAGGCAGGCAAGGCCATTGTAGTGGGAGACTCCATCGTGAGAGGTACGGACAGGGGTTTCTGCGGCAACAGACGGGATGCGAGGATGGTGTGCTGCCTTCCCGGTGCCAGGATCCAGGATGTCACGGACAGAGTGCAGAAAATCCTCAAGGGCGAAGGTGAACATCCGGAAGTGGTAGTGCATGTCGGCACAAACGATGTCGGAAAGAAGGGGATGAATATTCTGCAACGTGACTTTAGAGAGCTCGGAAAAATGTTGAAAAGCAGGACCTCCAGGGTTGTTATCTCCGGTTTGCTTCCAGTTCCCCGTGCTGGTGAGAGCAGGAACAGGGAGATACGGGACCTGAACGTGTGGCTGAGGATCTGGTGCACGGGGCAGGGATTTAGATTCTTAGATCACTGGGATCTGTTTTGGGGTAAGGGGGAACTGTACAAAAGGGACGGATTGCATCTTAACAGGTGTGGGACCAGCATTCTGGCAGGCAGGTTTGCCACTGCTACACGGGTGGCTTTAAACTGAATAAGGGGGGTGGGGTGTTGAATGGGACAGTGGAGGATGGAGTTAAAGGGAAAGGGTTTCTTAAATGTGTGAGCGTAGAGACCGAAGGGTGTAAAATGAGGGTAGAAGAAATAGGTAGCAAGGTGAAAAGTAAAAGTGGCAGGCAGACAAAACCAGGGCAAAAATCAAAAAGGGCCACTTTTCAACATAATTGTGTAAGGGGTAAGAGTGTTGTAAAAGCAAGCCTG
Organism: Leucoraja erinaceus; assembly: GCF_028641065.1. Taxonomy (NCBI): domain Eukaryota; kingdom Metazoa; phylum Chordata; class Chondrichthyes; order Rajiformes; family Rajidae; genus Leucoraja; species Leucoraja erinaceus. The sequence goes on along the minus strand of NC_073383.1, from coordinate 77,012,470 downwards.
AAGGCTTTGTGTCTCAATGCAAGGAGCATTCGTAATAAGGTGGATGAGTTGAATGTGCAGATAGCTATTAATGACTATGATATAGTTGGGATCACGGAGACATGGCTCCAGGGTGACCAAGGCTGGGAGCTGAACATCCAGGGATATTCAATATTCAGGAGGGATAGACAGAAAGGAAAAGGAGGTGGGGTAGCGTTACTGATTAGAGAGGGGATTAATGCAATGGAATGGAAGGACATTAGTTTGGAGGATGTGGAATCGGTATGGGTAGAGCTGCACAACACTAAGGGGCAGAAAACGCTGGTGGGTGTTGTGTACAGGCCACCTAACAGTAGTAGTGAAGTTGGAGATGGTATCAAACAGGAAATTAGAAATGCGTGCGACAAAGGCAAAACGCTTATAATGGGTGACTTCAATCTACATATAGATTGGGTGAATCAAATTGGCAGGGGTGCTGAGGAAGAGGATTTCTTGGAATGTATGCGGGATAGTTATCTAAATCAACATGTAGAGGAACCAACGAGAGAGCAGGCTATTTTAGACTGGGTATTGAGTAATGAGGAAGGGTTAGTTAGCAGTCTTGTTGTACGTGCCCCCTTGGGCAAGAGTGACCATAATATGGTTGAGTTCTTCATTAGGATGGAGAGTGACATTGTTAATTCAGAAACAATGGTTCTGAACTTAAAGAAAGGTAACTTTGAGGGTATGAGACGTGAATTGGCCAAGATTGACTGGCAATTAATTCTAAAAGGGTTGACGGTGGATATGCAATGGAAGACATTTAAAGACTGCATGGATGAACTACAAAAATTGTTCATCCCAGTTTGGCAAAAGAATAAATCAGGGAAGGTAGTACATCCATGGATAACAAGGGAAATCAGGGATAGTATCAAAGCTAAGGATGATGCGTACAAATTAGCCAGAAAAAGCAGCATACTGGAGGACTGGGAGAAATTCAAAGACCAGCAGAGGAGGACAAAGGGCTTAATTAGGAAAGGAAAAATAGATTATGAAAGAAAACTGGCAGGGAACATAAAAACTGACTGCAAAAGTTTTTATAGATATGTGAAAAGAAAGAGATTAGTTAAAACAAATGTAGGTCCCTTGCAGTCAGAAACAGGGGAGTTGATCATGGGGAACAAGGATATGGCGGACCAATTGAATAACTACTTTGGTTCCGTCTTCACTAAGGAAGACATAAATAATTTGCCGGAAATAGCAGGGGACCGCGGGTCAAAGGAGTTGGAGGAATTGAGTGAAATCCAGGTTAGCCGGGAAGTGGTGTTGGGTAAATTGAATGGATTAAAGGCCGATAAATCCCCAGGGCCAGATAGGCTGCATCCCAGAGTACTTAAGGAAGTAGCTCCAGAAATAGTGGATGCATTAGTAATAATCTTTCAAAACTCTTTAGATTCTGGAGTAGTTCCTGAAGATTGGCGGGTAGCAAACGTAACCCCACTTTTTAAGAAGGGAGGGAGAGAGAAAATGGGGAATTACAGACCAGTTAGTCTAACATCGGTAGTGGGGAAACTGCTAGAGTCAGTTATTAAAGATGGGATAGCAGCACATTTGGAAAGTGGTGAAATCATTGGACAAAGTCAGCATGGATTTACGAAAGGTAAATCATGTCTGACGAATCTTATAGAATTTTTCGAGGATGTAACTAGTAGCGTGGATAGGGGAGAACCAGTGGATGTGGTGTATCTGGACTTCCAGAAGGCTTTCGACAAGGTCCCACATAAGAAATTAGTATACAAACTTAAAGCACAAGGCATTGGGGGTTCAGTATTGATGTGGATAGAGAACTGGCTGGCAAACAGGAAGCAAAGAGTAGGAGTAAACGGGTCCTTTTCACAATGGCAGGCAGTGACTAGTGGGGTACCCCAAGGCTCAGTACTGGGACCCCAGCTATTTACAATATATATTAATGATCTGGATGAGGGAATTGAAGGCAATATCTCCAAGTTTGCGGATGACACTAAGCTGGGGGGCAGTGTTAGCTGTGAGGAGGATGCTAGGAGACTGCAGGGTGCCTTAGATAGGCTGGGTGAGTGGGCAAATGTTTGGCAGATGCAGTATAATGTGGATAAATGTGAGGTTATCCATTTTGGTGGCAAAAACAGGAAAGCAGACTATTATCTAAATGGTGGCCGATTGGGAAAGGGGGAGATGCAGCGAGACCTGGGTGTCATGGTACACCAGTCATTGAAGGTAGGCATGCAGGTGCAGCAGGCAGTAAAGAAAGCGAATGGTATGTTAGCTTTCATTGCAAAAGGATTTGAGTATAGGAGCAGAGAGGTTCTACTGCAGTTGTACAGGGTCTTGGTGAGACCACACCTGGAGTATTGCGTACAGTTTTGGTCTCCAAATGTGAGGAAGGACATTATTGCCATAGAGGGAGTGCAGAGACGGTTCACCAGACTGATTCCTGGGATGTCAGGACTGTCTTATGAAGAAAGACTGGATAGACTTGGTTTATACTCTCTAGAATTTAGAAGATTGAGAGGGGATCTTATAGAAACTTACAAAATTCTTAAGGGGTTGGACAGGCTAGATGCAGGAAGATTGTTCCCGATGTTGGGGAAGTCCAGGACAAGGGGTCACAGCTTAAGGATAAAGGGGAAATCCTTTAAAAACCGAGATGAGAAGAACTTTTTTCACGCAGAGAGTGGTGAATCTCTGGAACTCTCTGCCACAGAGGGTAGTTGAGGCCAGTTCATTGGCTATATATAAGAGGGAGTTAGATGTGGCCCTTGTGGCTAAGGGGATCAGGGGGTATGGAGAGAAGGCAGGTACGGGATACTGAGTTGGATGATCAGCCATGATCATATTGAATGGCGGTGCAGGCTCGAAGGGCCGAATGGCCTACTCCTGCACCTAATTTCTATGTTTCTATGTTTCTATGACCTCTCAGCATCCACCTTGTTAATCCCATTCAGAATCTATGCTTCCATAAAAGCATCCCTTATTTATCAACATTCTGAGGTGAATAGTCTAAATAGGTTCAACAATCCAATCTCTGCACTGCCTTCAATGGGCGCATATATTTTCTTATATGCAGAGTCTGAAATTGTAGGCAGGGTTCCAGGTTCAGTCTCAATTGCACCCTGTAAAATTGCATTTACTGCTTTTATATTCCATACCTGTTGCAAAAAGGAAAACATCCCATTAGTCTTCTTAACTATTTCCTGTACCGAATGCTAACCTTTGGTTGCATGTACCAGGGCCCCCAGATCCCTTTGCAATCTCTCTGCATTTGAATAATTTTATTTTTCATTTATTTCTTCCCAAGTGGGTAACGCCACATTTTGTTGACGTTATATTCCATCTGCTAGCTTATTACCCATTTATAAGTGCATCTTCATCCCTTTGCAGGCTATAGCTTCCCGTCATAGCCTGCTAACCCATCTATCTTTGTTTCATCAGCAAATTTGAGCACAGTACATTTAGTTCCTTCATCAAATATCAATAAAGATGGATTGAGGGCCCAGCACTGATTCCTGCAGTCTTTGTCCACCCAGCTGCAATAAATTCCACCTCTCCCGCCCCACATCACCTGTATTCACCTCTCACTGTGTCAGGCTTTGTCTGGCCCCCACCTCTTTTCCAGCTTTCTTTCCCCTACGACAACTAGTCTGAACGGTCCCAACCTGAAACAAGGAACTGCAGATGCTGGTGTACAAAATAAAACACAAACTCGGGGTCAGTGTGCCAAACTCACATTTAAATTGAAAGGTAGACATTTAGTGTACATATTTCAGATAAAACGTCCCTCCAGACCTATGTTTCCAACGTGTCTATTACTTGTGGACTAAAGATGGCTTCGCTCGTCACCTTTACTCATTTCCATGACTGACCTCTTTGCTGGGTGACAGCAATATCAGAAGGTCGAGGCCAAACTCAGATTGTGTTAGCAACTGGAGAAACACAATGCCATTAAATTGATTAATGAAACGTGGGAAATGTGGTTTTAGGAGGCACGGACTTACTGAACAATAGTTAAAGCTAGCTTTGTTTCATTTTAAAGCAGTTTTCAACCAGTATGACAAACAAAAGCAGCTTTAACATAATTTTACACAAGTGCCAGATGACAAGAGGCCAAATGTACATCTCCGGTTCTCTGCCAACTACTCTCTACAATTTATAAAAGACAGTGACTAATCCATGCACTATGAAAGCACAACTGACCCCATGGTGGACGTTGACCTGTGTACAAGTTTGAACAAAGTGTTTATCGGAAGACATTAATCTCCATTTAGGTTTATACAGCTTTTCCCCATTTGTTTGCAACCAATAACATTTGATCTCGCTCTGCAAAACACGATGTACACAAAGTTAACTTTGCTCTCTTGGAAATAAGCAAAAGCAGGGGACATTAAATGGTGCATACGGAGGCAAGAAATGCAAACCCTCAGCCACTTAACATATAAACGGATCCTTAAATCATAGTCATGTTTCTGTTTATGTGGCTTGCAATCAATCGTTTTGACGGCTGCAATGCAGTGCCGTGCGATTCTTTTCTCACTACATACAAACACCCTTAAACAGCTATTAATCCCTCCAAAGCTAGCTCTCGGCAGTTCACAAAATGTAGGTGAAAGCTCAGCTGAGGACTTGGGAACGTAGAATACTATTCCAGGCCAGAGGGTGCATTACATGGAGATATTAAACCAAACTATCCAGGTTGGGTTCAAAGGGATCCTGATGGCACTATGAAGATATGTCCTGGTCACAATTCCTACACACCAAATGATAGGATATCCCATTTCGGTTTAGTTTAGCTTAGTTTAGAGATACAGTGAGGAAACAAGCCCTTCGGCCCACCGGGTCTGCACCGACCCTTCCTGAGTCTCAACCCAAAATGTCACTTATTCCTCTTCTTGAGAGATGCTGCCTGACCCGTTGAGTAACTCCAGCATTTTGTGTCTATCTGCAGTATAAACCAGCAACTGCAGTTCATTCCTACACAAATAATCCTTGGGTACAAGCGTATACTTCCCCATAAAGGGGAACACAGGGCAGTGAGGAAGGCATATGACATTCTTGCCTTCATTGTCTGAGACATTGAGGATAAGAGTTGGAATGTCTTATTACAGAAAATTGGAACTGGCCTTTGCAAATGGCAATTGTAACTTGGACAACAGTTCATTTTAAAGTTAAGAGCGATGTTTCGAAACAAAAAGCAAATCAATTACGTGGTGTTTGGAGCTGAACGGCCCACTGTTCCTGCATTTAACAGCAGCAAAACCAGATTCTCTTTTTGAGATAACTTTGCAAAATCAGTTTGTCTAATTGACAAAGACGAATTAATTTTGAAGGCCTTTCTTTGGTTGCAAAGTGCCTTGGGAAATGCTGGACATAAACGTTCAAAAAATTATCTGTTCCCTTCTAAAGCAAATATCAAGGGAATATCAATAACTTACTGTATGTTGTAGTGTACATCTTTCAGAGTGCTTCGATCAGGCAGATGGCCTAGTTTTTTTGACAGCACTTTAAGATACTTCTTGGTTTCCTGTACTCCTTTATTGTGTTCATAATCTGTCGAGGCAGAAAGAGGAAGGCCATCTCGAACACGCACCACTGAAGCAAAGAGGACCATGGACATTTCCGACAGCCCCAGGGATGCTGAAAAACATTCAAGGAAATGGTCTTGGAAAATTAATACATGTTAATTGTCAGTTCTAAAACATTATCTGCCTGTCAACACCCCTCCCGCCCCCTTGCCTGTGTTCATCTACCGCCTGCCATCAATTGTACTGCCCCTCAACCAACCTCCCTTCCATTGAAGGCAGACACAAAAAGCTGGAGTAACTCAGCAGGGCAGGCAGGAGCCCTGGAGAGAAGTAATGGGTGATGTTTCGGCTCAAGACCCTTTTTCAGACCTGACCCCCCCCGCCACCATTGACTCCATCTACACTTCACGCTGCGTCGGCAAGGCCACCAGCATAATCAAATACGTGTCTCACCCCGGTCAGGCAAAAAATACGGAAATAGGAAAACGCACACCTCTAGATTCAGGGACAGTTTCTTCCCAGCAGTTATCAGGCAACTGAATCATCCTATCACCACATGACCTAACCTCTACCTCCTTGGAGACCCTCAGACTATTTTAATCAGACTTTACTGGACTTCATCTTGCAATAAACGTTAGTCCCCTTTTCTTGTAACTACACAAGATTGTAATGATGTACAGCCTTTTCCATGACTGGATAGCACGCACCAAAAAAGCTTTTCACTGTAATTCCGTACACATGACAGCAATAATAAGCCACAATGACAAACTACGACAAATGCTCTTCTAGCATTTTTTCCCTCACCCCTGCATTCAGTCCCGACCCGAAAAGCCAGCTATCCATGCTCTCCAGGGATGCGCAAGCTTTTTGTGTCTTCCCTTGGTAAACCAGCATCTGTGGTTCCTCGTTTCCATGGTATCTTCAACATTCAACATCTTCTGCCTCAAAAAGGCTGCCAGCATCATCAAGGACCCACACCATCCTGGCCACACACTCATCCCTCCGCTGCCATCGGGTAGAAGGTACAGGAGCCAGAAATCTGCAACATCCAGATTCAGGAACAGCTTCTTCCCCACGGCCATCAGACCATTAAACTCAACTTCAAACAAACTATGAACTATAACAACCTATTGCACTTCATCTATTTACTGATGTGTGTATATATATATATTCTATGGTATATGGACACACTGATCTGCTCTGTATATTTGACTACAATATCCTGTTGCGCTGCAGCAATGCAAGAATTTCATTGTCCTATCTGGGACACATGACAACAAACTCTCTTGACATGACGCTCTTTATATATATTTACCGTTTGGTAACAGCAAAAAGGCCAGGTGACTATAATATCGTTAGATATCTGAAGACAAACTTGTTCACTGTGGTAGGTGCTGAACAAGGTGCATGTGTGCAGAGCTGCAGCAAGTGGGTTCCATCAGCATTTCTTCAGATGTTACACTCAGGCACTGAAGGATATTACCTGCTGCCAAAGCAGTTCTTACATTGTCTGCTGTGTCTAATCTATCCCCCAGATGTCCCTGTGATTTCTCGCAAGGCTGTACAATGAGGAAGGTGCAACATTCAACGCCTGGTCGATGCTGAAGTAGCTCACCTCAGCAATTTGACAGTCCGAAAATTGAAAATGCTGCGTATCCCGTAAGATGAAACAACCTGCAAATAGGATAGGCCCCTTGTCACACCACAAGTATTACTGTCTTTCCACTCTGCAGGTACAGGTGCACAACCTTTTATCCGAAGTTCCAAATAACGAAAAGCTCCGAATAGCGGACATTTTTTCGGTCCTTGAAGAAAGGTCCTTGAAGACGTTCACCGAGGGCGGCCCGCAGAGGTGACAGCGGAACCTCCGGTCGGTCCTCGAAGAAAGGGGAACTAAATCCCCATTCATAAAAGAGAAGGTGAGGGTATATTGCGCGGGAGGGTTAATAATTGACAATCTGCTGCTGCATGCCCGCTGAGTTAAAAAGTTCCCACGGTAGACACGATACACAGTGTATCGTGAGTCTTGCGTGGGAACTTTTTAACTCAGCGGGCAGGCAGCAGCAGATTGTCACTCCCTTCAGTTTCACCCCACCTACACCCCTCTGCTTCCCGGCCATGTGTGTGACCCCTTCCCTCCCCTCTCCAGCTCCCCGCCCATTGCACCGGCGCGGGGGCTTTGCACTGTCTTCACGTCGGAGTTGCCAGCAGGTCAGTGCCAGTCACCGGAGACGTCAGGACCAATGGGACACCGCCCCCAGGCCCACTGCAAGCACGGAGATCCCAGAGACCCACAGCCAGCAGCAGCCCAGCCCCGTTCCAACTCCAGAGGAACACGCTCCCCGTAGGGACAGAAGCTGATGGTGTGCGTCTTGGTCTTGGGGTTGCGGATGAGGGGGCGCAGCTCGGGCTGTGACGTCTCCGGCCACCCCCCTGTACAGGAGCTGAGACTGGGAACTGTGGGGTTGTTTGCAGTTGCAGAGGGAGGGGGCAAGGGCAGTACAGTTCCCAGTCTCAGCTCCATTCCAGGGGGGTGGCCGGAGACGTCAGGACCAACGGGACACCGACTGCAAGCACGGAGATCCCAGAGACTCACAGCCAGCAGCAACTCTAGCCCAGCCCCGCTCCAACTCCAGAGGAACCCGGGTTGCGGATGAGGGGGCGCAGCTCGGGCTGTGGGCGAACTGCCACTTGTCGCTGTAGCGGCCCATCGGGGAGCGGGTTCTTGTTGGTCCTGACGTCTCCGGCCATCCCCCTGGACAGGAGCTGAGAGACGTCAGGACCACCAGAAGCCGCTCCCCGATGGGCCGCTACAGCGACAAGTGGCAATTCGCCCACAGCCCGAGCTGCGCCCCCTCATCGGGACACCGACCCCCAGGCCCACTGCAAGCACGGAGATCCCAGAGACTCACAGCCAGCAACAACTCTAGCCCATCCCCGCTCCAACTCCAGAGGAACCCGGGTTGCGGATGAGGGGGCGCAGCTCGGGCTGTGGGCGAACTGCCACTTGTCGCCGTAGCGGCCCATCGGGGAGCGGATTCCTCTGGAGTTGGAGGGACAGGGAGACACAGCGGCTTTTGAGAATGGTGGGCAATCACTTCCAAAGTTCTGCCCACACAGTCAGTACACCTCTCCTACACTTGTCTCCCGCACTAAGATCATCTCGCAGAGAATGATCCCAGCCTAACCCTCCCTATTCTCTCCTATTCTGCAAGAAAAAACTACATTGAAGACTCAAACTCGCGATCGAGTAACTGCCGGGATCGAGGCGCAAAATCGCGACCTTGCGGATATGAGCCGAGCACTCTACCACTGCACCAGCCGTTAAAATCTACGCTAAAAATCTTCCATTCCGAAAGCCGAAAAATTCTGAATTACGAAAAGTGTCTGAAAGCTGAAAAATTCTGAATTACGAAAAGTGTCTGGTCCCAAGGCTTTCGGATAAAAGGTTGTGCACCTGTACTAGTAAGCACAAATTCTGTAATAAAAAGGAACTGCAGATGCTGGATTATACCAAAGATACACACAAAATGCTGGTAGATAAAAATGCTGGAGAAACGCAGCGGATGAGGCAGCGTCTATGGAGCGAAGGAAAAGGTGACATTTCGGGTCGAGACCTGAAACGTCACCTTTTCATTCGCTCCATAGATGCTGCCTCACCCGCTGAGTTTCTCCAGCATTTTTTATCTACCTTCGATTTTTCCAGCATCTGCAAATCCATCTTATACAAAATGCTGGAGTAACTCAGAGGGTCAGGCAGCATCTCTGGAGAAAAGGAATGGGTGACATTTCAAGTCTGAAGAGGGGTCCCGACCCAAAACACCACCTATCCATTTTCTCCACAGAGATGCTGCCTGACCCGCTGAGTTACTCCAGCATTTTGTGTGTATCACAAATTCTGTGTTTCTTTCCGATTGCCAACACCTGTGGGGTGGCCTGGCGCAGCGGTAGAGTTGCTGCCTTACAGCGCCAGAGACCCGGGTTCGATCCTGGCTATGGGTGCTGTTCTTTGCAGTTTGTACATTCTCCCTGTGACCGTGTGGATTTTCTCCGGGTGCTCCGGCTTCCTCCCACACTCCAGAGACATACAGGTTTTGTAGGTTAATTGGCACCGGTAAAAATTGTCCCGAGTGTGTAGGATAGTGCTAGTGTACTGTGTGATCGCAGGTCGACGTGGACTCTTGGCCGTAGGGCCGCGCTGTACCTCTAAAGTCTAAAGACCTGCAGTTAAAAAAAAACTGTCTAGACCATTCTTTGCTCAATACCCCACTGAGCGGAAGTTCATAAGTTGGCATAGGTGCAGAATTAGGCCATTTGGCCCATCAAATCTACTCCGCCATTCAACCATGGCTGATCTATCTTTTCCTCTCAACCCCATTCTCCTGCCTTCGCCCTATAACCCCTGATACCCATACCAATCAAGAATCTGTCGATCACCGCCTTAAAAATATCCAATGACTTTGGCCTCCACAGCCATCTGTGGCAACAAATTCCACAGATTCACCACCGTCTGACTAAAGAAATTCCTCCTCATTTCCTTTCTAAAGGTACGTCCTTTTATTCTGAGGCACTGCCTCTGGTCCTAGACTCTCCCACTAGTGGAAGCATCCTGTCCACATCCACTCTATCCAGAAATAGGTAATTCCCGCCAAAGATCCTATATAATCTTTGATTCCCTGCTACTGATCAAGAGACCTCAGGCAGATGTTGCAGGGAGAGCGAGAAGCAAAGGTTCAGGCTTTGTGGCAACAAATCCCTATGGCTAGATTGCCAACCGCTGTGGCTTAAATCACAAGAATAATTAATTTGGGAAGTTACCACCAGCAACAACATTAAAACAAGTATTAAGCTGCTGCTTTCTAGAAAAAGCCAATGGGAATAAAATAGCCTAAAAAATGTAATTTGCAAATTCCCTAACCCAATAGAGTCCAAATTATTTAAGAGCACAGTAAGAATATTGCAAAAATGTTTCATCTGTAACTAATTAAGCTACTTAATTGCTTTATCTTTTTGCACAATCTTAATTTAACACCATGTTTAAATTAATCAACAAAAGAAGTTTTACAACTTTTTCATTGCTGCTGGCTACATTTTTATAAGCTACGATAGCATCTGAATAAATCTGCATTCCAGTTGTGCGCCATGTGGAAATTTATGCCTTTATTAATCTCCCCACCATATAACAAAAACACATTTTTACTGCTCAGCTCTCAAACTCTAATTTATCGGTTGAAATTTTGTATAGCAAGAACAGCTGGCAAATTAGGATACATGGATTTAAAATGTAATCGATTAAAATTATGTTAGCCATTGTTGCCCGACTACATTCCTGTACCTGGCAACGCTCTGAAAACAAGCAGTCTGATCAACTTTGCCGTCATCCTTGATCCCGGTTAACAATTCCGAGCTCAAGTGCGCTCCAACACTAAGACCGAGTATTTATACTTCCACTCACATCAGCAACTCTGCCCCTGCCTTCACAAAGAACAAAAGGGGCCCAGCGTTGGGGGGGGGGATGGTGGAGAACAAAGAGGGACCCGGGGGGGGCCGCCGACAGAACAAAGAGGGACCCGGCGTGAGGAGGCCGCCGGGAACAGAGGGACCCAGTGTGGGGGGGCACTGAAAACAAAGCAGGACCCTGCGTGGTGGGGGGAGGGGCGAAAACCGAGGGACCATTGAGGACTATTTTGTAACCTTGTCGGCGCCCTGTACCTGGCGACTCTTTGCATACATTGTGCATGGTATGCAACACAAAGAATTTCACTCTGACATCACTTTTGATAATAGGGCATCAATCAGTCTACCAACTCATATTCTGCTGATAATGCCATCCATACCTTTGCTAACCATTCCAGCACAAGATGTAACGAGTGGGAATGATGGGATCTCAGTGTTCTATAATTAATTTATGGACTTGGATGAAAGCACTGAAGGTGCAATTGCTAAGTTTGCTGATGACATGAAGGTGAGGAGGAGCACGGGTTTACGGCAGGAGAACTGCCTGGCAAAGGATGAAATGCTACTGGGGTAGGTGGGAATGGAGGGCTTACTTTACAATCATATCAGCCATGATCTTATTGAACGGGGATGCAAACTTACAAGGCTGAGTGATCGACCTCCGTCGCTAACCTGTAAGTATGGGCAACTTACAACCCAGTGGTGTGAATGTTGACTTCGCTAAATTCAAGTAATCATTGTTTTCTCTCTCTCTCCATCCACCCACCACCCTAGCTCTCCAACCAGTCTAACTGTCCCCTCAATTAAATTTTATCTTTGTATGCTTCGTTGTCACCTACCCCTAGCTAACAATGATCTATTCTACATTCCTTGATCATCATCCCCTTTGATGTCTTGTTTTCACACCATACCCTTCCATATCTCTGTGTCTCCCTTCCCTTGACTCTCAGTTTGAAGGTCTCGACCCAAAACGTCGCCCAATCCTTCTTTCCAGAGATGCTGTCTATCCCGCTGGGTTACTCCAGCATTTTGTATCTATCTGCTGTATATTCACATGTTCTATATTCAGCTGCCTTTAAACCATAGGACATTCAAGACTCCTCTGTCCATGCACTAACACGTAACGTCCCACGCAACAAACATAAATTCTGGGCAAAAACAGGTCTGAAGAAGGATCGCAACCTGAAACGTTACCTATTCCTGACCCACTGAGTTACTCCAGAATAATGTGTGTTCACCAAACACAAACAGTAGTTGTTCACTCCAGGACTGAATTCCAAGTCACCGCTGTGTAGGAAAGAACTGCAGATGCCGGTACCATTGACTTGTTCAGAGAATGCAGAGAATACGCTTTACAATCATCTATGAAACAACACTCCTCTACCAAAGATAGACACAAGAAGCTACAACCCAGCGGAATGAATAATAACTTCTCTTAATTTTAGTAACCCTTTTACTTTCTCTCTTTCTCTAGTCCTCCTCGTCCTAGTTCTCCCAACTAGTTTTACTGTCCCCCTGATTAAATTGTACTGATTGTATGCCTCGTTGTACCTTTCGCATTGCTATATTTTCCTTGATCTAGGTCCCTTCCATATCTCTGTGTCTCCCTATCCCCCGACTCTCAGTCTGAAGAAGGCTCTCGACCTGTAACATCACCTATTCCTTCTCTCCAGAGATGCTGCCTGTCCCGTTGTTACTCCAGCATCTTGTGTCAATCTTCGGTGTAAACCGGCACCTGCAGTTCCTTCCTACACAAGAGTCATCTGCCAACCTGAAGTTGGTGATAAACATTGTGCCATCCCCCACAAGACCTTGTAAGACATGGTTCTCAGGAGCAGACTCTCAGAGAAAGCAGAAAATGATGACACCATTGACTCCAGTCAACCAGAGCTGGCTTCATCCACCTGAGGAAAGTCTTGAAGATGAAGATCTCACACCCATCTGGCCGTGTGATCTACACCCTTCTGCATATGCTTCAGAGACATGTGTAGTAGGAAGGAACTGCAGATGCTCGTTTATGCCGAGGATAGACACAAAATTCTGGAGTAACTCAGCAGGTCAGGCAGCATCTCTGGAGAAAAGGAATAGGTAACGTTTCAGGTCGTGATCCTTCCTTCAGACTGCAGAAGAGTCTCAACCTGAAACGTTGCTGCCTGGCCCACTGAGTCACTGCAGCATTTTGTGTCTGCTTCAGAGACATGGGCTGCTGCAGTTGGCACCTTGAATCGTCGATAGCGTACCACTAATGTGGACCCAACAAACTCCAAAAGAGATTGGCAGGATAAGTAACCCAGTGTTAGAATTCTCACCCATGGCAACGTCTCCAGCCTTGAGACTCTAATTACACTGAGCTAGCACCACTTGGCTGGTCACACAGTCTGCCTGCCTTTCACTATATGCCCACACCGAGCTTTGTCACAGCAGGGGATGCACAGAAAACGCTTCAGGGTGGTTCTCAATGTCTTGAAGAAAATAACATCCTCGTTGACTCATGGGAATCGCTAGTCCGTGACCAATTAAATAGAGAACAAACTTCGGGGAATGCGCTGATGGGGGCTCATGGAGGCCATCTCTCTCTGCTGGGAGCTTGAGAGGCCATGAAGAAGTAGGAGAACAGAATATCTCAAACAAACTTTGTCAATCATTAGCTAAACCCAAGATAGACACAAAATGCCGGAGTAACAGCGGAACAGGCGGCATCTCTGGAGAGAAGGAATCGGTGACATTTTGGGTCGAGAGCCTTCTTCAGAATGAGTCAGGGGAGAGGGGGACTAGCGATATGAAAGGATAAGGTTTGACAAATCAAAGCAGACAATTATCAAGGAAATGTAGAACGGTTGATTGAGGTGAAGGTGACAACAAGGCTACAATCAATAAATTAATCAGGACAGTGAAACTGTTCAGATAACTAAGATGGGAGAGGGATGGAGAGAGAAGGAAAGTAAGGGTTACTTGAAGTTAGAGAAATCAATATTCATACCACTGGGTTGTAAGCTGCCCGAGGTGCTGTTCCTCCAATTTGCGCTGGGCCTCACTCTGACAGTGGGGGAGGCCCAGGACAGAAAGGTCAGTGTGGGAATGGGAGAGGGAGTGAGAGTGTTTAGCAACCGGGAGGTCACGTTGGCCTCGGCGGACTGAGTGGAGGTGTTCAGCGAAACAATTGCCGAGCCTGCGCTTAGTCTTGCCAATATATAGGAGTCCACAGCTGGAACAGCAGGTACAATAGATGAGGTTGGAGGAGGTGCAAGTGAACCTCTGCCTCACCTGAAAGGACTGTTATCTACCCAACTTGTGGTAGACTCTGTAGATCCTGTATTCGACTCGGAACCTCGGAACCGGCGACACTAGAGTGTCAACCTCAAGTCAGCCTCAATCCCGAGCGATTGCCGTGATAATTATAAAAAACAATTAATAAAAAATAGACGCGATGTGCTCCAACCCTGGAAATTTTGAAAGAGCCAAGGATCAGCTCCCACATCGCAAGGAAACATTCAGTGTAATCTTCCTGAGATCGGCAGCTCTTTTCATAACGTTTTTTTACGAATTGAGAGAGCAGGTTATTCTTAATTTTCTGTGTTGTAAAATAGATTTGTTTGGTGACACCATTTCATCATCTGCTCAAAGTCTTCATTCAATGTCTGAATCCAATCTATTTGCTCACATTTTCTGACATAGCACAGTGCAGCACAGGAACAGGCCCTTCGGCCCACTATGTTTGTACAGAACATGATGGCTGCTGAAAACATAAAGAGAGCTAGCGTGGGGGGAGGGGGAAGGCACCATCGGGACTCTAATGAGTACTTTTGTAACTTTGTCGGTGCCAGATTTGTGGCGACTATTTACATAGTTAGTGTATTGTATGCGATTACAAATAATTTGTATTCTTAGGTGTACATGTGACAATGAAGTATCATTGAGTAATTGATTGAACTATTTATTATCTGTCTGCACATAATCCATGTCCCTCTATTCCATACATAACCAGGTGCCTATCCAAAAATCTCATAAATGCCACTATCGTAACCACCACCACCCCAACAGCGCATTCCAGGCACTCACCACTCTCTGTGTAAAAAAAACCTACCCCGCTTTAAAACATTTTTTTAAGCTTTAAACACTTTTAATGTTTGTCCATCTCTTTTACCTTTACCTTTAACTTGCCAAATTCAGTTTTGAATGCAACTTCCAGCTGGGAATGGTTTTCCTTAACCCAGTCTATGAAGCTCCACATTAGCGATTGAAGGCACTCATGTTGCAATACTTGAACCAAGTCCATTGTGCAGCCAGCTGCAAGTCACACTATAAAACTGCCAAGGCTATTATGACCAACAGCCTGGAAAATCCACTGGAAACATGTCTTTGAAACATTTTTTTTCCCTCTTTAGGAGTCGTTAACTCTGAGCACACATACTTAAAAAGTAACAAACATGTGAGCAGGAAAGATCATTCAGCCTCTCAACCCTACTCCATCATTTAAATGAATCAAGGCTGATCTACATCTGAATGCCATCCACCACCTCAAACCAATGACCTGTCAATTTCAGTATGGAAAACATTAACTGATAAATTTAACATAAACTCATAGGTTAAAGGTGAGAGGGGTAAGATTTAATGGGAACCTAAGGGGTCTTTTTTTTTTACACAAAGGGGGTGGTGGGTGTATGGAACGAGCTCTCAGATAGTTGACTATTGCAACGTTTAAGAAACATTTAGACAGGTACATGGATAGGACAGTTTTAGAGGGAAATGGGCCATGTGCGACAAGTGAAGATGGGACATGTTGGTTGGTCTGGGAAAGTTGGGCCAAAGGGCCTGTTTCCACACTGTATGACTCTGTGACTCTATAACTGATTTATCAAGAACAGCCTTCTCATTAATAAAATTCCATATTTTGAAATCCAAGTCCTCTTGACTTTCCATCTGTATAGCCAAGTTTTATTTTTAAACATGCAGTTGCTGGAACTCCCTCCAGCAGAAACATCTTCTCCACAATGAATCATCTGGAGAATCAGAGGCTGAAGGGCAACCTCATAATTAAATGATGGGAGGTGTAGATAGGTTAGCTAATCGCTGTCTTTTTGCTCCTGTGTGGAAATATCAAATACTAGAGGGCACAGGGCAGCGCAGCGGTAGAATTGCTGACTGACAGCGCTGGAGACCCAGGTTCGATCCTGATTAAGGGTACTTGTCTGTACATTCCCCGGGTGCTCCGGTTTCCTCCCACACTCCAAAAGCGTGCAGGTATGTAGGTTAATTGGCTTTGGTAAGAATTATAAATTGTCCTTAGTGTGTAGGATAGTGCTGGTGTGCAGGGTGAGCGCTGATCGGTACAGACTCAGTAGGTCGAAGGGCCTGTTACCACGCTGTATCTCTAAACTCAACTAAAAGTGTAAGGTGAGAGATGGAAAGTTTAAGTGGGATTGGTGCGGCTGGTTAATTTTACACATGGAGTGGTAAATGCCTAGAATGTGTTGTCAGTTGAGGTGACAAAAGCAGACACAATAGCAATGTTTAAGAGGCATTTAGACTTGACGCATAAACAGGCAGGGAATAGAGGCATGCAGACCACGTGCAGTCAGATGGGATTAGTTTCGACTGGTATCACAGTCAGTGTGGACATGATGGGCCAAAGGTTGTGTTTCTGTGTTGAACTGTTCTATGAATCTCAATATCATTTTATTGCCTCGATCAGATCGCATTTAAACTCCAGAAAAGACATCCTACATCTAGACAACTTTTCTGAAAAGAAATAGTTAATCATCACATTATAAGCATATTTGTCAAATTGTCAATATTCTTGGACACACAAACAACTGCAAATGCTGGAATTTGAATCTCTGGAGAGAAGGAATGGATGACGTTTCAGGTCGAGACCCTCCTTCAGTCTGAAACGCCACGCATTCCTTCTCTCCAGAGATGCTGCCTGTCCCTCTGAGTTACTCCAGCATTTTGTGTCTATTATGGGAAGGGGAAGAGTTGGCACAGGACGAGCGTTGGTGGCAGGGGATGAGGGGCAGGCAGGTGAAGTGTCAGACTGGGCAGGGAGATGGGCGCAAGTGTTTGTACATGAAGGGAAAGGGTTGGCACAGGGAGGGGGGCATGGGAAAGGTTGGCATTGGAAGAGGAAGGGTTGGCATGGGAAGGGGAAGGTTGGCATAGAAAGGGTGTGACTGGCAGGTGAAGTGTCAGATTGGGCATGGAGATGGGGGGAAGGGTAAGCACGGAAAGACTGTGGCTAGCAGAGGATGGGGGGCGGGCAGGGGAAGTATCAGATGGGGGGAGAAGGGATGGTATGCTGAGGGGTAGAGTTGGTACAAGAAGGGATGATGTGGACAGGGTTGATACGGGAAAGGGTGATACGGGAAGGGTTCATATGGGATTGGTTGGAATGGGAATGGTGGGATTGGTTGGAATGGGAATGGTAGTTATGGGAATGGTTGGTACTGGAAGGGATGATACGGGAAGGGATGATATGGGAAGGGATGGACAGGCTAGATGCAGGAAGATTGTTCCCGATGTCGGGGAAGTCCAGAACAAGGGGTCACAGTTTAAGGATAAGGGGGAAGTATTTTAGGACCGAGAAGAATTCTCTGCCACAGAATGCAGTTGAGGCCAGTTCATTGGCTATATTTAAGACTGTCCTTTAGAAATGTGGATAGACTTGGTTTATACTCTCTAGAGTTTAGGATGAGGGGGATCTTATAGGAGAAAAGGCAGGTACAGGATACTGAGTTGTTCCCGGATGAGTCAGCAATGATCACAGCTTAAGAATGGCGGTGAAAGGCTCGAAAACCGAGATGGCCTACTCCTGCGCACTAGTTTTCTATCTTTTCTATGATATGGGAAGGGTTGTTACGGGAATTGGCTATATGTACTGGAAGGGATGATACTTGGGAAGGGGTAGGGGGTACTGGAAGGGAAGGTACGGATAAGGGTAATTATAGAAAGCCATGATCATATTGATGGCGGGCAGGGATGACAGGGCCGAATGGATGATACGGCCTAAAATGTTTCTATGATATGGGAAGGGTTGATACGGGAATGGGAAGATACTGGAAGGGTAGTTATAGAAAGGGATGATACGGGCAGGGATGACACGGGAAGGGTTGATACGGGAAGGGTGTGCGGGCAGGTGATGGATGACGGGCAGGGAAGTGTCAGACCGGGCAGAGATATGGGGAGGGGTCGGGAGATGGAGGGAAGCATCAGATGGGGAGGGAGGGCCGGCATCGGGGATGAGATGGTGAGGGGGAGGCCCGGCTCCCTCCCTCCCTCTCCGCCCTCGCCCCTTACCCGGTCCCCAGGCCGCGGGCAGCGGGCCGAGGCCTGGCCGTTACCCCAGCAACCGGCCGCAGCGGGCGGGCTGATCCACCGGGGTCGCGGGTCCGGGGGGGGGGGGGGGGAGGGTCCCGGGGTCAGCGCGGCCGCGCGCACCCACCTCCTCCCTCAGAGGCCACCACACGCGCGCTCCCGCTTCCACGGTGGGCCGGCCACGAGCAGGCGCGCTCCCTCCCCACCAATCTTTGCTCCCCACCGCTGCCGGCTCTCGGCAGTGCGCATGCCCATTGCCTCTCCGGCGTCAACACTCGGCACTGCGCATGCCCTCTCTCCCACGGCCGGCACTCCTCTAGTTGTGCGCAGGCGCGTTGTACTTAAACCCGCCTTCACGGTTGTGCCCACGACCTCCCCATCCCCCCCTCCCCCGGCACGCCGTCCTGAGCCCGCGCGCATGCGCTCCTCGCGCCGGCTCCGAGGGAGGGGAGAGGAAAACCGTGCCGCGCATGCGCGTCTCTATTCCCGGCCGACCGGCTGCTCGCTGGGCTGGCCCGCGATGCGCGTGCGCGGGCCCTGGGACCCCCCACCTGTCAATCAGCACGCGGGCGCTGCTTCTGCATCTGACACTCACCTCACTGACTTGTGCAAACCGAAGATCTTATAGCAGAGCTCCTCTATAATCTTTGGTGCAAACATTGTGGGATTGCATGCATTCTCAATATGGGTGATAGTGGCAGTGCAAGATAATATGCAAGATATTCTAGCTTCAGGTTCCTGGGAGTCAACATCTCCGATGACCTCTCTTGGACCCACAATACCTCTACTCTGATCAAGAAGGCTCATCAGCGTCTCTTCTTCCTGAGGAGACTGAAGAAGGTCCATCTGTCTCCTCAGATCCTGGTGAACTTCTACCGCTGCACCATCGAGAGCATCCTTACCAACTGCATCACAGTATGGTATGGCAACTGCTCTGTCTCCGACCGGAAGGCATTGCAGAGGGTGGTGAAAATTGCCCAACGCATCACCGGTTCCTCGCTCCCCTCCATTGAGTCTGTCCAAAGCAAGCGTTGTCTGCGGAGGGCGCTCAGCATCGCCAAGGACTGCTCTCACCCCAACCATGGACTGTTTACCCTCCTACCATCCGGGAGGCGCTACAGGTCTCTCCGTTGCCGAACCAGCAGGTCGAGGAACAGCTTCTTTCCGGCGGCTGTCACTCTACTCAACAACGTACCTCGGTGACTGCCAATCACCCCCCCCCCCCCCCGGACACTTATTATTATTTATTCAAATCGTTTGCTATGTCGCTCTTCAAGGGAGATGCTAAATGCATTTCGTTGTCTCTGTACTGTACACTGACAATGACAATTAAAATTGAATCTGAATCTGATATGCATATTCTATGTGCAGGAAGGAACTGCAGATGCTAGTTTAAATCGAAGATAGACACAAAATGTTGGAGTAGCACAGCGGGACAGGCAGCATCAAAGATTATAGAGGAGCTCCTCTATAATCTTTGGGCAGCATCAAATATATCATATTTGGGCAGCATCTCTGGAGAGAAGGAATGGGTGATGTCTCAGGTTGAGACCCTTCTTCATATTCTGAAGGAGGGTCCGACCCGAACCGCCATCCATTCCTTCTCTCCAGAGATGCTGCCTGTGCCGCTGAGTCTATCCTGGATATCCTACATGGATATCCTACATGGAAAGGACAGGTTTGGAGGGATATGGACCAAACGTGGGCAGGTGGGATTAGTGTAGCTGGGACATTGTTGGCTGGTGTGGGCAAGTTGATCCCACACTGCATCACTCTCTGACTATGATAGACACAAAATACTTGAGTAACTCAGCGGGACAGGCAGCTTCTCCAGAGAGAAGGAATGGGTGATGTTTTGGGTCGAGACCCTTCTTCAGAGCGACGTCAAGGGGGAAACAAATTACGCCATGCAGCCCTACTTTGTTCTGCCCCCGTCGCCGGCTCCTCTTTGTTCTCCGCCCCCTCCCTCATGGCGTTCCCCCCACGCTGGGTCCTCTTTCATTCCCGGTGGTGCAACCTCGGTCTCCATGTGACACAGGCCTCGGGCTCCGTCGTCCCATGCTCCAGCTTTTACACAGGCCCCAATAATAAACTAAACTCAATGAAACAATGAAAATCTTGCTCACTGCAGCACCGCAGGCACGTAGACACAGATAACCCTATAGAGCGAAGGAAATAGGCAACGTTGATTTCGGCCCGAAACGTTGCCTATTTCCTTCGCTCCATAGATGCTGCTGCACCTGCGGAGTTTCTCCAGCATTTTGTGTACCTTCGATTTTCCAGCATCTGCAGTTCCTTCTTAAACTCTTTAACCCTATAAATATATGTTCGACATTAAAAAATAACTTGAAGTAACTCAGCAGATCAGACAGCTTAAAACCATGGAAAATAGGTGCAGGAATACGCAGGAGAGAAGAAGACTGCAAAAAGTGGTGAACACTGCCCAGTCCATCACCAGCTCTGACCTCCCCACCATCAAAGGGATTTACCGGAGTCGATGCCTCAAAAAGGCAGCCAGCATCATCAGAGACCCACACACTCATTTCACCCCTGTCATCTGGAAAAAGGTACAGGAGCCTGTAAACTGTAGCGTCCAGGTTCAGGAGCAGCTTCTTCCCTTGAGCCATTAGGCTATTAAACACGGCAACCTCAAATAAGCTCTGAACTAGAACAATTATTGTTATTATTATACTATTATTGTTTGCTTTTTTGTATGTACGAATGTGTGCGCGTAATATATTTGTGTGTGTGTGTGTGTGTGTATTTGTGAGTATGTGTATATATTCCCAAACTTTTTTTTTCTCCCTCGTTATTATATTGTTTACAGTGTACTATGTTTCTCTATGCTGCTGCTATGGAGAGATCTCTGGTCGCACGAACTTGATGGGCCAAAGGGCCTGTTTCCGAGCTGTATCTCTAAAGTCCAAAAGTTATTGCCTCTACTATGCTGCTGCAAATACGAATTTCATCTGGGACATATGGCAAATAAAACACTTTTTACTCTTGAATAAGCCATTTGGCCCTTCGAGCCTGCACCGCCATTCAATATGATCATGGATAATCATCCAAAATCAGTACCCTGTTTCTGCTTTCACCCCACATCCCTTGATTCCATCAGCCCGAAGAGATATATCTAACTCTCTCTTGAAAACATCCAGTGAATTGGCCTCCACTGCCTTCTGTGGCAGAGAATTCCACAGATTAACAATACTCTGGCTGAAAAAGATTTTCCCCATCTCAGTCCTAAATGGCCTACCCCTTATTCCTACACTGACCCCTGGTTCTGGACTCCCCCAACATCTGGAACATTTTTCCTGCATCTAGCCTGATCAATCCCTTAAGAATTCAAGTGAGTTACAGACCGGGGGGGAAACAGGTTCTTCCTGCGACCACGTGGGTTTTCTCCAAGTGCTCTGGTCTCCTCCCACATTCCAGAGACGTGCAGGCTCATAGGTTGACATCAGTTTAGTTTATTGTTACGTGTACCAAGGTACAGTGAAAAGTTTTTGTTGCATGCTATCCAGTCAGCAGAAAGACATTACATGATTACAATCGATCCATTTACAGTGTACAGATACATGATAAGGGAATAGCCTTTAGTGCAAGGTAAACCCAGCAAAGAACGATCAAGGATAGTCCGAGGGTCACCAATGAGGTAGATAGTAGTTCTGCTCGGAAATCTGGTTGTTCGTAGGATGGTTCAGTTGCCTGATAACAATGGGAAGAAACTGTCCCTGAATCTGGAGGTGTGTGCGTTTTCACACATTTATACCATTTGCCCGATGTGAGAGGGGAGAAGAGGGAGTGGCCGGGGTGTAACTCGTCCTTGATTACGCTGCTGGAGTTGCAGAGGCAACATGAGGTATAAGTTCAAAGTAACAAAGTTTATTGTCAATTCAATTATGCAACAGTAGTTACACAGAGGATTGAAATTACGTTTCCCCATACTCCAAATGTGCAAGTAATATTAAAAACACAGACAGACAACATACCAATAAAAATAGACAATAGACATTACATTATTTAAAATATTAAAATATTCACAGTGTGCCAAAATGTAGCAAAAACTTTGAGGTATTTTAAAAAGGGTGCAACAATGAAAGGTGCAATATAGAAAAAGTGCAAATTTCGTACTGGAGACATTGAGCCAAAGTTATTTTCACAGTTTGTTTGTCTTTGTTTGGTTACTGTTCATAGAATTTTCTTAAGTGTGTTGAGTAGTCTGATGGCCTGAGTGAAAAAGCTGTTTTTGAATCTGGTGGTTTTGCTCCGCATGCTGCGGTAGCGCTTACCGGAAGGTAGGAGGGTGAACAGTTTGTGTGCTGGGTGGGTGGTGTCTTTGATGATATTGCTATTTGATATTTGATGATGATGATGATAAATGGAGTCAATGGAAGGGAGGTTGGTTTGTGTGATGGTCTGGGCTGCATCCACAATTTGCTGCAATTTCTTGCGGTCTTGGATGGTGCTGTTCCCAAACCAAGCTGCGATGCATCCTGATAAAATGCTTTCTATGGTGCATCTGTGGAAGTTGGTGAGAGTTGTAGGGAACATGTCAAACTTCCTAACTCTTCTAAGGAAGTTAATTGACTTCAGCAAAATTGTAAATTGTCCCTTGTAGGTGATCTCCGGTCGCACAAACTTGATGGGCCAAAGGGCCTGTTTCCGAGCTGTATCTCTAAAGTCTAAAAGTTATTGCCTCTCCTCTCGTTCAGCTTTGTTACCCCTCTCTTCCCCCCCCCCCCCGTCCCCCCCACCCATTGTCTGAAGAAGGGTCCCGACCTGAAACGTCACCTATCCATGTTCTGCAGAGGTGCTGCCTGACCCGCTAAATTACTCCAGCCTTCTTTCGTGATCTAGCATCTGCAGTTCCTTGTTTCTGCATTGCAAACTACTGCTTCAATGTGTCAAACACACACCACCTTCCTGTCGTTTTACCTCCCCCCTCGACTCCATCCAAGACCCAAGCAGTCTTTCCAAATGAGGCAGAGGTTCACCTGCACCTCCTCCAACCTCATCTATTGCATCCGCTGTTCCAGATGTCAGCTGTTCTACATTGGTGAGACGAACCGCAGGCTTGGCGATCACTTCGCCCGACACCTCCGCTCAGTTCGCAAAAACCAACCTGATCTCCCGGTGGCTCAGCACTTCAACTCTCCCTCCCAATCCGAATCTGACCTTTCTGGCCTGGGCCTCCTCCATGGCCAGAGTGAGTCCCACCGCAAATTGGAGGAGCAGCACCTCATATTTCACTTGGGTAGTTTACACCCCAGCGGTATGAACATTGAATTCTCCAATTTCAGGTAGTCCTTGCTTTCTCCCTCTTCCCCTCCCCTTCCCAGCTCTCCCACAGCCCACTGTCTCCACCTCTTCCTTTCTTTTTCCCGCCCACCCCCTCCCATATTAGTCTGAAGAAGGGTCTCGACCCGAAACTTCGCCTATTCCTTCGCTCCATAGATGCTGCCTCACCCACTGAGTTTCTCCAGCATTTTTTGTCTACCTTCGATTTTTCCACCATTTGCAGTTCTTTCTTAAACACCCCTGTCTGTACGTCAGTCCAGGCCCACAGTGATGTGCCGGGCTCACAATAGCCCGGTCAAACATGTAGGAAGGAAGTACAGATCATGCTGGTTTGAACCGAAGGTAGACACAAAAAGCTGGAGTAACTCAACGGGACACGCAGCATCTCTGGAGAGAAAGAATGGGTGATGATTCGGGTCGAGACCCTTGGTCAGACTAGTTAGGGATAAGGGAACTGAGAGATATTGAAATATAGAACAAGCGCTAAGTCCACCTGATCTCCCGGTTGCTAAAGACTTTAATTCTCCTTCGCATTCCCACGCTGACCTTTCTGTCCTAGGTCACCTCCATTGTCCGAGTGAGGCTAAACATGTTGGAGGAACAGCATCTCATATTTCGCTTGGGCAGCATACAGCCCAGCAGTATGAACATTGATTTCCCTCACTTCAGGTAGCCCCGCCATTCCCTGTCTCTCTATCCCTCCCCCACCCAAGTCGCACCAGCTTCTCGTTCTCACCCAACAAACAGCTGACAATGGCCTGTTTTTCCAATATCACCATTACTTTTTTTGCATATCTTTCACTCATTGTTCTTCATCGTCTATCTCTCGTTTCTCCTTATCCCTAACTAGTCTGAAGAAGGGTCTCGACCTGAAACGTCACCCATTCCTTCTCTCCAGAGATGCTGCCTGACCCGCTCAGTTACTCCTGCATTCTGTGTCATTACCCACTAAATTCAAGGATGACAGACACAACATACAGGGGTAACTCAGCGGGTCAGGCAGCATCTCTGGATGGAAGAAATGGGTGACATCTCGGGTCGGGACCCTTCTTCAGACTGAGAGTCAGGGGAGAGGGAAATGGAAGGGTGCAGAGAGCACGGAAGGTGTGAAAAGGAGAGATCAAAGCAGATGATGCCCAAGGAAATGTAGAATGGTTCACTGTTGGCTGAGGGGAAGGTGACAACGAGGCATACAAACAGTAACATTAATCAGGAGGTCAGTGAAACTAGTCGGAGAACCAGGGTGGGGGAGGGTTAGGAATGGGTAAATGATTCCTGTATCTTGCATTTCTCTCGATTTTCTCACCTTGTTTGCACACTTGAGAGACCTTGGTCCCAGGGTGATTAATGACCGCTGTGAGCTGCCGTGTTACGACCCTCACCTCTTATCAATTGCACTGTGGCACCAAGGGGGCCGGCATATGGCTGGATTGGTAATTATTATTTTCAGAGCCATGCAATCATGTTTACCTCACTGGTGTGAAATATTACTGGCGGAGTGTGTGAAGAACTGAGTAATAGATGACGGATAAGTACCGGTCCGATGTGCAAAACCTGCAAGGTGGCAGTGCTGAGGTAATGCAGTCAGATAGTCTACTGACTTCATTCAGAAGCATTCAATTCTCATTTTAGAACTGAACCATCATTTTAACGGACCTTTAGCTTAGGAAGGAACCGTAGATGCTGGCTTACACCGAAGATGGATGCAAAATGCTGGAGTAGCGCAGCTGGACAGGCAGCATCAAAGATCCTATAGCGGAGCAAGATAGACCACTCCTGCAAAACGCAATGGGCTGACGTGTAGTACGCAACGGAGAAGAACGTGGGCCTTTTTTTCATCCATTTCAGTAACCCGACCGACCCAACTCCGAGTGTAATCAACATTGCGGGGGAACAGTTTGTGTTAATAAATTATAATTCTGAAAATGACGAGAAGATTTTTACCAAAGAACTTTGATTTTTACAAGGATGTTTCCGTAAACCGTCTTCCGTCTCTGCACTAGTATCTTTGCTCCGCTATGGGATCTTTGGTGCGGAGACGGAAGCTGGTTACGGAAATGGGACCTAAAATGACCCATGAATCTGCCCATGACCGTACTACGTCTTTTTCGTCGAGTGATCTATCTCGCTTGCTATAGGATCTTTGGGCAGCATCTCTGGAGAGAAGGAATGGGTGAGGTTCCGGGTCGAGACCCTTCTTCAGACTGAGAGAGTTACACCAGCATTTTGTGTTTACCTTGGGTTTAGCTGAGTTTAGAGATACAGCACGGAAACAGGTCCTTCGGACCACTGACTCCGTGCGGACCAGCGATCCCCCTGCGCGTTAACACACACTGGGGACAATTTACCGAAGCCAATTAAACTACAAATCTGCACGTCTTTGGAGCATGGGAGGAAACTGGAGCACCCGGAGAATTATAGGGAGAATGTTCAAACTCCGTACGGGCAGCACCCGTAGCCAGGATCGAACCCGTGCCATCCGGATTCCAGGTTGTTGGTCCAGATTTATTGAAGAATCTGAATGTACATTCCACAGCGAGGTTGGCACGGCGGGCAGCTGTAGAGTTGATGCCTTGCAGCGCCAGAGACCCGGGTCTGATCCTGACTATCAGTGCTGTCTGTACGGAGTTTGTACCTTCTCCCCGTGGCCTGTGTGGGCTTTCTTTGGTTTCCTCCCACACTCCAAAAATGTACAGTTTTGTAGGTTAATTGGCTTGGTGAAATTGTAAATTGTCCCCAGTGTGTGTAGGATAGCGTTAGTGTGCGGGGATGGCTGGGCGGCATGGACTCGGTGGGCCGAATGGCCTGTTCCCGGGCTGTATCTCTAAACTGAACTAAACAGCTGCTCAGGTGCGATCTCAATTGATGTTTCTGAATGATTCCTCTTTTGTCCCATCCACACCCTTTGTATCTTTCATGTCCCGTAACGTCCAGTGAAGAGCAGCCACTGTTGTCAGGTTGGGACTGCCGTGGGCAAATGGTGTGATGTAACGATATAGCAGGTGTAGCGATGCCAACATGACCGGATAATCCTAACTGCAGGATGAATATTGGCCAGGGAAGCGGCTCCACATCCGCGTGAGTCTCTGCAAACCTTCCTGTCCACCAACTGAGAGAGCAGATGGCGTTTGGTTGCCCATCTCATTCCATGAAGAGCACGTCCAAGAGTACATCGCTTCCTCCACCTCCATTCCTGGGATGGCAGGACTGTCATACGCTGAGAGAATGGAGCGGCTGGGCTTGTACACTCTGGAGTTTAGAAACATGAGAGGGGATCTTATTGAAACATATAAGATTATTAAGGGTTTGGACACGCTAGAGGCAGGAAACATGTTCCTGATGTTGGGGGAGTCCAGAACCAGGGGCCACACAGTTTAAGAATAAGGGGTAACCCATTTAGAACAGAGATGAGGAAACACATTTTCACACAGAGAGGTGAGTCTGTGGAATTCTCTGCCTCAGAGGGTGGTGGAGGCCAGTTCTCTGGATACTTTCAAGAACGAGCTCCATAGGGCTCTTAAAGGTAGCGGAGTCAGGGGATATGGGGAGAAGGCAGGAACGGGGTACTGATTGGGGATGCTCACACTTGCTACATATTTTACAGCAGAGATTATCGAAGAGTAAACTGGTTCAATGCACTCATCCATTTGCGAGTAGTTTAGTTTAGAGATACACCACGGAAACAGGCCCTTCGGCCCACCAAGTCCGCGCTGACCAGTGATCCCAGCGCACTAACACTACGCTACACACACAGTGCTGCACACAGGTCAGTACTCAAGACGTACGGGTTTGTAGGTTAATTGGCTTGGTAAATGTAAAAATTGTACCTAGTGGTGTAGGATGGGCTGAAGGGCCTGTTTCTGCGCTGTATCTCTAAACTCCAAACTAAACACTAGGGACAGTTTTACATTCTTGTGTGGGAGGAAACTGAAGGTGTCGGAGAAAACCCGCGCAGGTCACGGGTAGCACGTACAAACTCCGTACAGACAAGCTCCCGTTGTCAGGATCGAACCTGGGTCTCTGGCGCTGTAGGGCAGTAGCTCTGCCGCCGCGCCACCGTACTGCCCCTAAAGAACGAGTAAAGAATTATGCAGAGACTAATGTTGACGATGGGCATTACTGGATATCCGATTGTGAACAGGATGTAATCATGAAAGAGACCGCAACAACTGTGACTCTTCAGATGTCAAGACTCAGCTTAGATGACCCCGATTTGCAGTGATCAGTTCCTATGGAAAGTGACGATGCAATGTGGACTTGAGCTCTCGAAACGCATCAGATGTGACGCACGCCTCCTCATTCACTGAGCATTTCAGCCTGACAGCGGGATTTATCTGTAAAGATCTTTAAATGTGTAGGAACGAACTGCAGATGCTGGTTTAAACCGAAGGTAGACACAAAATGCTGGGGTGACTCAGCGGGACAGGCAGCTTCTCTGGAGAGAAAGGACGGGCAATGCTTCGGGTCTGAAGAAGGGTCTCAACCTGAAACGTCACCCAAGATCTTTAAATGAATAGTTTCAAAGCTTGAAAGCACACACGGCCAGACTCGGGAACAGCTTCTTCCCCTCTGTTATCAGGCTTTTGAACAGTCCGTCTATAAGCTGGGGAACAGTCTGATTCCACTCTACCCTGTGCACATTGGACTTTGTCCCTGGAACTGATGCTGAGAGCTATATTCTACACTCTGTGTCTTCTCCATTAATCTACCGAATGTACTTGAGCTAAACAATTGTATTTATGTGTAAGATTATCCGATATATCTGGATAACATACAAAACAAGGCTTTTCACTGTAGCTCGGTACACATGACGATATTAAAATTAAAGTTTGGTTTGGGGATACATCGTGGAAACAGGCCCTTCGGCCCACCGAGTCCATGCTGACCAGCTAACACTTTCCTGCACACATTAATGACAATTGAAAATTTTATCAAAGCCAATTAACCTACAAACCTGCACGTACTTGTAGTGTGGAAGGAAACCTGAGCACCCGGAGAAAACCCACGTGGTCACAGCGAAGAATGTGCAAACTCCGTACCGACAGCGCCCTTGGTCAGAATTGAACTGGGGTCTGCGAGGCAGCCACTCTACCACTGCGCGCCACCGTGCTGTCCCTTGTTTGTTTCTACGTATGGTATGTCTGATCTGTTTGGATAACATTGTAAGCACAGCTTTTCACTGTAGCTCGGTACATGTGACAATTCTAAACCTCCACCAAACCCGCCGTGGTTTTCTAGACATACTTTGCTCTGTTTCAAGTTAACAAGGGTTGCTGAAGGAAGGCATGGTCCAGAATTAGGGAGCTACACACATAGTCTAGGAGGGGGGAGGATGCTCCTCAAACTGCAGAGCATCCTGGACAATAAAACCCACCCCCTCCATGACACACTGGTCAACCTGAGGAGCACCTTCAGCAACAGACTGGTTCCACCAAGATGCAGCACAGAACACCAGTTTCACCATGTAGAAATTACAGCTGTGTTTATACATAGTTCCTCCCTCAGGGCACCATAATGTTTGGGACACATGGCTTCACGGGTGTGTGTAATTGCTCAGGTGTGTTTAATTACCCCCTTAATGCAGGTATAAGAGTGCTCTCAGCACCTGGTCTTTCCTCCAGTCTTTCCATCACCTTTGGAAACTTTTATTGCTGTTTATCAACATGAGGACCAAAGTTGTGCCAATGAAAGTCAAAGAAGCCATTGTGAGACCGAGAAACAAGAATAAAACTGTTAGAGACATCAGGCAAACCTTAGGCTTACCAAAAACAACTGTTTGGAACATCATTAAGAAGAAAGAGAGCACTGGTGAGCTTACTAATCGCAAAGGGACTGGCAGGCCAAGGTAAACCTCCACAGCTGATGACAGAAGAATTCTCTCTATAATACAGAAAAATCCCCAAACACTTCTCCATAGATCAGAAACACTCTTCAGGAGTCAGGTGTGGATTTGTCAATGACCACTGTCCGCAGAAGTCTTCATGAACAGAAATACGGAGGCTACACTGCAAGATGCAAATCACTGGTTAGCCGCAAAAATAGGATGGCCGGGTTACAGTTTGCCAAGAAGTACTTAAAAGAGCAACCACAGTTCTGGAAAAAGGTCTTGTGGACCTGTCATTTCAGAGTATGGAAATGGCCATAACTTTTGTAATACTGATGATATGAAAGTGAATTAGGTGTCAAATGAAACTTCTTTTTATGCTTTATCTGATGGGATAAATTGCAGACTTGATTTTTTAAATCTCAAAATTTTGTAACATTGCTAATTTAACGTTACTTTCCTCACCGGGTTGAAATGGATTAAATGTGAGGATGACAGACACAAAATGCTGGAGTAACTCAGCGAGTCAGGCAGCATCAATGGAGAAAAGGAATAGGTGATGTTTCAGGCAGCACAGTGGCGCAGTGGTGGAGTTGCTGCCTCACAGAGCCAGTGACCCTAGTTCGATCCTGACTACGGGTGCTGTCTGTACGGAGTTTTTCCGTTCTCCCCATGACCTACGTGGGTTTTGTCCGAGACCTTCGGTTCCCAGGTGTTCCACATTCCTCCCACTTTCCAAAGTTGAATTTAGAGATATAGCAAGGAAACTCCTGGGTTAACCCGACATACTGTATTAATTAAAACCTGGTTGAAGTTGTTTGACTTCTTAAACCTGTGATGATAATCCATTTGATATATGATCCAGGAAACCTTGGACAGCAGTGGAATATAGAAACATAGAAAATAGGTGCAGGAGTAGGCCGTTCGGCCCTTCGAGCCTGCACCGCCATTCGATATCATCATGGCTGATCGTCCAACTCGGTATCCCATCCCTTTAGCCACAAGGGCCACATCTAACTCCCTCTTAAATATAGCCAATGAACTGGCCTCAACTACCTTCTGTGGCAGAGAATGCCACAGATTCACCACTCTCTGTGTGAAAAATGATACATCAAACCAGTGTAAATAAAACACAAAAATCGCACTTTATTAGAATTCTTTGATTGGTTAAATTTTCCATTTGTCAGCATGCAATCCAAAAATATTTGGTCATTAATGGACCGGTAGCCAAAGGCTGAAATCGTACAGGTAATTCTCCATTTTTTGTTTCAATTTGGAATTAAAGAGAACCCAAAGCCACAGGTAATCACGAAGCTCAAACGTAATCCCATCGAACGCGCCGCATCTGGACCTGTCTTGTGTCGTCCCTGAGCAGTTTGATTAAAACTTGTAACCGATTGCAAACCCCTCCCAAACCACCCCCCACCCAAAAGTTGGAAAAAAAAACCCCGCCGCCTTATGCAACCTCACCCGAATGGATGGACCTTGTGTAGAAAAACCCACAGCTACAAAAACACTTGCATAGAACAACTGATGGTAGGCATCGACTGGTGCAGTCCAGCTGTTGATGCCCCCCTGTTGGTGTCCAAGGAAAGGCCCATCCTAGCTGAGTTTAATAAAGCAGATGAATATCTTAGCCTACTAGAGCATCTTGTACGCGTGCATCTTCAAACTGTTTGAAGGAATGGCTTTCTCCTGCATTCATTGACCCAATATCTTCTGACAAAAAGTGTCCTCTAGCTAGGATGTGGCAGAGAGCGGGGGCGAGAAGTCTGGCGTTGGTGATGTTGGCACAGGGCACACTCACACCAGTCGGTCACTAGACACAAACAAAAAGAAAAGAACCGCAGATGATCCACCGTGATCATTTTTTTTTGGATAAATTGCTTACTCTTCATTATTTAAAAAAAACCCTTGGCCCTCGGGAAGTGTGACGTTTCAGTACGGGTAGTGATGGAGACGGGGCTGTGCCACGGTGCGGTAGCTGGCGAGGGCAGGAGGGTTACAACTCTTCCCTGGTCTTCACAGTCCTCTCGTGGTCCTGCCCCTTCATTCGCCGGACGTAACCGATGAAGCCTTCCTCCTGAAAGAGAGGGAAATAAGAGGGAGACAAGACGGTGAAGAGGTGGATGATTGCGGACGAAACGTAGAGGAAGGAACTGCAGACGCTGATTTACGCCGAAGATGGAGACTCAGTGCTGGAGTTAAGTCCCACTTGGGCGTCATTTGCGGGTCACGGCGCACGTGATGCGCGCATGGTGTGTGATGATGTAGGCAGTGATGCGCGGTCACGCGCAGCGCCCCAGGACTTTGGGATGTACAAAATCTTCGCGCGCCATCTGCATGACACGCAAATGACGCCCAAGTGGTATAGGCCCTTTACTCAGCGGGACATCCCTGGTGAACATGGATAGGTGACGTTTCGGCTCCCAACTTACCGGCAAGACATACCGCAAGGCTTTCCTTACCACATCTGACATGTAACAATAGCGCAAGGGAACAAGCCCTTCGGCCCACAATGTCCGTGCTGAACATAGAAACATAGAAAATAGGTGCAGGAGTAGGCCATTCGGCCCTTCGAGCCTGCACCGCCATTCAATATGATCATGGCTGATCATCCAACTCAGTATCCTGTACCTGCCTTCTCTCCATACCCCCTGATACCTTTAGCCACAAGTGGCAACATCTAACTCCCTCTTAAATATAGCCAATGAACTGGCCTCAACTACCTTCTGTGGCAAAGAATTCCACAGATTCACCACTCTCTGTGGGAAAAAAGTTTTTCATATCTCGGTCCTAAAAGATTTCCCCCTTATCCTTAAACCGTGACCCCTTGTTCTGGACTTCCCCAACATCGGGAATAATCTTAAGAATTTTAAGAACCCTTAAGAATTTCTATAAGACCCCCCCTCAATATTATAAACTCTAGCGTGTACAAGCCAAGTCTATCCAGTCTTTCTTCATATGAAAGTCCTGACATCCCAGGAATCAGTCTGGTGAACCTTCTCTTTGCTCCCTCTATGGCAAGAATGTCTTTCCTCAGATTAGGAGACTAAAACTGTACGCAATACTCCAGGTGTGGTCTCACCAAGACCCTGTATAACTGCAGTAGAACACGATGCCAAGACCAACTCTGTTCAGCAGAAACGGTGGGCTGAAGGGCCTGTTTCCGTGCTGTATCTCCAAACCAAACTAAACCAATATAAAATAAGCTTCTTAAGGGTTTGGTATAAGATTATTAAGGGTTTGGACACGCTAGAGGCAGGAAACATGTTCACGATGTTGGGAGAGTCCAGAACCAGGGGCCACAGTTTAAGAATAAGGGATAAGCCATTTAGAATGGAGATGAGGAAACACTTTTTCTCACAGATAGTGGTGAGTCTGTGGAATTCTCTGCCTCAGAGGGCGGTGGAGGCTGGTTCTCTGGATAAGTTCAAGAGAGGGCTAGATAGGGCTCTTAAAGATAGTGGAGTCAGGGGATATGGGGGAGAAGGCAGGAACTGGGTACTGATTGTGGATGATCAGCCATGATCACATTGAATGGCAGTGCTGGCTCGAAGGGCCGAATGACCTACTCCTGCACCTATTGTCTATAGTAACTCTGCCTATTTTCCCCCCATGGCTTATCTCGGATGGAGCGGCCCAGGGGAGTATTGAACGATACAAAACTGGAGGTAAGGCCATTCAATGCTCCTTGTTTACAGGAATCTGGATGCAGACTATTGGGGTTTGTTTAAGTAAACCTTGCAGCCAGCAGGCTTGTTTGGATCGATGCCCAGAGTCTAATCCTCAGCATCAGCTGTGAACTTGCTCTCTTCTCAGAGAGTTGGGAGAGTTACCACACGGCGTTTTCTTCCAACGTCAGCAGGTTTCTTTTTCCCTTTCAATGAGCAGACACAATGTTTTGCTCTGGCTTCCTCATTAACTTTTTCACCTCGTCTTCTCTCCAGTGACTCGGTAATAAACCACAGATGTGAAAAATATTGGAAGAATCCACCATAAAATCTGGGCAAAGTCGTTTCAATTTTCATAAGTTCATTACTAGTTATAAAAGCAGAATTGGGCCATTCGGCCCATCGAGTCTACTCCGCCATGGCTGATCTATCTTTCCCTCTCAACCCCATTCTACTGACTTCTCCCCATAACCCCCGACACCCGCACTAATCAAGACTCTGCCAATCTCTGCCATTTAAATCCACATTAACTTGGCCTCCACAACCTTCTGTGGTAACGAATTCCACAGATTCACCACCCTCTGGCTCAAGATATTCCTCCTCATCTCCTTTCCAAAGGTACGTCCTTTAATTCTGAGGCTGTTTTTTTTAAAAATTAGTGGTACAGACTAGATCTATAATTTCAAGTGGTGAATCTATGGAATTCTCTGCCATAGAAGGTAGTTGAGGCCAGTTCATTGGCTATATTTAAGAGGGAGTTAGATGTGGCCCTTGTGGCTAAAGGGATCAGGGGATATGGAGAGAAGGCAGGGATGGGATACTGAGTTGGATGATCAGCCATGATCATATTGAATGGCGGTGCAGGCTCGAAGGGCCGAATGGCCTACTCCTGCACCTATTTTCTATGTTTCTATGTCTAATTCATTTATGGCAGGACTTAAAGTGGTAAAGAATGCACAGGGTTAACGTGATAAAGATTTTCAGTGAGTTACTTTAGAAAATCTATTTTCATTGATCAGTAATTAAGGGACTCATTTAAGATCATTACTGTAACAATGTTCAACTCAAAGCAACGGTGGAATCATTCTCCACACATCTATTTTAAGCATCCACTTGGTAATTTAAAAAAAAGGTTATTTTTAGAAAACAGTGCTTATTTATTTCCGTCTGTACACCTTGGATGGAATTTGGTGAACTCTTTTATAGAGTTCATTCAAAAGGCTTGGGATATAGGAATACAGCAAGGTAACAGGCCCTTCGGCCCAACTCGTCCATGCCAAACTAAGTGCCCCATCTGAGCTGTGTAGGGAGAAATTACTGCGTAATCTTGCATTTTGCCAGCACCTTCCGGGATTGATTTTAGACTGTGATTAATTTGCCTTGCACCTCAGCAGGCAGGTTAGTATGTGTGATTGCAGGCTGCACACAGCCTAGATCTTGCTAGCACCTTGATTCCAGCACACGGTTTTTGATTGAAAAAAAAAAACAATCTGGACCCTTTTCCCGGGATGGAAACTTTGAATCCTAGAGGGCAGAGGTTTAAGGTGAGAGAGGCATTGTTTACAGGAGATGTGCAGGGCAAGATATGTTTTTCACAGAGGGCGTGAGTGCCTGAAACATGATGCCAAGGGTGGTGGTGGAAGGTAGAGATGCCAACTTTCCCACTCCCAAACAATGGTCAAAATGAGGGACAAATTCCCGACAGCAATTCGCAGACCGACGCTGGGTGAATGATGAGTTGGCCCGGGTGCTGGACAGCACACAAAGCCCAGCCGGAGGGCCAGCTGAGGAGTTTTGGCCCGGGCCGCGCGACGTTGAGCGCAAAGTCACAAATCAATGATCGGCCATGAGAAGGAGGGGTGGTGGTGTCGGCGGTAAGTGAAGGTCCGAAGGTCGGACACCCGGCTGGGCTGCCGACCGACGGGGCCACGGGCGAGGCGCTGCTGCTGCTGCACTCCATGGGCTGCACTACATCGGGACGGGTGAGGCGGGGCCGGACGCGGCGCTCCGACCCAACAGCCCCCTCGACCCGAGTAGTAGCGGTCAAATATGGGACAAAGGGCGGTCACCTACGGGACAAACCAATTTTGCCCAATATACGGGATGTCCTGGCTAATACGGGACAGTTGGTAACCCTAGTGGAGGCAGATACAAAATGGTGTTTAAGAGACTTCTGGATATGGAGGGAATGGAGGGATATGGATTATATGCAGAGAGATAAGAGTTGGTCTGGGCATTGTGCACAGCATAGACATTATGGGCCGAAGGGCCTGCAGTTGTGCTGTACTGTTCTATGCATCATGGAAACAAGTCCACTAAGTCCACATTGGCTACAGATCGCCCATTCACACTAGTTCCATGGAGGTGGGAGATTGCAACCTTCACGTGGTCCGACTTGTTTCAACGAATGCAATCAACCCGGCGTGCACAATCAAATAAGATCAAATAGAAAAAGTTGTCGTACAACTTTAGGCTGTGCATGCCATACGCAAGAAGAAGAAGACTAGTTCCGTGCTATCCTTCTTTCACACCCACTCCCTACACACAAGGGGGGCAATTTACAGAAGGACCCTTCTTCAGTTTAATGGATGTCTGGACGAGCTGCAGAACAACTACCACTGGATTAACAGAATTGTTAGACACAAGTCCGATTGCCACCAAGTGCTGAATTATTTGTCAAGTTTAGAAGGCTGCACTGTGCCAGGTTGGAAGAACGAGGTGCTGTTCCTCCAACTCGCGTTGTGCTTCATCGGAATGGGTATAGGATGAGAAACCTAGTAAGTTTGTTCAGGAAGCCCAATTTCTGACCTATTCTAGTGGCCACGATACCTAGAAGGCCGGTTTAGCTTTGGTTTAGAGATACAGCACGGAAACAGGCCCTTCGGCCCACCGAGCCCGTGCCGGCCAGCGATCCCCGCACACTACCACTATCCTACACACACACACACATAAACACACACACACACACACACACGGGACAATTCACAATTTTAGCAAAACCAATTAACCTACAAATCAGTCTGAAGAAGTGTCTCTCCAGGGACGCTGCCTGTCCCGCTGAGTTACACCAGCATTTTGTGTCTATCTGTAGTTCCTTCCGACACAGAGGTGTCTTTTCACAACTGCACATGGCTTTGGTGAGTTTAGTTGAGTCTAGTTTATCGTTACGTGTACCAAGGAACAGGGAAAAGCTTTTGTTGCGCGCTAACCAGTCAGCGGATATAATGTGATCAATGAATAGAGGAACGCTGTTATCAGCCTGTGTGGGAAGGAACTGCAGATGCTGGTTTAAACCAAAGATAGACACAAACTGTTGGAGTAACTCAGCGGGACAGGCAGCATCTCTGTAGAGAAGGAATGGGTGACGTTTCGGGTCGAGGCCCTCCTTCAGACGGTTTTCAGTCTAGCAGCAGCAGTAGAAGGTTCCGATGCATCCACGATAGGCTAAAGCCCCTGTCCTACTTTCCCGAGTTACTCACGAATTCTCCAGAGTTTTCCCCTTGATTCAAACTCGGAGATACCAGCCGTCGGTACTTGGGGCTATTTTATTTTACTCGTGTACATTTTTCAACATGCTGAAAAATCGTCCCGACTTACCTGATGCCCCGAGTACCTACGGCTGACATTACGAGCCGCTACGAAATACCTACGGACTCCTACAGCCTCCTACGGACTTGCTACGGACATTCTCCGAGTTTGAATCCAGGGGAAAACTCGGGAGAATTCGTGAGTATCTCGGGAAAGTGGGACAGGCCCTTCAGGCGGCACAGTGGCGCAGGGGTAGAGTTGCTACAGTGAGGGCATGTTTCCACGCTGTATCTCTGAAGTAAAGTTTACAGCAGACACGCTCAC
Source organism: Leucoraja erinaceus (assembly GCF_028641065.1). Taxonomy (NCBI): domain Eukaryota; kingdom Metazoa; phylum Chordata; class Chondrichthyes; order Rajiformes; family Rajidae; genus Leucoraja; species Leucoraja erinaceus. Next base: position 76,975,538 of record NC_073383.1, on the reverse strand, counting down.
TCACCTCAACACTGAAAATCAGCTCACAGGTTGCTGTTTGGATCGAGGCTATAATGAAGCTTGGAGATGAGTGGTGCTGACAACACCTGCACTGGGCCTCTGTCGGCAGCTCTGCAGCGAGGAATTGCCAATTCACAGCAGTGTCAGCAACACTTTGGTGGGGACCGCAAAGCAAAATGATTGGATTTGTCCTGCTGTTTGTTAACAGAACAGGCCTGGACTGCTTTCAGCGTAGCCTTCACTGTGAAGGATGCAGGGTTAAGTTGGAGGAACAGCACCGCATATTTCGCTCGGGCAGCTTACAACCCAGCGGTATGAACATTGACTTCTCAAACTTCAAGTAACTCTTGCTTTCCCTCTCTCTCCAACCCCTTCCCCCATCCCGGTTCTCCGACTGGTTTCACTGTCCTCTTGATTAAATTTTACTGATTGTATGCCTCGTTGTCAGCTTCTCCTCAGCCAACAATGATCCATTCTACATTGTCCTTGGCCCACGCGCCCTTTGATCTTTCATTTTCACACCTTACCCTTCCATATCTCTATGTCTCCCTCTCCCCCTGACTCTCAGTCTGAAGAAGGGTCTCGACCCCAAAACGTCACCCATTCCTTCTCTCCAGAGACGCTGCCTGTCCCGCTGAGTTATTCCAGCATTTTGTGTCTATCTTCGGTGTAAACCAGCATCTGTAGTTCCTTCCTGCACAAAGGTGTCCATTGGTGAGTTTTGTTGAGTCTAGTTTATTGTCACGGGCACCGAGGTACAGGGGAAAGCTTCTGTTGCGTGCTAACCAGTCAGCGGAAAGACAAGACTGGAGACAGAGACAAGAGAGAGCATAAGGTGTACTATAAAGAGTTGTGGTCTCAGGAAATGCGGACGGGTTTTGGTGGCAGTGCAACAGAGGTTTACTGTAGTAATTATTTGATTAGTTTAGTTTAGAGATACAGCATGGATACAGGCCCTTCGGCCCACCGAGTCCACACCGTCCAGCGATCACCCGTACACCAGTTCAATCCTACACACAATGGACAATTTACAGAATTAAATTAACTTACAAACCTGCACTTCTTTGGAATTTGGGAGGAAAGCAGAGGACTCGGAAACCCCACGCGGTCACAGGGAGATCGTACACACTCTGTACAGACAGCGCCCATAGTGAGGACTGAACACGCGTCTCTGGCGCTGTAAGGCAGCAACTTTACCTCTGCACGACCCTGTGGCTGTGCTAGTGATGCAAGGAACTTTCATGCAAAATGGATCTGGGGGCTCAAATGAATGAGCGATGATTGCATTGAAATGCACAAGATTCTGAAGGGGTTGGATTACACGAGATTTTTTCCAATGCAGATATGAACTGCAAGACAGTCTCACGGGTAAGGGACTGCACGGTTGGAAATCAGGTCAGAAATTATTTATTTATTCAGAAGGTCATGAATAGTTAAGAGTTCTCCGATACAGAGGGCTGTGAATAAAAAGTCATCGTTAGACTGCTTGAAGAACCCAGCAGGTCCAGGCGGCACCTGTGGAGGCAATGGGCTGGTCCATGTCTCAGGTAGAGACCCTGCATCAGGGAAGGAATTCTGGACTTGGAAGTGAGAGGGAGGGGTGAGATAGTGAGTGACAGACATGGAAATCGATATCAAAACATGGGGGGGACACAATTTCTTGGCAGCCGCGCGTGCGTGCGCACACACACACACACACACACACACACACACACACACACACATCACACACACACACACACACACACACACACACACACACACACACACCACACACACACACACACACACACACACACACACACACACACACACACACACACACACACACACACACACACACACACACACACACACACGGGCGAGGCTTCGGCGGCTTCAGCCGTGGGCCCTGTGGACGGTAATTAGTGACGGGCACCGGCAGTCGCCGAAAAAAATCACGCAAGTGGGACAGGCCCTTGAATTTCCCATCGAGTCTTCAGCTCCCACTGGTCGAGATGCAGGTGCTTTGTGATAAAAGTGATGAACGCATCGAATCGTTCTGCCGAACATTACTCATTAAACCCAACACAATACCTTACAAAGCTTGTAATGGGCGGTGGGAACAGTCTCCCACCTCTGAAAACATGGAGGGCACATGTTTCCCCCCCCCCGGCCCCCCTGGGATTTCCACCCCTGGTGAGTGATAAGTGAAGCGCAGGATCGGGTGATGTGCGGATGATGATGGAGGTTGAGGGCCAGTATGCGGATCGAAAGTCAAAGGTGATATCAACACAAAAAGCATGCAGTAACTCGGCGGGACAGGCAGTAACTCGGCACGACAGGCAGCATACCCGGAGAGAAGGAATGGGTGATGTTTCTGGATCCAGGCCCTTCTTCAGACAGTTGATAGTGAACGGCGAGAGTGGGAAACAGATGAATGCCGGGGAAAATTTAGCAGAAGGACTGTGATTGGGGAGGGAAGGGGTGGGAGAGAGGGAGGGTAGCGACAAAAGCTTACAGGTGATCGGCGGAGCCACATAAGGTTGCGGTGACGAGCAGGGACGGGACCAAGTGGGGATAGAGATATGAAAGTCAAACCAAGGATGAAGCAACTTGTGTGGGAAGGAACTGCAGATGCTGGTTTACACTGAGGATAGACACAAAGTGCTGGAGTGGACAGCGCCCAACCCTGGCGACTATTTGTGTGCTGGCCACAGAAGCAGATCTAAGTAAGTGAGTTAGCACCCGCTGAGTTAGCACCACCTTCGATTTTCCAGCATCTTAATTTTAATCACGCACTGTATTTTTTCCACTGGCCGGATAGCGCGCAACAAAGGCTTTTCACTGTACCTCAGTAGACAATAGACAATTGGTGCAGGAGTCGGCCATTCGAGCCAGCACCGCCATTCACTGTGATCATGGCTGATCATCCCCAATCAGTACACAATAAACTAAACTCACTCAGCGGGACAGGCAGCATTTCTGGAGAGAAGGGCGGGTGACGTTTTGGATCAAGGCCCTTCTTCAGAACTGGCCTGAGTTACTCCAGCATTTTTGTGGTCTCTCTCCAATGAAGAAACCCATGGCGGAAAGGTATGCGTGCGGTGGGACAGGTGGAATTAAGTAGGGGAAGGCTAACAAGTTTTAGATACAAATGAGGGGAGGAGGGGTGGGGTAGTGAATGGGCTAAAAGTGGCAACGAATGGCCTGTTTCCGTGGGATAGAGAAGAAACCCATGGGCGGAAAGGTATGCGTGCTGTGGGGGCAAGTAGGGGAAGGAGTTTTAGTGGGGGGGGGAATTGGAAGGAAACAATGGAACACTGGGTGGAAGTTAACTGAGGGATAGCTTTTCTCAGATCGTTAGTGGTACAAGAACAACCTTCAAAAGACATTTGGACAGGTACATGGATAGGACCAGTTTAGAGGGATATGGACCTAACGCGAGCAGATGGGACTTGTGTAGATGGGGCATCTTGGTCGGCATGGACAAGTTGGGCCGATGGGCCTGTTTCTAAGCTGTGCGACTCTATGACTATGGAGGGAAGGAGCGCTGTGGGAGAGCAGGTTGGTAGAGGATCTTGCAGGCGTTGCTGTAAGGTCTGCATCTCATGTGCTTCAGTGATCAGAGGGAACAGCCCAGCGCAGGAACAGACTGTACTGTACTATGGACGAGTAGTTGATAATGGCTTGGAAGTTGGCAAGCATCGGCTGGCTGCATATTGCAGCTTCAAATCAGCCTTACTTCCCGAGTGGAGTTGCCACAGGTCACACAATTCTCCGTTCATCATGAGTTAAAAGATAGACACAGAGTGCTGGAGTAACTCAGCGGGTCAGGAGACATCCCTGGAGAAGAACGATGGGGGAGTCTAAACGAGTGGGGATCTTATTGAAACATATAAGATTACTAAGGGTTTGGGCACGCTAGAGGCAGGAAACAGGTTCCCGATGTTGGGGGAGTCCAGAACCAGGGGCCACAGTTTAAGAATAAGGGGTAAGCCATTTAGAACGGTGATGAGGAAACACTTTTTCACACAGAGAGTTGTGAGTGTGGAATTCTCTGCCTCAGAGGGCGGTGGAGGCCAGTTCTCTGGATACTTTCAAGAGAGGGGTAGATAGGGCTCTTAAAGATAGCAGAGTCAGGTGATATGGGGAGAAGGCAGGAACGGGGTACTGATTGGGGATGATCAGCCAAGATCACATTGAATGGCGGTGCTGGCTAGAAGGGCCGAATGGCCTACTCCTGCACCTATTTCCTTTGAGACAAACCTGTCTCCAGATCTCCCATAGAACAATGACTTCCAAGACCCGTGGAGCCCAACCAAGGCCCGTGGAGCTGCCTCACCCACGGATAATACACTGGTACTTCAACCCTGATCGCCCTAATCCCCAACCGTTCCAACATCTAAATCTGCTGCCAAGAACAAGAGGGACCAGTGGTGGCAGGGTGGTGATGGTGGTGGTAGGGGGTGGGGTGGTGATGTGGTGGTGGGGGGGAGGGGGGGGCATGTTGCGGGGGCGGTGGTGGTGGTGGGGGGTGGTGATGTGGTGGGGGGGGGGGGGGGGGGAAGACGAAGAAGGGACCAACAATATTGAAGGGCACTGTAACTCTGCGCCTTGTGGCAACTCCTTTGTGTACTGTGTAGGCAAAAATAAACCTTCACGTTCCGCTACCAGTGACGATAAATGATCGACCCAACTATCATTTCGGGCTGGAAGCCTTCGTCGCGACCGTGGGGATTGCTGTGAGATCGTTGATTTATCCCAGCGTGAACGGAGAGGTTATACATATGTGACTGAAGTTCCTCAGCACCAGCCGTGTGGTCTCAAGAGGTGCAAGGCGGAGGGGAACTGTGCAACAGCCAGGGACAGCAGTGAGAGAGGATGCTGCACAACTCGCATCGGGAGAGAGGAGGAGAACCTCTTCAGAGTAGGCACTCTTCGAGGAGATGTCGCAGTGGAGTAGACAAAATGTAGCAACAAAGAGCCGTCGATGCTGGTTTATACCAAAGATGGACACAAAGTGCTCCACATTGTTTCCCTTGAGATCACACCTTCCCTAAAACTACCTAACAACGCGCTGCCCGAGGTCATTTGTGGTTCCGAATTCCTATATAAAATAGGTGCGGGAGGAGGCCATTCGGCCCTTTGAGCCAGCACCGCCATTCATTGTGATCATGGCTGATCGTCCCCAATCAATAACCCTTAGAAACATAGACGTACAGGTTGGCAGGTTCATTGGCTTAGGTAAAATTGTAAATTGTCTCCAGTCAGCAGGACAATGTTAGTGTAAAGGGCCTGTCCCACATAGGTGACTTTTTAGGTGAGTGCACTCGCCACATGGTCGCCACATGGTCTCTGGTGAGTCTCCCTGAGGAGTTCCCACATTCTGGGAACTAGTCGTGGCCTCAGTACGGTCTCCCCCGCAAGTTTTTCAACATGTTGAAAAATTATCTGTGACCAAAAATTGGTTGCCATGGAGAAAATGGATAATCCTGTAGTCGCAAGTGCAGTGGTAGTGGGGTCGCCATGTAGTTGTCGGTAGTCGTAGGTAGTTTTAGTTCATCGCCTTTGCTCACCGGGCATTTTCACTGGCTCATTGGGGGAAAAAAAACCGTAAGCACAAGTTTTCAGAACCAAGGATAACCGACCGGTAATGTTAAATGTCCGCCCAACTTCACAGCTGGGTATCTCTGGCTTATTAAAAGTTGGCTGGCTTCTTAAAAGTGTCTTCACTCCTTCTCCCCCCCCCTTCTCCCCTCCCCCACCCTCCCTTTTAAAGTACTTACCGTGCACTGTGCTAGCCGTCCTAACCTTCCTGTTCATCGCGGTGTGTGACTGTATCACCTTGGTTTTGCACTGTGTGAATTTCAGACAGCGCCCCCCCTGCTTGCTCCGGGCCCTGCCTTTGCGATGTGTCTGTGTGTGTGTGTGTTTGTGTGTGTCGCCGGCAGTCCGCTGAAAAATTGCCTAAGTGGGACTGGTCCATAAGGTTGATCGCTGGTCGGCGCGGACTCGATTAGCCGAATGGCCTGTTTCCACGCTGTATCTCTAAAGTCGAAAGTCCAAACACAAGGCTCCCTCAGTACTGGCATTGGAGGGAAGAGACATGAATTTGCTACCCCGTTGATAACCGCTTCCCACTACGCACTGCCTGAGGTCAGTTGTGGCTGGCCCTTCTGGGTTTTCTCCAGGCGCTCTGGTCTCCTTCCACACTCCATAGTCATACAGGTTTGCAGGTTCATTGGCTTCGATAAAATTGTAAATTGTCCCTAGTGTGTGTGGGATAGTGCTGGTGTGCGGGAATCGCTGGTCGGCGCGGACTCGGTGGGCCGAAGGGCCTGTTTCCGCGCTGCATCTCTGCACTAAGTTAAAGCTGCACTCACCGATCGTTCCTCGCTGTATCTCTCGGTGAACTTGCCGTAGTTGTAGTAACTGATCATGGGATAGCCCTCCACGGCCTCCAGCTTGCACAGCTCATGGTTCCCTCCCTTCGTGCAGTCCACTGCAGCAAAGGCAACCTGCCGGGTCAAGTAACAACAGTTAGGGTGATCGGGTTGCTACCTTACATCGCCAGTTCAGATCAATTCAGTTGTGATTATTGCCACATGTACCGAGGTACAGTGAAAAGCTTTTGTTGCGTGCTGACCAGTCAGCAGAAAGACAATACATGATTACAATCGAGCCATTTACAGGGTATAGATACATGATGAAGGGAATAATGTGAATAATGTTTATAGGTATGTTACAAAACCTACCTGAATCGTGTTTGAGAATCTGTCCCAGCCCCGTGTGCGCGATTTTGGCCCTGTTTAGAGGGGGCGGGTTTAAAACGCGATTTTTACTAGGCTGTTGCAATCGAAAATGTTCAGCCTAGTAAATCATTAACGGAAAATCGCTGAAAGACACCGTCGCAAAAGGTATTATTAGTTTTTATGGCCTTGTATAATAGTTATAGTAGTTTAAAAATCACTCTCGCAACCTCTCGCAGCCCCAGGGTTTTATAAAGCAAACAATTAAAGGTATGTACCTTATTTTTACATTAAATGGGGCTTTTTAAGAACCCTGTATATAAAGTTTTCTATAGCGAGTAGTTCATTTTGGGCTCTTTATATCCCGCAGTATTTTTCTGGGCACTTGAGGGCACAAATCCAGCGCAATGTGAACGTTCTAAACCAGCGCGTTCACAGGAACCCACTAGAAAGCTGATTTAAATTGACTTTAATTTACAGCAATTGAACACTAAATTCCTTCCATTTGGCCTATAAATTGATGTAAATGAGATTTAAAAATCATGTTTTATTGTGAATTATTTGTGAATATTATTTGGACACTTGGGCTATTTAAAAATGTTAATCATTTATTAAGAAATGGATAGATGTTTAGATCTAGTAATTGAAGTTTGAAATTAGCTACAATTGGGTAACTAACTAATTATATGCTTTAATTTCAGGTCATCCAAGTAAGATTATTTTATATTTGTTTCAGAATGCTTCAATCTATGATAACTGAAAATTTCATTCAGTTTTCTTAATTTTTAAGAAGGTTATGGGCTTTTGACTGTCCACGATCACAACTTTTTTTGTTATGTCCATAGAAAATCAATAGGGAACAAGATGCTAATTTCCGAGTATGAAAATGGCCATAACTTTTTTATTACTTGAGATATGAAAGTGAATTAGGTGTCAAATTAAACTTATTGTTATGCTTTATCTGATGGGATAAATTGCAGACTTGATTTTTTAAATCTCAAAATTTTGTAACATTGCTAATGTTTAGTGCAAGATGAAGCCGGTATAGTCCGAGTGTCTCCAATGTTTAGTCTTGTTTATTGTCACGTGTACCGAGGTAGAAGGAAAAGCCTTTGTTGCGTGCTAACAGTCAGTGGAAGGACAATACATGATTACAATGGAGACATTTACAGTGTATAGATACATGATAAGGGAATAGTAGCTCCAGAGACCCGGGTTTGATCCTGACCACGGGTGCTTGTCTGTACGTTCTCCCCGTGACCTGCGTGGGTTTTCACCGGGATCTCTGGGTTTTCTCCCACAATCCATAGACGTACAGGTTTGTAGGTTGATTGGCTCGGTGTAATTGTAAATTGTCCCCAGTGTGAGTAAGATAGTGTAAATGTGCCGGGATCGCTGGTCGGGCCGAAGGACCTCTTTCCATGCTGTATCGCTAAACTGACAACATGCACAGGGTTGACCCCGCACAATAGTTTAGTTTATTACTGTCACGTGTACCGGCCTACAGTGAAAAGCTATTTGTTGCGTGGCAACCAGTCAGGGAAAAGACTGTACATGATGACAATCAGGCCGTCCACAGTGTACAGATACAGGCTAAAGAGAATAACATTTCGTGCAAGCTAAAGTCCAGTAAAGTCCGATAAAGTCCAATAGTCAAGAGGCACAGAGCAAGAAATGTCAGCTAATTGTGGACGCAGCCCAGACCATCACACAAACCAACCTCCCTTCTATTGACTCCATTTATACCTCACGCTGCCTCGGCAAGGCCAGCAGCGTAATCAAGGACGAGTCGCACACTGGCCACCCCCTCTTCTCCCCTCTCCCATCAGGCAAAAGGTGCAGAAGTGTGAAAACGCACACCACAAGATTCAGGGACAGTTTCTTCCCAGCTGTTATCAGGCAAATGAATACATCTCCCTTAAGCAATGAGCAGTGCTGAACTACTATCTACCTCTTTGATGACCCGTGGACTATCCTTGATCAGACTTTGCCCGCTTTACCTTGCACTGAACATTATTCCCTTGTCATGTGTCTCTACACTGCAAATGGCTCGATTGTAATTGTGTATTGTCTTTCTACTGACTGGTTAGCAAACAACAAAAGCAACATGGCAATACAATATGGTAAGGAACTACTGAATGGCCTAATTCTGCTTCTATGTCTTATGTCAAGGGGTGTCAAAGGTTACGGGGAGAGGCAGGAGAATGGGGTTCGGAGGGAAAAAATAGATCAGTCATGATCGAATGGCAAAGATAACTCGATAAGCTATGTCATGAAACAGGCCCTTTGGCCCAGCTTACACAGACAAGGTTGCCATACTGGGCTAATCCCATATGCCTGCATTTGGCCCATGACCCTCTAAACCCTTTCTATCCATATATCTGTCAAAATATCTCTTAAAAGATACTCCACCACAACTAGGGAGCAGTCCAGAAGCATGATCTACCTATTATCTACCTCGTACTATCTTTGATCAACTTCGTACCTAATGTTAATCTTATTTCCTTCATAGAAACATGTAGAAAATAGGTGCAGGAGTAGGCCATTCGGCCCTTCGAGCCTGCTCCCCATTCAATATGATCCTGGCTGATCATCCAACTCAGTATCCCATCCCTGCCTTCTCTCCATACCCCCTGATCCCTTTAGCCACAAGGGCCACATCTAACTCCCTCTTAAATATAGCCAATGAACTGTGTGACCCCAACTACCCTCTGTGGCAGAGAGTTCCAGAGATTCACCACTCTCTGTGTGAAAAAATGTTTTCCTCATCTCGGTCCTACAAGATTTCCCCCTTATCCGTAAACTGTGACCCCTTGTTCTGGACTTCCCCAACATTTGGAACAATCTTCCTGTGTCTAGCCTGTCCAACCCCTTAAGAATTTTGTAAGTTTCTATAAGTTTCTGTATTCATCGTGTATCTGTGCACTGTGGACGGCTTGATTGTAATCATGTGTTGTCTTTCCCCTGACTGGTCAGCACGCAACTACAGCTTTTCACTGTACCTCAGTATACGTGACAATAAACTGAACGAATGTAAACTAAACGCCATCACAATTGTACCTGGTTCTAGAACTCAAGAATGTTAAATTGTCATGTGCACTGAGAAAGGAACGATGAAATTCTTACTGGCTACATCTTTCCAGGCTTGTTAACGGAACGACACAGCAAATAATTGTACAACCATCAATTATACTGTCAATTATTAGTTGTACTAGATAGACCATTACACTGCAAGCTGAAGTGTGTAGCACAAACAACAAAAGTTTCAGAGTAGTTTCTTGCTGAGGTAGGGTTGTGGCTAACAGGATGGCAGAATGCCAAGGAAAATCTGCTCCGGCGAGGATGTCGTTAACCCGGAAAGGGTGCAGGGATTATTTGTGAGGATGCTGCCAGAATTCGAAGGCCTAAGCTATAGGGAGAGGTTGAGCAGGCTAGGACTTCATTCCATGGAGCGCAGGAGGATGAGGGGTGATCTTATAGAGGTGTGTAAAACACACAGAATGAATGCACATTCTTTTACCCGGAGCAACAGCCAGAAGACAAAGGCTTACGGTGAGAGGGGCAAGATTTAATAGGAACCTGATGGGCATTTTTTTCTCACACAGAGGGTGGTGTGTATGGAACAAACTGCAAGCGGAGATAGTTGGGGCAATTAGAGTTACAACATTTTAAAGACACTTGGACAAGTACATAGAGTCATAGAGTCTTAAAGCATGGAAACAGGCCCGTGGGTCCAACTTGCCCACACCGGCCATCTACACGTCCCACCTGCCTGCATTTGGCCCAAATCTCTCCAAAATTGTCCTATTCATGCACCTGTCTAAATGTTTCATAAACGTTGCAATAGTACCTGCCTCAACTACCTCCTCCGGCAGCTCGTTCCATACACATACCAACCATTGCGTGAAAAAGTCATCCATCAGATTCCTATTAAATCACCCCCCCCGGCACAGGGCGGCACGGCGGCGCAGTGGTAGAGTTGCTGCCATACAGAGCTTACAGCTCCGGAGATGCGGGTTCGATCCCGGCTACGGGTGCTGTCTGTACGGAGTTTGTATGTTCTCCTCGCGACCGCGTGGGTTTTCTCCGAGATCTTCGGTTTCCTCCCACACTCCAAAGACGCGCAGGTTTGTCGGTTAATTAGCATGGATTTGTATACTTGGTATGTGTCAAATTGTCCCCAGTGTGTGTGTAGGATAATGTTATTAGGCGGGGATCGCTGGCCAGCGCGGACTCGGGTGGGTCAAAGGGCCTGTTTCCGCGCTGTGTCTCCAAACTCGCCATACACACAATGAAGAAGATATCCAAACTAAAGTAAATGATACCTTAAACCTACGCTCTCTGTTTCTCAATTCCCCAACTCTGGGCGAGACGCTCTGTGCATCTACCCGATCTATTCCTCTCATGGTTTTATACACCTCTATAAGATATGTGGTTAGAAAATAATTAGAGGGAGATGGGCCAAATGCGGGCAGGTGGGATATGCGTAGATGGGGCATCTTGTTCGGCAAGGCTAAGTTGGGATGAAGGGATGTTCCCATGCTGTATAACTTGATAAAAACTCATGGGTATTTTGCTGACTATAGTTTAAATAAATCTTATTAGGCAAGCTCAGCGGCTGAAAGGCAATGTTCTGCCATCCTTGCTATGATGCTTAAAGTGTTGCTCCACGCCGATTTGAAGAACAGATTTCACATCACCCCATCCCAATCATTCGGTTCTTCGTGGAGATGCAGGTGCCTGTGTTGCATGTGTTCATAGGATTGTTTGGTGGTGCAAGCAAGGATACGGAAAGAACCTACGCAATATGATTTTAGTTTTTTACGATGTGGCCAAAGAGGTTTAAGAAAGAATGGGAGATGCTGGAAAAATCGCAGGCAGACAAAAATGCTGGAGAAACTCAGCGGGTGAGGCAGCATCTATGGAGCGAAGGAATAGGTGACGAGCTGTAGAGGCTCTACACCAAATGACAGCTGATGTTTGGAGCTCTGCTTAGTTTAATTTAGAGATACAGCGCAGACATAGGTGCTTCGGCCCACCGAGTCCGCACTGACCGGTGATCCCCGCACACTAACACTACCCTACACACACATTAGGGACAATATACAATCTACAAGGACAAGGACGAACAGACTAAAAAACAATTTTTACCCCACTGCTGTAAAAGCACTAAATGTAGCCGCCAAGGAACGCAGGGGCGATACATACCAAGGGACTGTGGTACACTGTGAAATTGACAGAGGGATGAAGGGTTGGGTGTTTATGCGTGCTATTTTCATGATATTTATTTTAGTTGTTTATCTTTTAATATTTTATCTTGTATATATCGTTAGCTTTTAGAAATGTTTGAATGGTGCACTGACTGGCTGACATTTTTAAATTTCGTTGTACATTGTTCATGTTACAATGACAATAAAGAAACTATTCTATTCTATTCTATGATTTTTGCCCAGCCAATTAGCCTACAAACCTGTACTTCTTTGGAGCATGGGAGGAAACTGGAGATCCCGGAGAAAAACCACGCAGGTCACGGGGAGGACGTACAAACTCCGTACAGACAGCACCCGTAGTTGCAGATTAAAATAATTCCAGGTTATTAAGTTTGATCAAGACCTCCATGGGCCAGCACAGTGGGGCAGCTATACAGTTGCTGCCTAACGACGCCAGAGACCCGGGTTCGATCCTGACTATGGGTGCTGCCTGAACGGAGTTTGAACGTTCTCCCTGTGACTGCGTGGGTTTTCGCCGGGTGCCCTGGTTTCCTCCCACGTGCAAAGACGTGCAGGTTTGTAGGTTAATTGGCATCGGTAAAATTGTAAATTGTCCCTCGAGTGCTAGTGATCGCTGGTCGGCACGGATTTGGTGGGCCTGTTCACTGCATTTTAAATTGTTGTGTCCATCTTTCGTTTGGTTCCATTTAGAAATAGTATGAGACGTTGTCTGCATTTATCGACTTACTACAAGTATAAGGTGCAACAGTGCTTTAAAAAATAAATGGTGTCAGGATCTGGTAAGGGGGGGATGAAAAATACGAAGTTGGTGTATCCCTTTTTGCGCTGTTTTCATATGAGAGCTTTTGTTTCTTTTTCTTTCTTTCTTTTCTATGATCTATTTCTTAACTTTTTTCCCCCAACTCTTTTTCTAATGGGTTTTTCTTTTTGATCACTCTTTCACACTAACACGACTCTTTCTCCAAAATTCTTAAGGGGTTGGACAGGCTAGATGCAGGAAGATTGTTCCCGATGTTGGGGAAGTCCAGGACAAGGGGTCACAGCTTAAGGATAAGGGGGAAATTCTTTAAAACCGAGATGAGAAGAACTTTTTTCACACAGAGAGTGGTGAATCTCTGGATCTCTCTGCCGCAGAGGGTAGTCGAGGCCAGTTCATTGGCTATATTTAAGAGGGAGTTAGATGTGGCCCTTGTGGCTAAGGGGATCAGGGGGTATGGAGAGAAGGCAGGTACGGGATACTGAGTTGGATGATCAGCCATGATCATATTGAATGGCGGTGCAGGCTCGAAGGGCCGAATGGCCTACCCCTGCACCTAATTTCTATGTCTATGTTTCTCTGTTTTTTACTTTCTTTATTTCTATCTTTCCTTAAAGCTTAAAAAATGAAGGGGTACAATAAATCTAATAATATATATGTGGCTTGTACTACTGTAATTTTAGTGGCGGCCCAGGCAGCAGCGGCTTGCCTGCAGTCCGTTTGTTTTTGCGTTTTTGTGTTGTTTTTTTTCGTTTTGTCTAGTTAAGTTTTTGGTTTTTAGGTTGTGTTTGTGTGGGGGGGGGGGGGGGGGTTGAAACGGGGCTTGCTGTCTCTCCCTTCGGGGGAATGCGACTTTTTTGTCGTATCCCCCTTCTCTGCCTCCGTCTGCGCTGAGGCCTAATGGTGGAGCTGGCGACCTCGAGACTCCGGAGGCAGAGCCACACAGGACTTGCCCTGGGCTCGCTCCCGTGAGGGCAGTCCGGCTCGGGGCTGGAACGGCGCTGCCGTGAGGGGCTGTGACGCTCCCGTGACGGCGGCCTGGCGCGGGGCTGAGACTCTCCCGTGAGGGGCTGTGGCGCTCCCGTCGGGGTGGCCCAGCTCGAGGGAGGTACGGCGCTCCCGTCGGAGCGGCCCAGCTCGAGGGAGGAACGGTACTCACGTGAGGGCGATCCGGCTAGGGGCTGGAAGGGTGCTCCGGTGGCTGGGACGGCGTTGACCTGAGTCCGGGGTTCAGCCGCTGCGTCCACTGGACTGGAGGGCGGCAGCTTCGACCACCCCGGGCCGCGGTGTTTGAGCCGGCCCGTTTGCGGGGTTCGGTGAGCCGCGGGACTGTTTGTACCATCGCCCGGTGGGGTATCGCGTCAGCGCAGAGGGATAAGAGGAGGGAAGGGACTGCAGCCCTAAGATTTTTGCCTCCACCACAGTGAGGAGGTGCTTGGAGGACTCACTGTGGTGGATGTTAATTTGTGTTTATTGTTGTTTATTATTGTATTATTGTATGTATGACTGCAGGCACGAAATTTCGTTCAGACCGTAAGGTCTGAATGACAATAAAGGTAATTCTAATTCTAATTCTAATAAATAAAATATATTAAAAAAAAAAAAAAAATAGTATGAGAACAGGCCCTTCGGCTCCCGATTCTGTGCCAACCAGCGACCCCCGTACACTAGTTCTATCCTAGACATTGGGGACCATTTATAGAAGGCAATTAACCTACACATCTGTACGTCTGTGGAGTGTGGGAGGAAACCGGAGCCCACAGAGAATCACGCTATCACGCAGGGAGAAGGTACAAACTCCATACAGACAGGATTGAACCAGAGTCTCTGGCGCTGTGAGGCAGCAACTCTGCCGCTGTGCTGCCCTCATTCTGACCTTAATTTCACTTTCATAAATTTACGTGACACGGTGGCGATATTTTAAGCTGTTGTGTCCACCTGGTGACTCAGAGTGGATATTTTCATGCCTCGATCGATTTGAAAAATAATTTCTTTCAGGAAGTGCCGTGTCATTTAATCTGTGTGCGGCGTGCGTATTAAGCTTCAATTTACTGCGGCTAAAAAAAGGAAATAGATCAGCAGCTTGGAGAAGATCGACTGATATCAAAACACTCTCGACGGCCACCAAAATACCCCAGCATTTGCCTCCGGTGAGGGCGAAAATGCCGAGGGAACAACGGAGGCAGGCAGCAGCGGCACAGCGGCAGATACAGGCCCTTCGGCCCACCGAGTCCGCGCCGCCCGGCGATCCCCGCACACAAGCACTACCCTACACACACCGGGAACAACTTACAATTATACCGAGCCGATTAACGTACAAACATGCACGTCTTTGGAGCGTGGGAGGAAACCGGAGCACCCGGTCTCGGGGGGAATGTACAAACTCCGTGCAGACAGCACCCGTAGTCGGAATCGAACCTGGGTCTCTGGCGCTGTAAGGCAGCAACTCTACCACAGCTCCCATATAGCATAGATACAGGGTAGGAATGATTCAGAGGGCTCTGGACCAAATGCAGGACAATGGGATGTAGGAGGCTGCTTCCTGATGTAAGGTCTTTTAATAAATCAACATGTTCAATAGGTTTAGTTTTAGTTTATAGATACAGCGCGGAAACAGGCCCTTCGGCCCACTGGGTCCACGCCGACCAGCGATCCCCGCACATTAACACTATCCTACACCCACTAATTTTTACATTTACCAAGCCAATTAACCTACACACCTGCACGTCTTTGAGCTGTTTTAATTTGTGCCTGTGCCTGTGATTCCTGTGGATGGGGTGAGCTGTTTTAAATATCTGGGAGTCCACATCTCTGAGGATATGACATGGACATCACACGTCACAGCACTCGTGAGTAAGGCAAGGCAGCGCCTTTACCACCTCAGGCAATTGAGGAAATTCAGAGTGTCTTCGAGGATCCTCCAGTGCTTCTACGCAGCGGTTGTGGAAAGCACTTCACCCGCCCCCCTGCAGGAAATATACATCAGGAGGTGCAACTCCAGAGCCAATAAAATCATGGGAGACCCCTTCCACCCATGCAACTGACTGTTCCAGCTGCTACGGTCAGGCAAACGCCTCCGTTGCCATGCGGTGAGAACGGAGAGGTTGAGAAGGAGTTTCTTCCCAGAGGCCATTCGGACTGTAAACTCCTATCTCACCAGGGACTAACTTTACTGACGTTTTTCCTTCCAATATTTAATATGTAAAAGAATATGTGTGTGTTTATGATTGTGTTTGTAGTTTGTTTGGTTGTTTGTTTGTTTGTCTTTTTGCACAAAGTCCGCTAGCATTGCCACTTTTCATTTCACTGCACATCTCGTATGTGTTTGTGACGAATAAACTTGACTTGATTTGCCTATCTGAGTAAAGATGGACACAAAATGCTGGAGTAACTCAGCTGGACAGGCAGCATCTCTGGAGAGAAGGAATGAGTGACTTTTCGGGTCGAGACCCTTCTTCAGACTGATGTCAGGGTAGTGGGTGGGACAGAGAATTACTGTAGTCGGAGACAGTAAGACTGGTGGGGGAATTGGGAAGAGATGGAGAGAGAGAGAGAAAGCAAGGGCTAATTGAAGTTAGAGAAGTCAATGTTCATATCTTACGGGGTTCTTAAGGGGTTGGACAGGCTAGATGCAGGAAGATTATTCCCGATGTTGGGGAAGTCCAGAACAAGGGGTCACAGCTTAAGGATAAGAGGGAAGTCTTTTAGGACCGAGATGAGAAAATCATTTTTTACACAGAGAGTGGTGAATCTCTGGAATTCTCTGCCACAGAAGGTAGTTGAGGCCAGTCCATTGGCTATATTTAAGAGGGAGTTAGATGTGGCCCTTGTGGCTAAAGGGATCAGGGGGTATGGAGAGAAGGCAGGTATGGGATACTGAGTTGGATGATCAGCCATGATCATATTGAATGGTGGTGCAGGCTCGAAGGGCCGAATGGCCTACTCCTGCACCTATTTTCTATGTCTATGTCTATGTCTATACTGCTGGGGTATAAGCTACCCAAGCAAAATATGAGGTGCTGCTCATCCAATTTGCGCTGGGCTTCACTCTGACAGTGGAGGAGGCCCAGGACAGAAAGGTCATATTGGGAATGGGAGGGGAAGTGTTTAGCAACCGGAAGATCAGGTAGGTTAAGTCGGTCTGAGCGGAGGTATTCAGCGCATGGTCTCGCCGATGTACAGGAGTTGACACCTGGAACAGCGGATACAGTAGATAAAGTCGGAGGAGGTGCAAGTGTACCTTTGCCTTACCTGCAAAGACTGTCGGGGTCTTTGGATGGAGTCGAGGGGGGAGGTAAAGGGACAGGTGTTGCATCTCCTGCGGTTGCTGGGGAAAGTACCTGGGGAGGGGGTGGTTTGGGTGGGAAGGGACAAGTTGACCAGGGAGTTGGGGAGGGAACGGTCTCTGCGAAAAGCAGAAAGGGGTGGAGATGGGAAGATGTGGCCAGTAGTGGGATCCCGTTGGAGTTGGCGAAGATGATGGAGGATTATATGCTGTATGCGACGGCTGGTGGGATGGAAGGTGTGGACAAGAGGGACTCTGCTCTTGTTATGAATGGGGGGAGGGGGAGCAAGAGTGGAGCTGCGGGATATCGAGTACACCCTAGTAAGAGCCTCATCTCTATTGTAAGTGGGGATCCCCTGTTCCCTAAAGAATGAGGACATCTCCGATGACCTGCCATGGAATCCACATCCCCATGACGGAGGTGGAACGTGTTTCCAGCTTCAGGTTCCTGGGGGGTCAACATCTCCGATGATCTCTCTTGGACCCACAATACCTCAACTCTGGTCAAGAAGGCTCACCAGCGTCTCTTCTTCCGGAGGAGACTGAAGAAGGTCCATCTGTCTCCTCAGATCCTGGTGAACTTCTACCGCTGCACCATCGAGAGCATCCTTACCAACTGTATCACAGTATGGTATGGCAACTGCTCCGACCGGAACGCACTGCAGAGGGTGGTGAAAATTGCCCAACCTATCACCGGTTCCTCGCTCCCCTCCATTGAGTCTGTCCAAAGCAAGCGTTGTCTGCGGCGGGCGCTCAGCATCGCCAAGGACTGCTCTCACCCCAACCATGGACTGTTTACCCTCCTACCATCCGGGAGGCGCTACAGGTCTCTCCGTTGCCGGACCAGCAGGTCCAGGAACAGCTTCTTCCCTGCGGCTGTCACACTACTCAACAATGTACCTCGGTGACTGCCAATCACCCCCCCCCCCCCCCTCCTTCCACAGGAAAAACACTATGTCTGTATACATGTAAATAAAATTATTTATTGAAATCATATTCTATGTCGCTCTTCCAGGGAGATGCTAACTGCATTTCGTTGTCTCTGTACTGTACACTGACAACGACAATTAAAGTTGAATCTGAATCGGAAAACCTCATCCTGGGCGCAATGCGATGTAGCCCAAAGGTATTGGGAGTAGGGGATAGAATCTTTAAATCTCTCCTATCTGAGGAAAGTCAGATACAGGGTATGGGTAAAGTACGAAATTGCCTCCTACATAGGGCCAGCATGGTCTGCAAGGACCAGGTGGGCCGAAGGGCCTCTATGCTGAATAAGCTCTCTCTAGTAGGCCATTTGACCCTTCAGTTTCTCTGTCCTTCAGATTTCCTATCTCCATTTCTCTCCTAATGCAAATTTAATTCAATTCTTCCCTCATTCATAGCCTCAGAATTAAAGGACGTTCCTTTAGGAAGGAGTCGAGGAGGAATTTATTGAATCAGAGGGTGGTGAATCTGTGGAATTCATTGCCACAGAAGGCTGTGGAGGCCAGGTCAATGGATATTTTTAAGGCAGAGATAGATAAATTCTTGATTAGTACGGGTGTCAGGGGTTAGAAACACATACAATTCTTAAAGGATTGGACAGGCTAGTTTAGTTTTAGTTTAGACATACAGCACGGAAACAGGCCCTTCGGCCCACTGGGTCCACGCCGACCAGCGATCCCTGCACATTAACACTATCCTACACCCACTAGGGACAATTTTTACATTTACCAAGCCAATTAACCTACATACCTGCACGTCTTTGATGCAGGAAAAATGTTCCCGATGTTGGGGGAGTCCGGAACCAAGGGGTCACAGTTTAAGAATTTAGGACTGAGATGAGGAAAAACTTTTTCACCCAGAGAGTTGTGAATCTGTGGAATTCTCTGTACTTCTCAGACTTCTCAGAAGGCAGTGGAGGCCAATTCACTGGATGTTTTCAAGAGAGAGTTGGATTCAGCTCTTAGGGCTAACGTAATCAAGGGATATGGGGAGAAAGCAGGAACGGGGTACTGATT
Organism: Leucoraja erinaceus; assembly: GCF_028641065.1. Taxonomy (NCBI): domain Eukaryota; kingdom Metazoa; phylum Chordata; class Chondrichthyes; order Rajiformes; family Rajidae; genus Leucoraja; species Leucoraja erinaceus. The sequence goes on along the minus strand of NC_073383.1, from coordinate 76,956,534 downwards.
TTAGATGACCAGTCATGGCTTGAAGGGCCGCACGGCCTACTCCTGCACCTATTTTTCTATGTTGTGGGGAAAAAGGCAGGAGAATGGGGTTAGGAGGGAGAGACAGATCAGCCATGATTGAATGGCAGAGTAGACTTGATGGGACGAATGGCCTAATTCTGTTCCTATCACTGATGAACTTATGAGCACTTGAAATCCAAAAATGTTTAGATCACTTGCAAACTTTTTTGTGAATCCTAAGTAGAAAGTTAATTGATCTGCCCTTTCAATGCTCCCTTTTAATACAATCCCCTGTTCATGGCTGTAAGGAGCTTACATTTGTCTTTACTAATCATTTTCTCCTATCTATAGAAGCTTTCACAGTCAGTTCATGTTTTCCGTAAGCTTACTTATATACTCTATTTTCTCTTCCCAACTAATCCCTTTGTTCTCCTCTGCTAGTCCTAGGATCCAACACCAGCCCGACTAGCTCCCTACCATGGAAAGCATTTTATCCGGATGCATCACAGCATGGTTTGGGAACAGCTCTATCAAAGACCGCTAGAAATTGCAGAGAATCGTAGACGCAGCCCAGGTCATCGCACACACAAACCTCCCTTCTATTGATTCCATTGATACCTTTTTCTCACAGAGAGTGGTGAGTCTGGGGAATTCTCTGCCTCAGGGTGCGGTGGAGGCAAGTTCTCTGGATGCTTTCAAGAGAGAGCTAGATAGGGCTCTTAAAAATAGCAGAGTCAGGGGATATGGGGAGAAAGCAGGAACGGGGTACTGATTGTGGATGATCAGCCATGATCACATTGAATGGCGGTGCTGGCTCGAAGGGCCAAATGGCCTATTCCTGCACCTAGTGTCTATTGTCTATACCTCACGCTGCCTCAGCAAGGCCAGCAGCATAATCAAGGACGAGTCGCACCCTGTCCACTCCCACTTCTCCCCTCTCCCATCGGGCAAAAGGTACAGAAGTGCGAAAACGCACACCTCCAGATTCAGCGAGTTTCTTCCCAGCTGTTATCTGGCAACTGAACCATCCTACCTCAACCAGAGAGCGGTCCTGAGCTATTATCTACTTCATCGGAGACCCTCGGACTATCTTTGACTTCACTGGCTTTATCTTGCACTAAACGTTTTTCCTGTTATTCCCTTCATCATGTATGTGTACACGTGAACGGCTCAATTGTAATCATGTATTGTCTTTCCGCTGACTGGTTGGCACGCAACAAAAGCTATTCACGGTACCTCGGTACGCGTGAAAATAAACTGAACTCAATAAACTGGTCTCAACTCAACCCACCCTGGTTTGGCCTCTGGAAGATGAAGTTAATTAGAGATTTACTCTAATTGCAATATCCTGTTCAATGCCATCCTCTACATCACCGCTATAGTTTGTGGGTGTGGATTCAAGTCCCACTGGTGTGTTACGGGGTTCACAGCGCCACAGATGCATGGTATCATGCACTACTGGGCCAGCCACTTGGATTAAGGTGCTTGATGATACAAATACACTAGGAATCCCAGAACCAACACCAATGGCTGGAAACAGAGCGTGGGTCAGGAAGCACCTCTGGAGAAATAGGATGGGTGATTTCAGTATAGGAGTAAAGAGGTTCTTTTGCAGTTGTAATAGGGCTCTGGTGAGACCACATCTGGAGTATTGTGTACAGTTTTGGTCTCCTAATTTGAGGAAGGACATCGTTGTGATTGAGGCAGTGCAGCGTAGGTTCATGAGATTGATCCCTGGGATGGCGGGACTGTCATACGAGGAAAGATTGAAAAGACTATGCTTGTATTCACTGGAGTTTCGAAGGATGGGGGGGGGGGGGGTCTTATAGAAACATATAAAATTATAAAAGGACTGGACTAGATGCAGGAAAAATGGTCCCAATGTTGGGTGAGTCCAGAACCAGGGGCCACAGTCTTAGAATAAAAGGGAGGTCATTTAAGACTGAGGTGAGAAAAAATGTTTTCACCCAAAGAGTTGTGAATTTATGGAATTCCCTGCCACTGAGGGCAGTGGAGGCCAAGTCACTGGATGGATTTAAGAGAGAGTTAGATAGTGCTCTAGGGGCTAGTGGAGTCAAGGGATATGGGGAGAAGGCAGGCACAGGTTATTGATAGGGGACGATCAGCCATGATCACAATGAATGGCGGTGCTGGCTCGAAGGGCCGAATGGCCTCCTCCTGCACCTAGTGTCCATGTTTCTGGTCGTGACCCTTCTTCAGACTGAGAGTCAGGGTGCGGGAACTGGAGGTAGGATGAGGCCAGAACAAGGGAAGGCCTCGAAGGCGGCAAACTCTACTGCCGCGCCACCGTGCCGCCCGAAAGCTCTTCCATTAAGAGATAATGAAAGATAAATCACAGCACTATTTTGATCAAGCAACCTAAACTGCGGATTATTATTAAAGCAATCAAAGTGAAGTGCAGATGCTGGTTTAATACCAGAGATAGACACAAAGTGCTGGATCAACTCAGCAGGTCAGGCGGCTTCTTATAAGGTCATAACTCATAAGTGATAGGAGCAGAATTAGGCCATTCGGTCTGTCAAGCCTACTCCACCCATGGCTGATCCATCTCTTCCTCATAATCCCATTCTCCTGCCTTCTCCCCATAACCCCTGACACCCAGTGGCGGACTGGCCAGGGTATCAGCTTGCCCGATGGCAAGTGGGCCCCTGATGAAGTGGGCCCATTATATCAAGTGGGCCCCAGATGAAGTGGGCCCGCTTTGTCTCCTGGCAACCAATATTTTTAGACCCAGTCCGCCACTGCTGACACCCGTACCAATCTGGAATCTATCTATCTCTGCCGTAGAAATATCTACGGGTCGGGTCCCTTCTTTAGATTCTTCTTCAGATCTTTAAAGCAACGCAGTCGGGACATCTTTCAACAAAGGAATGGTGGCTGTGGTTCACAAACAGAATCTCTGACGCTCCTTTGAAGCCAGCAAGCCTCAGCATTTCCCGTTAGCTACTCAAACCTATTTCCAAGAGAGGAGAAAACAACAAAGAGGGAGGTTTTTGTGTTTGATTTGTTCGCAGGGACTTCATGGGTGTTCTGATTCTGCCCGTTGCCAGACATCGGAGTGCTTGCAAAGTCCAGCTGGAGGCGCAGAGCAACGAGGTGTGGCGGGGAATATTGGCATTCTTCCCCCTTTCAGAGGTCAGCTGATGCAGCATAGGGTAGGCTAAGGGACACTCCTGTGTGTTGATAGATCAAGGGGAGCCTGGCATCGGACTCAAGCAGCCTGAAGTGACTTGGATCCCGTGTTAGTGAAAGATCCTGTTCACATAACCGGCTTATTGGCAAAAGGATTGGGTTTAATGGAATTGTTATTGACAGTCATTTGGGGGAAAAGAGGGAACGTGGACAAAGCAGCATTAAGCGCATTGATTTTTTCAATCCTGCACGAACAGCATTAGAAATGGCCATGGCTTTGTTCCATTAACACAAGTTGCTGATCAATATGTACTCTATGTACTCTAATCAATATGTACCTTGCAAAGCAAGGTTGTGGCGAGGCATAGGTCAATGCACAAACACACTGCATCATTTTCTATTTTGTAGTGCTGGGTTTGATGGCTAAAAATTGGACGTTCTGGAACTCTTCCACAGATACGCCGCAGAAGGCATTTTATCAGGAAGCATCACAGCGTGGTTTGGGAACAGCTCCGTCCAAGATCCCAAAGAAATTGCAGAGAGTTGTGGATGCAGCCCAGACCATCGTGCAAACCAACCTCCCTTCCATTGACTCCATTTACAGTCAATGGCCGCGGCAAGGCCACCAACATAATCAAGGACCAGTCTCACCCCGGTCACTCCCTCTTCTCCCCTCTCCCGTCAGACAAGAGGTACAGAAGTGTGAAAACGCACACCTCCAGATTCAGGGATAGTTGTGCCCAGCTGTTATTAGACAACTGAACCATCCTATCAACAATTGATTGAGAACGGTCCTGAGCTATTATTTACCTCATTGTTCAGTTCGTTTTAGTTCATTGTCATGGGTATCGAAGATTTTGTTGTGAGACATTTACAATTAGAGGCCCTTGGACTAGAGAGTTGTGAATTTGTGGAATCACCCAGAGAGTTGTGAATTTGTGGAATTCCCTGCCACAGAGAGCAGTGGAGGCCAATTCACTGGATGAATTTAAAAGAGAGTTAGATAGAGCTCTTGGGGGCTAGCGGAATCAAGGGATAAGGGGAGAAGGCAGGCACGGGTTACTGATTGTGGATGATCAGCCAAGATCACAATGACAATAGACAATAGGTGCAGGAGTAGGCCATTCGGCACTTCGAGCCACCACCGCCATTCAATGTGATCATGGCTGATCATCGACAATCAGTACCCCGTTCCTGCCTTCTCTCCATATCCCTTAACTCTGCTTTTCCTAAGATCTCTATCTAACGATCTAATGAATGGAAGTACAGGCTCGAAAGGCCAAATGGCCTCCTCCTGCACTTATTTTCTATGTTTCTATGACTATCTTTAATTGGACTTTATCTTACACTAAATGTAATTTTGTTTACCCTGTACCATCTAATCATGTATATTCTTTCCGACTGGTTAGCACACAGTATCTCGGTAAACTAAACTAAAACAAAACAAAACTTTTAAGGTGGTGATTTTGGCGCGGTAGTTGCAGGGGTTAACGGGTGCATTGGCCAGACTTGCATTCCTTGGAGGGCAGAAGGAAGGTCACAGGGTCATATGTCCTTGAGGTATTTAAGGCGATTGATGGATTTGACAGGAGAGCTTAAAACTATTTCCTCTGGTCCAGAGTGCAGAGAAAGAGAAAATTAAAAAAATTAGAACAGTGTTGTTTCTTCATAAAATGCACGGTGGAATTGTGGAATTTGTGGACCTGAAACGTCACCCATTCCTGCTCCCCATAGATGCTGCCTCACCCTCTGTGTTACTCCAGCATTTTGTGTCTACTTTCGATTTTATCCAGCATACCAGGGGCCACAGTTTAAGAATAAAGGGTAAGCCATTTAGAACGGAGACACGAGGAAACACTTTTTTCTCACAGAGAGTTGTGAGTCTGTGGAATTCTCTACCTCAGAGAGCGGTGGAGGCCGGTTCTCTGGATACTTTCAAGAGAGAGCTAGATAGGGCTATTAAAGATAGTGGAGTCAGGGGATATGGGGAGAAGCCAGGAACAGGGTGATGATTGGGGATAGTCAGCCATGATCACAGTGAATGGCGGTGCTGGCTCGAAGGGCCGAATGGCCTACTCTTGCACCTATTGTCTATAGCATCTATGGAGAGAAGGAATGGGTGACGTTTACGGGTCCCTTGCGGGTCTCGACCCGAAACGTCACCCGTTCCTTCTCTCCACAGATGCTGCCTCACCCGCTGAGTTACTCCAGCATTTTGTGTCTACCTTCGATTTTATCCAGCATCTGCAGTTCTCGCTTACACCAAGACCCATGGAATCTTGGTGGGTAAACAAAGTTAAATCCAGTCACGATTCAATTGAAAGGTCGTACAGGTTAAAGTAATCAAACAGCGAACAGTGCTCTTTGTATCTCAGCCACTGAAATATCGCAGCATTGCATTAAAAATGCAGCCGGGGAGTGAAAGGCAAGTTTAGATTTAGTGCACAATTGTGGAAAATCGCATGGACTTACAAGCGAGTTAGCAAGAATTGGCAATAAGTAAGAAATAAAAATAACAACAGAATCTTTAGAAAGATGAGGGGTGACCTTTTTGAAACCATGTTCGACGGCATGCAGAGGATAAGACTGTTTGGTGAACTTTTTCGTTTAGTTTAGGTTAGTTTAGTCTAGAGATACAGCACGGAAACTAGGCCCTTCGGACCACCGAGTCCGAGCCGACCAGCGATCCCCGCACGTTAACACTATCCTACACCCACCAGGGACAATTTGTACATTAACCTACAAACCTGTACGTCTTTGGAGTGTGGGAGGAAACCGAAGATCTCGGAGAAAACACACGCAGGTCACGGGGAGAACGTACACAAACTCCGTACAGACGGCACCGGTAGTCGGGATGGAACCCGGGTCTCCGGCGCTGCATTCGCTGTAAGGCAGCAACTCTAGCGCTGCGCCACCGTGACCGCTTTTATAATTCTGTCGGCGCCAAAATGTGGCGACACGTGTGTATTGCCAAGGTGAGTTTAGTTTAGTTTTCCTCCGGGTGCTCTGGATTCCTCCCACATCTCAATGACGTGCAGGTTTGTAGGGAGTGGATGAGAGGGTGCTCCGGATTCCTCCCACATCTCAATGACGTGCATGGTGGGATAACATGGAATTGGTGTATCATGGGCGATCGGTGGTTAGTGTGGACTCTGTGGGCCGAAGGATCTGCTCCCATGCTATATCTTTAACTACACTAAATAAAGGAACATCCCAATATCTTAGCCTCCTCTGCCCTTCCCTAATGGACCTTATCATAACCTTTAACCCCTCTATCTGACCCCTTTGCCTTCTCTTTTCTCCCTAACAGGAAAGACACAAGTTTGTTCAGTTTTTTTTTTCTAGTGTAACTATGCCAGGCACGGTGGCGCAGCGTTGCTGCCTTACTGCGCCAGAGACCCGGGTTCGATCCCAACTACGGGTGCTGTCTTTACGGAGTTTCTACGTTCTCCCCATGACCTGCGAGGGTTTTATACGATATCTTCGGTTTTGTCTTACACGCCAAAGACACGCAGGTTTGCAGGTGAATTGGCTTGGTATAAATGTAAATTGCCACTAGTATGTGAACACACAAGAGTGTGTTCTTCTGTTCCGATGTCGGAGCTCCAATCATCCCGGCGAGAGGGCCTGAACATCGGGCCGTCCGTCGCGGCGACTGCAGAGGGTTCAAAGGCACCGACCACGGATGAACAATAGACAATAGACAATTGGTGCAGGAGTAGGCCATTTGGTCCTTCGAGCCAGCACCGCCATTCAATGTGATTATGGCTGATCATCCCCAATCAGTACCCCGTTCCTGCCTTCTCCCCATATCCCTGACTCCGCTATTTTTAAGAGCCCTATCTAGCTCTCTCTTGAAAGAATCGAGAGAACCTGCCTCTGAGGCAGAGAATTCCTCAGACTCACCACTCTCTGTGAGAAAAAGTGTTTCCTCATCTCTGTTCAAAATGGGTTACCCCTTATTCTTAAACTGTGTGGCCCCTGGTTCCGGACTCCCCCAACATAGGGAACATGTTTCCTGCCTCTAGCGTGTCCAAACCCTTAACAATCTTATATGTTTCAATAAGATCCCCTCTCATCCTTCTAAACCCCAGAGTGTACTAGCCCAGCTGCTCCATTCTCTCAGCAAATGACAGTCCCGCCATCCCAGGAATTAACCTTGTAAACCTACGCTGCACTCCCCTCAATAGCAACAATGTCCTTCCTCAAATTAGGGAAACAAAGGGGAAGATGACTGAACTTTATTGCCTTCCCTCACAGTGGGGAACGTTGACTCCACTGTGTGGGGATGTTCATTTTAAACTCTATTGTGTATTGTGTTCTTTTTATTTGCACTTTTAATTTTAACTCAAATCTCACTGTACCAATTGGTGCATGTGTCAATAAATGTAACTTGAACTTAAACTTGACTTGAACTAGCATGTGTGTGTGTGTGTGTAGGATAGTGTAAGTGTGCGGGGGGTGGGGGTGGGGTAGGAATCGCTGGTCGGTGCAGACCCGGTGGGCTGAAGGGCCTGTTTCTGCGCTGTATCTCTAAAACTAAAGCTAAGCCACTTGTATCACTGATTCCACACTTCCCAGCACTGAGCCATTCAGCTACAAGCCGCGGGGGAGCGATTTGTGCAGTTGCATGCTGATGAAAAGCTGAATTGTTTTTACATGAGGCGTAAGAGACTGGAGCGGTCCCTCGAGGCAGACAAATTACCTTGCGTTCCTCTTTAAAGTGGTCGGCAGCTGTTGTGAAATGCGGGATGGTGTTCTTACAGTGAGGACACCCTAGAATGAAAAATAATGAAAGAGCCGTTCAAATATCACATTGGTCACAATCTGAGAGCTTGATCTGTGAGGTTAGATGAAGCCATTGAAGGAAACTAACGGAGATAATAAAAAAAAAATTAAGCTTGCATTGGTGGCTGCCTCTGAGTTAATAGAGTTGCTGCCTTACAGTGCCAGAGACCCACGTTCGATCCGCACTCCTGCTGTCTTTAGTTCATGTTCATAAGGTATAGGAGCAGAATTAGGCCATTCGGCCCATCAAGTCTATTCTGCCGTATGCAGCGGTACCGTAAGGATTGCTGATTTCAGTTCATGACGCGGATAGATCTACATCTCCGAATACAGATTTGAAAAATTCTCTTTTAAGGGGCCTTCTCTTCTATTTCTACTTTCCACTTTCTCTCTTCCTTTTTTATTTTTTATATACACACTTCACGTTTTTTCTACTCTCTACCATCTATTTTTCCACTTTTTCCTCTTTCTATTGTTTTCTTTTTATTGTCTTGCTTACCTCTTTCTCATAACATAAAACTAGAGGTTGTACATAGAATGGATTACGGTATTACATAGTTCGCACCTAAAATTAGGTTTTGTGCTGTATTAACTTCTAATAAAATTTAAAAAATAAATAAATAAAAAAGTCTATTCTGCCGTACAATCATGGCTGATCTATCTTTCCCTCTCAACCCCATTCTCCTGCCTTCTCCCCATAAATCCCGACACTCTTGACTAATGAAGAATCTGTCAATCTGTGCCTCAAAAATACCCAATGATGAGGCCTCCACAGCCATCTGTGGCGATTAATTCCACAGATTCACCACGCTCTGGCCAAAGAAATTCCTCCATTTCCTTTCTAAAGGTATGTCCTTTCATTCGGACGCCTCGGGTCCTGGACTCTCTCACAAGTGGAAACATCCTTTCCACATCCACTCTATCCGAGCCTTTCGTTATTCGGTAAGTTTCAATGGGGTCACCTCTCATCCTTCTAAACTCCAGTGAGTACAGGCCCAGTGCCGTCAAACCTTCATCATAAGTTAACCCATTCTTTCCTGGAATTATTCTTGTAAATCTCTTCTGGACTCTCTCCATCAACAGCACATCCTTCCGCAGATATGGGGCCCAAAACTGCTCACAATACTCCAAATGCAATGTGACCAGTGCCTTATAAGGCCTCAGCAATACATTCCTGTTATTATATTCTAGTCTTTGCTTCTCCCCGTGACCACGTATATTTTCTCCGGCTGCTCCGGTTTCCTCCCACACTCCACAGACGTACAGATCTGTAGGTTAATTAGTATCAGTGGGATGGGAGATTGTAACCTTCACGTGGTCCACCCTGTTTCGACGAATGCAATCAACCTGGTCTGCACAATCAAATAAGATCCAATAGAACAAGTTGTCCTACAACTTTAGGCTGTGCACGCCATACGCAAGGAGAGGAAGATTGGCATCAGTAAAAAAAACTGTGAATTGTCCTTAGTGTGTAGAATAGTGCTAGTGTATGGGGTGATCGCTGGTCACAAATTTATAGTAGAATTAGGCCGTTCGGCCCATCCTGTGCCATTCAATCATCACTGATCTCTGCGTCCTGATCCCATTTTCCCGCCTTCTCCCCATAACCCTTGACACCTGTTCTAATCAAGAATTTGTCTATCTCTGCCTCAAAAAAGGTGGACTCGATGGGCCGAAGGGCCTGTTTCCACGTTGCACGACTAAAGTCTAGAGTTCTCTCTTCCCAAGCTAGTAACCTTACAAAAGGAACAAATATACAACTGCATTTGTTCTTTCAATGTTAATGTGATCAGATTGCTTCAAACATAATCCTCTTGGGTGCTACTTATCCCAACCATTTATGCGTGGGAATAATTCTGATGTAACATTTGTGAAACAGGTCATTTTCAGTCCCTGGCACTGTTTGTGTGGCATTAGCAGGATTAATCGGACGTGACGTTGATCCTGTCTGGACACAAGATCTTCACAATCCATAATTGTGGACAACAAGGTTGACACAAAATGCTGGAGTAACTCAGCGGGTCCGGCAGCATCTCTGGAGAGAAGGAATAGGTCTCAAAATCATGAGAGGAATAGATCAGGTCTATCACACAGCGTCTTTTACCCAGATTAAGGGAATCGAGGACCAGAGGACATAGGTTCAAGGTGAAGGGAAAAAGATTTAATAGGAATCAGAGGGGTAACCTTTTCACACAGAGGGTGATGGGTGTATGGAACAAGCTGCCAGAGAAGGTAGTTGAGGCTGGGACTACCCCATCGTTTAAGAAACAGTTGGATAGGTACATGGATAGGACAGGTTTAGAGGGTTATGGACCAAGCGCAGGCAAGTGGGACTAGTGTAGCTGGGACATTGTTGGCCGGCGTGGGCGAGTTGGGCTGAAGGGCCTGTTTCCACATTGTATTACTCAATATCATGGGTGGACAAAAGTGCTGGAGAAACTCAGCGGGTGCGGCAGCATTTATGGAGCGAAGGAAATAGGCAAAGTTGATTCTCCATAGATCTGTTGATCTCCATTGACGTTGCCTATTTCCTTCGCTCCATAGATGCTGCCGTACCCGCTGAGTTTCGCCAGCACTTTTGTCTACCTTCCATTTTCCAGCATCTGCAGTTCCTTCTTGAAAACTCTATATCATTGGGTTAAGAGGGAGAGATAGATCAGCCATGATTGAATGTCAGAGCAGACGATGGGCAGAGTGACGTAATTCTGCTCCTATCACTTATCTTCCTATGATTCTCCTGCCTTCTCCCCATAACCCCTGACGCCTGTATTAATTAAGAATCTATCTCTGCCTTAAAAAAAATCCATTGACGGCCTCCACAGCCATCTGCGGCAATGAATTCCACAGATTTACCACCCTCCGACTAAAGAAATTCCTCCTCAACTCCTTCCTAAAGGAGCGTCCTTTTATTCTGAGCCTCCACATCCGCTCTGTCCAAGGCTTTCACTGTTGCGATGTCTGAGACTCAGCTGAAACAGCGAGTAAATCGTCATAAACAATGGCGACGGCTGAGTGGAGGGGACTTCTTCACTTGTCGATTGTAACACAGCATCAGACAGAAGCGCAACGAGGAATTTGGATCACTCCTGATGGGAACTGCCAACCTGAATAATCTTGGCCGATATGCAATAGTCTGAATTATCCGTTCATGCGGTGTTTTACATTCATGTTACAACTATCCAGACTATAGAAGCCAGCCCACGGGTGCCAGTGGAGGCTTTTCTTCTTCAACCCCTTTGGACCACGTGCCAAGTGTCTGTGTTGTGTTGAGCTGTAATCCCTACAATTTGCAGTCTCTGTACATCCATGGTGATGAAAGACGGAAAATGGTGCTGCTCTCTGCTCCGCATGGAGTCTTAGAATCATAGAAATTCATGGCACAGGAAAGGGGCTGGACGGCAATGCAAGCTGTCGGGGACAAGACGGGAGCTGTTTATGCACAGAGTCAAACAGCCGAGGCACATCCCAGATTTGACTGATAATTAGTCACCTCAGGGAGGCAGCACCATATCTGCTCAGTGGCCTCAGATTTCGTGAGGAATAGTCACAGACTTTAGTCTCGACCCGAAACGTCACCTATTCCTTCGCTCCATAGATGCTGCCTCGCCCGCTGAGTTTCTCCAGCATTTTAATCTACCTTCGATTTTTCCAGCATCTGCAGTTCTTTCTTAAACAATAGTCAGACTTAAATTGTTTCTGTAAGATAGAGCCATGGAGTCTAAAGGGCCTTGTCCCACACTTGGTGATTTGTTTCGGCGACTGCTGGTGTCATATCAGAGTCGCTAAAAGAATTTGAACATTTTAAAATCCAGCGGCGACAACAAAAATGTTGCGACATTTGAGAAAACACCGCCCGTCAATACGCCACCACGCCACGTCACGGCGCAAATGTTTCGGTGACTTGATACGTCAGTCAATGATGCTGGCAGTCGCCGAAAAAAATGGCCGAGTGGGACAGGCCCTTTACAGTATGGAAACAGGCCCTTCAGTCCAACTTGTCCACACCAGCCAACATGTGTTTTCCGATGTTGGGGAAGTCCAGGGCAAGGGGTCACAATTTAAGGATAAGGGGGAAATCCTTTAGGCCGAGGTGAGAAAAAACATTTATGGACAAGAGAGTGGTGAATCTCTGGAACTCTCTGCCACAGAAGGTACCAGGCCAGTTCATTGGCTATATTTAAGAGGGAGTTAGGGGAAGGCCCTTGCGGCTAAGGGGATCACAAGGGGTATGGAGAGAAGGCAGGTACAGGATCCTTTGGATGATCAGCCATGATCATATTGAATGGCGGTGCAGGCTCGAAGGGCCGAATGGCCTACTCCTGCACCTATTTTCTATGTTTCTATGTCCCATCTACTGGATACTTCTCCGGATACTTTCAAGAGAGAGATAGATAGGGCTCTTAAAGATAGCAGTCAGGAGATATAGGGAGAAGGCAGGAACGGGGTACTGAGTGGGGATGATCAGCCATGATCACATTGAATGGCGGTGCTGGCTCGAAGGGCCAAATAGCCTACTCCTGCACCTATTGTCTATTGTCTACATTAGTCCAACCTGCGTTTGGTCCACATCCCTCTAAACCTGTCCAATCCATGTACCTGCCTAAATGTTTCTTAACTGTACGTGGACCTGTCTAAATGTTCTACACTGTCACATGAGCCTTTGAGGATAAATGCTGGCTCAGAATAAGATGAATATTTCATGTGCCGTTTAAACAGGTTAAAAATGCACTGGCTATTTTCATTTCGAAGGCAGTCATAGAGTTGGAAACAGGCCCTTCAGCGCAACTCATTCATAGCGACAAGGATGCCCCATCTAACCTAGTCCAATCGACCCATATCCTTCGACACCTTTCCTATCCATGTCCAATGTCTTTGAAATTATATTACAGTACCAGCCTCAACTACCTCCTCTGGCAGCTCGTTCCATATACCCATCACCCACTGTGCCCATCAGGTTCTTATTCAATCTTGCCCCTTTCACCAGGATGTTTCCACTAGTGGGAGAGTCCAGGACCAGAGGCCATGGCCTCAGAGTAAAAGGTTGTACCTTTAGAAAGGAGATGAGGAGGAATTCCTTTAGTCAGAAGGTGGTGAATCTGTGGAATTTAACGCCACAGACGGCTGTGGAGGCCTTCATTGGATAATTTTAAGGTGGAGTTTGAAAGATTCTTGATTAGTACGGGTGTCTGCGGTTAAGGGGATAAAGGGGATAAGGCAGGAGAATGGATAGGGTTAAGGGGACAAGGCAGGAGAATGGATAGGGTTAAGGGGATAAAGCAGGAGAGGGAAACAGATCAGCTATGATTGAATGGCAGAGTAAACATGATGGCTCAAATAGCTTAAATCTGACCCGCTGAGTTACTCCAAAACATTATGTCCTTTTGTGCAGTATCTGCAGTTATTTGTTTCTGCCTCCTCTGGCGGTTGCTCCATATGCCCACCGCCTCTGAGTGAATTGTCTCTCACGTTCCTATTAAATAGAGTCCTAGAGTGATACAGTTAGCCCTTCTAACTGTTTCTTAATTGCTGGGAGAGTCCCAGCCTCAACTGCATCATCTGCTGGTCCTTGTTTCGATTTTGTTCAATATCAAGCTCACTATCTGGTCACTATTCAGCAACAAGAACAGTGTCTCGCACCTTGCTCAGCATTGAGATGCTAATTACTGGAGCACAGTGCTCGGCACAGATCACTGGGTCAAACACAAAAGCAACCTTCACCGCCCTCCGAAAGTCAGTTGGATTGGGGCCACTGAGCCGTAGAAGAAAATAATAACAGTGTCTTTGAGTGAACGTGGTGTCTCTGAACTAGCATACCGCTGTGGCTGGAGACGATGTATTTGGCGTAGCACATACAGTCATAAGTGATAGGATCAGAATTAGGCCATTCAGCCCATCAAGTCTACTCCGTCATTCAATCATGGCTGTTCTATCTCTCCCTCCTAACCCCCATTCTCCCGCCTTCTCCCCATAGCCCCTGATGCCCATACTAGCCAAGAATATGTCCATCTCTGCCTTAAAAATATCCACTGACTTGGCCCCACCACAGCCTTCTGTGGCAAAGAATTCCACAGATTCACCACCCTCTGACTAAAGAAATTCCTCCTCATCTCCTTCTTGAAGGAACATCCTTTAATTCTGAGGCTGTGACCTCCAGTCATAGACTCTCCCGGTAGTGGAAACATCCTCTCCGCAAACACTCTATCACAGTCTATCACTATTTGGTAAGTCATCTCCAATAGACATCTCAAAAGCAGCGGCACATTCCTTAAAAACGTAACGTGCACAGTGTACAGCTATTTACAGCCCACCATCTCAGCTCGGAGTAATCCCCCTCACCTGTACCCACCTATCACTCAGTCGGGCAGGGAGCATCTAAGGAGGGCATGGGCAGGAGGCGTTTCGGGTTGGAACCCTTCCTCCCATTCCAGCTTCTGCTGATTTTTGTGTATCCACCTATCACTTGCCAGGCTTTGTCGAGCGCACACCTCTCCCCAGCTCTCCTCCCCCCCACTACAAACATTGTAAAGAAGGATCCTGACCCAAATCTCTGCCTGTCCATTTCCTCTCAGAGACCTTGCCTGACCCGCCGAGTTACTCCAGCCAGCATTTTATGTTTACCTCAGTATGTATCGCCTGCATGTGTATTATAGATCCCCATTGCTTTGCATTTCACAGCAGCACAGCGGTAGAGTTGCTGCCTTAAAGCGCCCGAGACCCGGGTTCGATCCTGACTACGGGTGCTGTCTGTGCGGAGTTTGTACGTTCTCCTCATGAAAGCTTGGGTTTTCTCCGGGTACTCCGGATTCCTCCCACATTCCAAAGACATACAGGTTTCTTCTTCGGTCAGAGATGGGTCGGGGCCCTTCTTCAGATTCATTGTAGTCTCGGTCTGTGAGGCGTCTTCCTGTTTCCCCACGGTATTCCAAAGTCAGGTTTGTTCATTGTCTTCCACATGACATAGTCGATCGTGACAATAAACAGTAAAGGGGATAGAAGGCAGCCTTGTCCTACACCTGTGACAATGTCAAAGAACTCTGTGTTTCCTGAATCAACCTTAACGCAACAATAGATCCCTTGTAAAGGTTCTTGAAGATGTGGATGAAAGCCTCTAGGATGTCATACCCTTTAAGAGTTCGCCACAGGGTGTCTCTATGTACACTATTGAATGTAGCGGGGGGGGGGGGGGGGGGGGGGGGGGGGGGGGGGGGGGGGGGGGGGGGGAGAAGGCTAGAAAAGAGGTAGGGGCAGGACAAAGTCTGGCAAGTGATAGGTACATTTATACGAACAAACCTGGGAGGAAACCGAAGATCTCGGAGAAAACTGATACACAGGAACAGCAGATGCTGGAATGTGGCTTCTGTAAATTGTCCTTAATGCCTAGTGCTAGACAAGTGTACGGAGATCGCTGGTCGGCGCGGACTCGGTGGGCTGAAGGGCCCGTTCCCACATTGCATCTCTAAACTAAGCTAAAGCTCATTTCCTCCACATGCCCGACTTTGAGCCGTGAAGTTGTTTAGTTTAAATTAGTTTAGTTTAGATACTGCACAGAATCAGGCCCTTCGGCCCACCGAGTCCGCCACGACCAGCGATCCCCGCACATCAACACTATCCTACACACACACACACTAGGGACAATTTACATTTATACCAAGGCAGTTAACCTACAAACCTGGGAGGAAACCGAAGATCTCGGAGAAAACGGACACAGGTCACGGGGAGAACGTACAAACTCCGTACAGATAGCACCCGTGGTCAGGATCTAACCCGGGTCTCTGGCCCAGCGAGCGGGCAACAACTCCACTGCTGCGCCACTGTTCCACCGCCAATATTCTTGCTATTGAGGGAGTGCAGCGCAGGTTTACAAGGTTAATCCCCGGGATGGCGGGACTGTCATATGCTGAGAGAATGAAGCAGCTGGGCTTGTACACTCTGGAGTTTAGAGGGATGAGAGGGCATCTCATTGAAACATATAATATCGTTAAGGGCTTGGACACACTAGAGGCAGGAAGCATGTTCTCGATGTTGGGGGATTCCAGAACCAGGGGCCACAGTTTAAGAATAAGGAGCAAGCCATTTAGAACGGAGACGAGAAAACACTTTTTCTCACAGAGAGTGGTGAGTCTGTGGAATTCTCTGCCTCAGAGGGCGGTGGAGGCAGGTTCTCTGGATGCTTTCAAGAGAGAGCCAAATAGGGCTCTTAAAAATAGCGGAGTCAGGGGATATGGGGAAAAGGCAGGAACGGGGTACTGATTGGGAATGATCAGCCATGATCACATTGAATGGCTCGAAGGGTCGAATGGCCCACTCCTGCACTTATTGTCTATTGTCTAATTATCAAGTCAATATAGAGGGCAAACCACCCGGATTTTACCCATGGAGATAAGACGCGCTGTGGAGTGAGAGTGAATCTGCACTGCCCAGCTTTGTGGCAAGCTAGAAACCGGGCATCTGCCGGATCAACAGCTCTGGGCTTGCCGATCAACGCACCCGTGTGGGCATCGGAGCAAACCAAGATTGACCTGACACTCTGCTGGAAGAACGCCCGAGCCTGCAGAGCTGATGAGTGCTCACATTATACTGTCCGCAATCACAGTCGCCGGCCGCAGATTGTGCTGCCTGGGAGGTCAAACAGCCCAGGCATTGTTTTGTGACAACAATTACCCCTTTCAATAAAAAAGGGCATCGCTGACGACAGGGCCCCGGGCTCTCCCGTGCGGCACTAAATGATCGAACGGACTCATCCAGGATCTGTTATTCCCATCCGGAAAATCCCAACCACTTTCGGGGGTATTCTCATAACCCTGCCATGCCCCGCAATGCTCCGTGGTTTCAGAAGCTGGGACCGCATTCTCCTGCTACGGACTGAAACAATGAGGCGACTGTGAAAGCAAACAACACTAGCACACTTGTGGCAAGTGACCCAGTTCCAATAACAAGCGACAGAACACAACCTCAATGACCACAGCCAATTACCCATGAATTAAATATAGAAACATAGAAAATGGGCGCGGGAGTAGGCCATTCGGCCCTTCGAGCCAGCACCGCCAATCAATATGATCATGGCTGATCATCCAAAATCAGTGCCCTGTTCCTGCTTTCTCACCATAATCCCGCGATTCCGTTAGCCCCAAGAGCTAAATCTAACTCTCTCTTGAAAACATCCAGTGAATTGGCCTCCACTGCCTTCTGCAGCAGAGAAGTCCACAGATTCACAACTCTCTGGGTGAAAAAGTGCTTCCTCATCTCAGTCCTAAATGGCCTACCACTTATTCTCAAACTATGACACCCGGTTCTGGACTCCCCTCAACTTCGGGAGCATTAAATGGGAATTAAAGAAGATAGATGCAAAATGCTGGAGTAACTCAGCGGGACAGGCAGCATCTCTGGAGAGAAGGAATGGGTGATGTTTCTTCGGACTAGGGGAGAGTTACTCCAGCTTTTTGTGTCTATCGTCGCCTATATCTCTCGTTTCCTTTTCCCCCTACTTTGCCCAGAGTAGGAGAATCGAGAGTAGACACAAAATGCTGGAGTAACTCAGCGGGACAGGCAGCATCTCTGGAAAGAAGGAATGGGTGACGTTTCAGGTCTTGCCTGCACCTCCATATATCCAGAGATGCTGCCTGTCTTGCTGTGTTACTCCAGCATTTTGTGTTTACCTTCGATTTAAACCAACATCTACAGTTCCTTCCTACACACTAGGAGAATCAAGGACCAGAGGGCAAAGGATTAAGGTTTCAAACGTGAGTCTGAAGAAAGGTTTTGACCAGAAACGTCATACATTCCTTCTCTCCAGAGATGCTGCCTGTCCCGCTGAGTTACTCCAACTTTTTGTGTCTATCTTCGGTTTAAACCAGCATCTGCAGTTCCTTCCTATCATTGAATTATCTTGTGTAAGCAAAATATAAATGTTGCTATTTGCACAAAGTAATAATTGGGACCAGAGCAGCGAACTAGTCGCCTCCATACTTGACTAGACTGTCGTGGGATTAAGGTTCAACCTCAACCCCAGGAACATAGGTTCAGTTTAGAGATACAGAATGAAAACAGGCCCTTCGGCCCACTGACCATAGAACGCCCGTTCACACAGTCTGAAGAAAGGGTCTCGACCCGAAACGTCACCCATTCATACAAACATAGAAACATGGAAATAGGTGCAGGAGTAGGCCATTCGGCCCTTTGAGCCTGCACCGCCATTCAATATGATCATGGCTGATCATCCTACTCTGTATCCTGTACCTGCCTTCTCTCCATACCCCCTGATCCCTTTAGCCACAAGGGCCGCATCTAACTCCCTCTTAAATATAGCCAATTAACTGGCCTCAACTACCTTCTGTGGCAGAGAGTTCCAGAGATTCACCACTCTCTGTGTGAAAAATGTTTTTCTCATCTCGGTCCTAAAGGATTTCCCCTTTATCCTTAAACTGTGACCCCCTTGTCCTGGACTTCCCCAACATCGGGAACAATCTTCCTGCATCTAGCCTGTCCAACCCCTTAAGAATTTTGTAAGTTTTTATAAGATCCCCCCTCAATCTTCTAAATTCTAGCGAGTACAAGCCGAGTCTATCCAGTCTTTCTTCATATGAAAGTCCTGACATCTCAGGAGTCAGTCTGGTGAACCTTCTCTGTACTCCCTCTACGGCAAGAATGTCTTTCCTCAGATTTGGAGACCAAAACTGTACACAATACTCCAGGTGTGGTCTCACCAATTCCTTCTCTCCAGAGATGCTGCCTGTCCCGCTGAGTTACTCCAGCTTTTAGTGTTTACCGCCCGTTCACACTATCTCTGTGTTATCCTATTTTTGCAATTTATAGTGGGCAATCGACCTATAAACCCGCACGGTCTTTGGGATGCGGGTGGGAACCGGAGCGCCGGAGGTGCGCACGTGGTCAGAGGGAGAACGTGCAAACTTTAAGGCCAACAGACCTTCATGGTCAGGTCAAGATCCCTGCACTTACAACAACTGGGACTTGAAACTGGCCTCAAACAGGCGACTGTACACTGACTCAGTGTACCACCGCTATACACCTGTACTGTATCTGAGATGCTTATCTAGTATGTATCTAAGTGCTTATGTATAGTGATACTTGCACTGAACAGTATACAAAATTTAATTCCACTGTACCTCGTTACAATAAAGTTCCATACCACACCAAATTACACAATGAGGCACCCGATGTCAGGAATGAACCCGTGTCTCTGGTGTTCTGATGGAAGCAACTCTGCCAGCTGCGCCACTGTGATATCCTGCACTCAGGAGTAATGGGCCGGCCCCACTTGAAATCTTTAGGCGACTGTCAGGGACTAATTTTAATGGAATTCAGCTATGGCACATTTGCACTTTATCTGTTTATGTGTGTATAAATTTATATAATGGTATATGGACACACTGATCTGTTCTGTATTGATGCCTACTATATTCTGCTGTGCTGAAGCAAAGCAAGAATTTCATTGTCCTATCTGGGACACATGACAATAAACTCTCTTGAATCTTGAATCTCTTGACACCTGGTGACAAATACGACAACCTATTACAGCAAAAATTGTCGCCACAGTCGCCGAAAATATTTCAACGTTGAAAATTTTGTGGCAGTCGCCTGTAGTCGCCCAAAAAATCGCCTAAGTGGGACAGGCCCATAAAACTCCCAAGATCTAGTGGCAGGAGTAGGCCATTCGGCCCTTCGAGCCTGCACCGCCATTCAATAGATCATGGCTGAATCCAACTCAGTATCCCGTGGTCAACCCCCTGGTCCCCAGTGCCACAAGGGCCACATCTAACTCCCTCTTAAATATGAACTGGCCTCATTCCTGTGGCAGATATCCAGAGATTCAATGTGTGAAAAAAGTGCGCAGTTTTAAAGGATTTCCCCTGGCCAGGGTGTCAGCTTGCCCAATGGCAAGTGGGCCCCTGATGAAGTGGGCCCCCCCCCTTTGTCTCCTGGCAACCAATATTTTTAGACCCAGTCCGCACTGCTGGTGCGTAATTAATTATAACCTCATGCCCCTGGAATGGACCTTGAGCTCACATCCTATCCTTTTATCAGTGACGCTTTCTTGGAGCGAGCAAAGAACTGCTCATGTAGTGGCCTGTCCGCAGGAGGCAAGCACTGGGTTTCCAGATTACAAGACTAGATTAGAAGGCTGAGTGTGAAAGTGAGAATGAGTTAGTTTAGTTTAGAGATACAGTGCAGTAACAGGCCCTTCGGCCCACCAAGCCCGTGGCGACCAGCGATCCCTGCACACTAACACTATCCGACACACACCAGGGACAATTTATAATTCTACCAAACCAATTAAGCTGCAAACCTGTTCGTCTTTGGAGTGAGGGAGGAGACCGGAGCTCCTGGAGGAAACCCACGCAGGTCACGGGGAGAACGTATAAACTGCATACAGACAGCACCCGTAGTCAGGATCGAACCCGGGGCTCTGGCGCTGGAAGGCAGCAACTCTACTGCTGCGCCGCCAAAATTATTTACCTCAGCCCTACTTCATACCCGTCAGTCACTTACTGTCTTAAATTCTATGACATTAATTTTTAATATAATCAATGGATGAGCATTCACATCTCTAAGAAGGGAATTACAAAGATTTATCATCCTCTGACTTCAGGAATATTGGTCCCATATGGCCAATCCTTTACCCTGAGAACATGCCCTGTTCCTGGACTCTCTCCAGCCTGAGGATAAGCCCTAGGCAGCCGACCTCATTCATCAGAAGTCCCGCGTTTATAGGTGGACCTTCCTCAATTACTCCTTAGAGGACAACCAGCCCAGAGCAGTAAATCTAAGCAGCATCTCCCCCATGGCTAGTGTGCCCTTCGATTTATTAGAGGAGATACAAAGTCCTGGAGTAATGGCCCCTGTCCCACGGTGTGAGTTCATTCAAGAGCTCTCCCGAGTTTAAAAAAAATCAAACTCGTGGTAAAAACGGAGAATGAACGTAGCGGGCATGTCGGAGCTCGGGGACGTCTCTTAGCGGCTCGTAACGCTAACGGCAGGTACTTGGGAAGACTCGCTAACGGCAGGTAAGCTCGGGAAGACTCGTGAAGATTTTTCAACATGTTGAAAAATGTCCACGAGAGCCCCGAGTACCGACGAGCGGCCATTACCGTAAATCTCCGAGTCGAATCAAGGCAAACTCGGGGGAACTCTTTGAATGAACTCGTACAGTGGGACAGGGTTTTAACTCAGCGGGTCAGGCAGCATCTCTGGATAGGTGACGCTTCGGGTCACGAGACAGTAGGTGCAGGACTTCCAAATTCGAGGGAGGAAATGGAGTTGGATTGGACACATCCTCAGGAAACCTGCCACAAACATCACCCGGCAAGCCCGGAAATGGAACCCCCAAGGAAAAAGGAAAGGAGGTTGCCCCAGGAACAGCTGAAGAGGTGTCCAGACAGAAATGTCTGAGACTGGGCTCAACTGGGGAGATCTCGAAACTGCTGCCAACAACTGAGTGAGGTGGAGGACATTTGTCAATGAACTATGCTCCCTAGAGCAGCAAAGGGCGTAAGAAGAAGAATAGCTGAATTAAACGTGTTTCAGAAGAATTTATTTAATTACGGGCTAATAATGGGAAAAAAGCTTATACTTAAATTCTGGAAAAATGCGCCGACACCAACAATAAAAATGTGGATATCAAATATGTTTGAAACATTACATCTGGAAGAGATGAGATTCCTCTTAGCAGGTAAAGCAGACCAATTCCAAAAGACGTGGTCTATGTTTCTGGACCTATTACAAGTATGAGGTGTAATAGTAATTAAAAAAAAACAAATATATAAATAAGTGGTATCAGGACCTGGTAACGGGAGGTAAAACAACAAAAACAGACTTGGTTGGTAGTCCCCTTTCTGCGGAGTTTAATGTTATAATAGAGCGATTGTTTCTATTTTCTCTTTCTTTCTTTTCTAGGGTCTATTTTCTCACTTTACTTCCTTCTCTAACTTCTTTTCTAAGGGGCTTTCTTTTCCCAACACTCTTGCACTTCACCACTCTCGCGCACTTTCTTTACTTTCCTTACTTCTACCTTTTCCTTGAAGCTCAAAAAAAATGAAGCGGTACAAAAAATGTATTAAGATATATGTGTTTGTAGTATTGTAATTTACCGTACTTCTAATAAAAATAAAATAAAAAAAAAAAAAAATTAAAAAAAATAGGTGCAGGAGTAGGCCATTCGGCCCTTCGAGCCAGCACCACCATTCAATGTGATCATGACTGATCATCCCCAATCAGTACCCCATTCCTGCTTTCTCCCCATATCCCCTGACTCTGCTATCTTTAAGAGCTCTCTCTTGAAAGTATCCAGGGTCCCTTCTTCAGGTTTGTTGCGGAGGGGGGTGGAGGGGTGGAGAAGAAAGCTGGAAGAGAGGATTGGCAGGACAAAGCCTGGCAGGTAATATGCCAACACGTACGGGAGAGTTGTTTGATACGTAGATTGGTTTATAAGATTTGACCAAAACTGCTGCTGCTTCACAGCCCTGAACAAGGCGCTGTATCTGATATAAGGTAAACACAAAATGCTGGAGTAACTCAGCTTGATATTCAGCATCTCTGGAGAGAAGG
The DNA here is from genome assembly GCF_028641065.1 of Leucoraja erinaceus. NCBI lineage: Eukaryota > Metazoa > Chordata > Chondrichthyes > Rajiformes > Rajidae > Leucoraja > Leucoraja erinaceus. The sequence goes on along the minus strand of NC_073383.1, from coordinate 76,934,031 downwards.
AATGGGTGACGTTTCGGGTCGAGACCCTTCTTCAGACTCCAGTCACCCATTCCTTCTCTCCAGAGATGCTGCCTGGCCCGCTGGGTTACTCCAGCATTTTGTGTCTACCTTCGATTTAAACCAGCAGTTCTTTCCGACACACGCTGTATCTGGTATATTAGTGATTAAAAGCTACATGGACAAGTACATGGATAGGAAAGGTTCATGTTCATGTGATAGGAGCTGAATTAGGCCATTCGGCCCAATGTCTACTCCGCCATTCAATCACGGCTGATCTATCTTTCCCTCTCAGCCCCGCTCTTCAGCCTTCTCACCATTAGCCCTGACACCCTGGGCCAAAGGTGGGGCTATGTCGATGGGGCATCGTGGTCGTCATGGGCAAAGTTGGGCCGAAGGGACAGTTTCTGTGCTGTGTGACTCTGTTAACATAGATTAATCATTAGTGGCAATCACTCAAAGCAAAATTTAATAACAAAACAGGGGGTGGTGGGTGTTTGTAAAACGCAGCAAGGGGCAGTGGTGGAGGCAGATACGAGAGGTTTTTGGATAGGCACATGGATATGGGAATGGAGCCAAATGGATCATGTGCAGGCAGAGGAGATTAGTTAGTCCTGGCATCATGGTCGGCATGGCCATTCTGGGTCGAAGGGCCGCTTCCTGCCCTGTACTGTTCTCATAAGGTCATAAGGAATAGGAGAAGAATTAGGCCATTCGGCCCATCAAGTCTACTCAGCCATTCAATCACAGCTGATCTATCTCTCCCTCCTAACCCCATTCTCCCCATAACCCCTAACATCCATACTAATCAATCGATTTATCGCTGCCTAAAAAATGTCCACTGACTTGACCTCCATGGCCTTCTGTGGCAAAGAATTCCACAGATTCACCTCCCTCTGACTAAATAAATTTCTCCTCATCTCCTTCCTAAACTAACGTCCTTTAATTCTGACCTCTAGTCCTAGACTCTCCCACTAGTGGAAACATCCTCCCCACATCCACTCTATCCAAGCCTTTCACTATTCTCTGTTCAAAGTAGAAAAGATGCCAGGACAGATGGACTTCGCCTAGATTATCAAGAGAAGGGTGGAAGCAGAGACTCTGGCCGTAACATTCTATCCTTAAACTTTTTAAGTGAATGGATAAGAGGCATAAATTGGCAATTGATAAACATCCTCTCCACCTCCGCTGTGTATATGCTTTTCATTATTTGGTAACTCCAACAGGCAGTGAATCTGTGGAATTCTCTGCCTCAGAAGGCAGTGGAGGCCAATTCTCTGGAGGCTTTCAAGAGGGAGTTAGATAGAGCTCTTAAAGACAGAGGAGTGAAGGGATATGGGGGGAAGGCAGGAACGGGGTACTGATTGGGGATGATCAGCCATGATCACAGTGAATGGCGGCGCTGGCTCGAAGGGCCAAATGGCCTACTCCTGCACCTATTGTCCAATGTCTAAAATGAAAGGTAACAATGGCAATTGCAAGGTACACAAAAATGCTGGAGAAATTCAGCGGGCGCAGCAGCATCTATGGAGCGAAGGAAATAGGCGACGTTTCGGGCCGAAACGTCACCTATTTCCTTCGCTCCATAGATGCTGCTGCACCCGCTGACTTTCTCCAGCAATTTTGTGTATCTTCGATTTTCCAGCATCTGCAGTTCCTTCTTGAACACAATGGCAATTGCAAGCTTGCTGAGCTTCATGACTGTTTAGGGCAATGTGTGGAGACAATCAAGAGGAAAAGAAAATGTTTTGGCACTTGGGAAATAATGGATTAATAGTTGAAAGTAAAAAAAAAGTTAACGGCACATCAGGTGGGATTAACAATTGAGTTCTTTGAGGATGTTGACGAACATTGTGCGGCTGATGTTTTGTGTATCTCTTTCAAAAGGTATTTGTCAAAACACACTATAGAGGATGTTAACAAAACTGAAGTCCTTGGAATTAAGAGGACAGCAACAGTGTGTGAATAACACTGGCTAAGGGACAGAATGCCGAGTGCAGTGTTCCCACACTGACCTTTCTGTCCTGGGCCTCCTCCACTGTCAAGAGTGAGGCCCAGCGCAAATTGGAGGAACAGCACCTCATATTTCGCTTGGGCAGCTTACACCCCTGCAGTATGAACATTGACTTCTCTAACTTCAAGTAACCCTTGCTTTCCCTCTCTGTCTGTCCCTCCCCCACCCTAGTCATCGTACTAGCTTCACTGTTGTCCTGTTGAGTTTCATTGCCTGCGTTATTACCCCACAGCCAACAATGGACCATAGTGGGCTCCACCTTTCCTTGATCATTGTTGCTTTTTGCATATTTTTCATTAATTTGAACTATTTACTCTCTACCTCTCTCGTTTTCCTCTCCCCGACTCTCAGTCTGAGGAAGGGTCTCGACCCGAAACGCCACCTATTCCTGTTTTCCAGAGATGCTGCCTGACCCGCTGAATTACTCCAGTGCTTTGTGTCTGTCTTCCGTAGTGCTCTAGAGTCCGTTAATCAGAAAGGTTGTGTGGCCGGAAGGTTGGTGATCACGGGCCTTGGCCTGTAGAGGGAGCCGCCGAGCCAGCCCCCGCTCGTCCCATGAGGACCGGAGAGGAAGAGGGGAGTTGGCGATGGCGGAAGCAAGAGGAAGGGCTGATACGAGGGTGAAGGTAACAGCACTGTGGCACAGCGGTAGAGTTGCTGCCTTACAGCGCTTGCAGCGCCGGAGACCCGGGTTCGATCCCGGCTACGGGCGCTGCCTGTGCGGAGTTTGTACGTTTCACCCGTGACCACGTGGGTTTCCTCCGAGAACTTCAGTTTCCTCCAACACTCAAAAGACGTGCAGGTTTGTAGGTTAATTGGCTTGGTAAATGTAAAAAAAAAATGTCCCTAGAGCGTGTAGGAAAGTGCGCGGGGATCGCTGGTCAGCGCGGGCTCAGTGTGCCTGTTTCCGCGCTGTATCACGAAACGAAAAGTAAACCGAGGTCTTGCCTTCTGCGCCCTCAAGGTCAACTGCGGGAGGCGCCCCTGGAGCACAAAAGTTGAAGGTGGCCGGGTGTGCGTGGAGAGGAGAGGGACGATGGTTCGCTAGACGATGCGGGCGGAAGCGACGACTGGAGGCCTCGAAGCAGCATGGGCCTCACGAGGATCGGGGCGTCAACACTTAGCGACTCTTGCATGCTGCCCCAGTGGAATATCTCGATTATCTTTGTGATACTGCGGATTGTGTTTAGATATGGCAACACTTTACCGAACTGCATGCAAACAAAATGGTTTCCACTGTACATCCGTAAACGTGATAATAAATGAGCATCGATGGAGTACAGCGCACACGTACAGTCTCTGGAGTTGCTGTTTGGACCATTTCTTTCTCTCTGCCGGAGTGGGCGGCAGGCTGGCGCAGCGGTAGAGTTGCCGCCTCACAGCGCCAGAGACCCGGGTTCGATCCCGGCCACGGTCTGGAGTTTGTACGTTCTCCCCGTGACCGCGTGGGTTTTCTCTGAGATCTTTGGTTTCCTCCCACACTCCAAAGACACGTAGGTTTGTAGGTTCACAAAAAGGCTGGAGAAATTCAGCGGGTGCAGCAGCATCTATGGAGCGAAGGAAATAGGCAACGTTTCGGGCCGAAACCCTTCCGGGTTTCGGCCCGAAACGTTGCCTATTTCCAGAAGGTTCGGCCCGAAACGTTGCCTATTTCCTTAGCTCCATAGATGCTGCTGCACCATAACTCAGCGGGTCAGGCAGCATCTGTGGAGAACATGGATAGGTGACGTTTCACAGAGTGCTGGAGTAACTCAGCGGGTCAGGCAGCATCTGTGGAGAACATGGATAGGTGACGTTTCACAGAGTGCTGGAGTAACTCAGCTGGTCAGGCAGCATCTGTGGAGAACATGGATAGGTGACGTTTCGGGCGGAGACCCTTCTTCAGACTGAGAGTCAGGGGATAGGGAGAATCGGAGATATAGAAGGGTAAGGTGTGAAAACACAGATCAAAGGGGATACAGTACATGGGTTTCTCCAGCTTTTTTGTGTACCTTCGATTTTCCAGCATCAACAGTTCCTTCTTAAACAGGTTTGTAGGTTAATTGGCACTGGTATAAATGTAGGATAGTGTAAGTGTGCGGGGGTCGCTGGTCGGTGCGGCCTCGGTGGGCCGAAGGGCTTGTATCCACACACGCTGTATCTACACACTCTGAACCTCCGTGATCTTTTCTTGGACATTCTGGACATCATTCGAAAGTTTGTCATTAACACCAAACTCAAAAGGTCAATGAATGAGAGAGGCAGTATCAGATTTCAGGAGGCAATTAGCTGGTGATAATCGAGCCCATTGGGCTATTCTTAGCTTTAAGATGAACAGGAAATTGCTTTAGAACAGGTTCATTTAAGTGTGAAGGACAAATGGTTCTCTCCAGAAAAGGGGTCAGTTCTTTTACGGTGCAGAACTAAAAGACACTTGGACAAGTACATGGATAGGAAAGGTTTAAAGGGATATGGGCCAAACATGGGCAAAGGGGACAAACTTGTTGGTGTCTGTTAGGGAGTGGATGGGAAGGTGAGATCATATAGAATTAGTGTGAATGGGTGATCGATGGTCAGCATGGGACTGAGTAGGCTGAAGGGCCTGTTTCCATGCTGCATCGCCAAAATAAAGAGTTGCAACTCTTTTGTGGTCCAAAGAGCAACTCCAGAGTCCCGGATTCGATCCCGACTTCGGGCTCTGTAGAAACTATTTCCAGCTCCAGTTAAGTATGTAAGTAAGTTTAAGTAAGTAAGTTTATTGGCCAAGTATTCATACACAAGGAATTTGCCTTGGTGCTCCGCCCACAAGTAACACCATGACATACAGTGACAGTTATGAATGAAGTTGATATTTTAGTTTAGTTTAGAGATACAGCATTGAAACATGCCTTTGGCCCACCGAGTCCATGCCGACCATCGATCGTCCATTCACACTCATATAACCATATAACATATAACAATTACAGCACGGAAACAGGCCATCTCGACCCTTCTAGTCCGTGCCGAACGCATATTCTCCCTTAGTGAGTGATTTTGATTTTCAGGAGGACCCACACTATTTTGGTTTTGAAGTGACCTCCTCCTATGCTGCAAGGTTGTACATGATAGGACAAGACATAATCCACATAGCATTCACTAACACTACAAACTTTTCTGCAAGATTTATCAAGTGTTTGAATCCTAGCCATAGAGCATGGAAACAGGCCCTTCGGCCCAACTAATCCATGCGTTGCAAGTAGGGTTTCCAACTGTCCCGTATTAGCCGGGACATCCCGTATATTGGGCCAAATTGGTTTGTCCCATACGGGGACCGCCCTTGTCCCGTATTTGACTGCTACTACTCGGGTCGAGGGGACTGTGGGGTCGGAGCGCCGTGTCCAGCCCCGCCTGAGTGCAGCAGCAGCAGCGCCTCGCCCGTGGCCCCGTCGGCCCGGCCAGCTGTCCGACCTCCGCTTACCGCCTATACCACCACCCCTCCTTCTCTTGGCCGATCACTGGTTCATGAGTTGGACGGGGCGCCAACGACTTTGCGCACGACATCGCGCGGCCCGGGCCAAAACTCCTCAGCTGGCCCGCCGGCTGGGCTTTGTGTGCAGTCCAGCACCCGGGCCAACGCACCATTCACCCAGCCACGGCCGAGTCAGTCAACGAATTGCCGTCGGGAATTTATCCCTTATTTTGACCTTTTGTCCCCTGTTTGGGAGTTGAGAAAGTTGGCAACCCTAGTTGCACGTGCCCATCTAAGTTAACATAATTTGCCAGTCCACAAGGATTTGGAGTGAATCCTCACACAGACTATGCGTTGCAGTCCATTAATAGAAAATATGGAACTCAAACCTTGATTGTTTGAGGCAGAATACCATACATAAATTTAAAGGAAAGAGAAAAATACAAATGGGAGAAAATGTTTAAAATCATCAGATGAGGCAAAGCTTGTCAAAGCATAAACACTAACGTGGACATATTGTGCATCAAGATTCTGTTTAATACTACATTTCTAATGATAGAACGCAATGTAGGCAACCTGTCAGACTGAAAGCGGCCAAACCACAAACTGACATCCCAAACTGACAAGTGGCCACAGACTCTATAAATGGGGATGCTCTGGGAATAGGCACTATCTCATGTGAAAATAGGAAATATGAATCCAGACCAGAAGATATCCGACTTGACCAGCTGGCTTTGTCAATCCAGCATCAGTGGTGCTATCAGGGATTAAATTGCCCTCAGTAGTTCGAGTGCTCAAATGAACAAATATGCTGGTTTCCCATTCATTGTATATGTACAGGTTTGTAGTGTGATTGGCTTGATAAAATGGTAAATTGTCCCTAGCGTGTGTACGACAGTGTTAGCGCGTGGGGATTGGTGGTCGGCGTGGACGCGGTGGGCTGAAGGGCCTGTGTTCGCGCTGTATCTCTAAACTAAATAACTTGTTCGCTCTTTTCTCAAAGCGAGTTATTTCATGGTGCTTCAAACACCCACACCAATGGCAGTTTCCACCACCAGCAGTCTTTCTTGAGCGGAGCCTGCAAAGTAAAGGGCCTGTCCCACGAGCATGCGACTGCATGCGGCAAGCGCGGCCTAACGTGGTCGCTTGAGCCATACGGCCTCGCGGGGCCGGTCCCACTTCGATCGCCGGAGCCGTATGGAGTTGTGCGGAGCTGGTCCCGACATCGCGCAGGGCTCCGAAAAACTGACCGTGTTCAAAATTCCGTGCGGCAACGGCCTGCCGGCCCGCAGCCGCATTGAGGCCATACGCACCGCCTCGACGGCGTATGCCTAGCGCGAACTTCCCGTGGACTTCGCTCGAACTACACGTCAACTCGTACGGGATCACTCGACCACCGCGCGGCCCCCGCTTCAGGTTTGGTCGCGCTTGCCGCATGCAGTCGCATGCTCGTGGGACAGGCCCTTAAGGGATATTTAAAAGTGCGGCACGGTGGCGCAGCGGTAGAGCTGCTGTCTCAGAGTGCTAGAGACCTGGGTTCGATCCTGTCTCTGGGTGCTGTCTGATGGAGATTGTGCATTCTTCCCACTGACCCGCGTTGGTTTTCTCCGGGTGCTCTGGTTTCCTCCCACATTCCAAATATAGCGCAGGTTTGTAGGTTGACACAAAATGTAGCTGCGACTCTGCGGGTCAGGCAGGATCTCTGGAGATGCCGAGTCTGTCTGAAGAAGTGTTTCTGACCCGAAACGTCACCTGTTGTTTTTCTCCAAAGATGGTGTCTGACCCGTTGAGTTACACCAGCAGTTTGCACCTATCTTCAGTATTGACCAGCATATGCAGTTCCTCCCAACACATATGCCCAGAGATAGATAGATTCTTGATTAGTACTGGTGTCAGAGGAGAAGAAACATATAACATTATAAAAGGACTGGACGAGCTAGATGCAGGAAAAATGTTCCCAAAGTTGGGTGAGTCCAGAACCAGGGGTCACAGCCTTAGAATAAAGGGGAGGCCATTTAAGACTGAGGTGAGAAAAAACTTTTTCTCCCAGAGAGTTGTGAATTTGTGGAATTTCCTGCCACAGAGGGCAGTGGAGGCCAAATCACTGGATGGATTTAAGAGAGAGTTAGATAGAGCTCTAGGGGCTAGTGGAGTCAAGGGCTATGGGGAGAAGGCAGGCATGGGTTATTGATTGGGGACAATCTGCCATGATCATAACGAATAGCGGTGCTGGCTCGAAGAGCCGAATGGCCTCCTCCTGCACCTATTTTCTATGTTTCTATGGCAGGAGAATGGGGTTAGGCGGGAGAGATAGATCAGCCATGATTGAATGGCGGAGAGGACGCCTTGGGCCGAATGGCCTAATTCTATTCCTATTCCTTATGACCGTACGACAGATTTGTAGGTTATTGGCTTCTGTAAATTACTGCTGGTGCGTACAATAGAGCCAGTGTTCGGCGTCAGCGTGCTCCCCGTGTGCTGAAGGGCCTGTTTCCATGCTATATCTCTCAACTTAAACATCACAGGTACCTGGTGCCCATAGGTCGCACTCGTCCAAGTACAGGAAGCGTAGAGATAACTGGAAGACCAAGCTGTGAAATTCACAGCGCCCTGATATAAAAGTATAAACTCACAAGAGCAACATCTCTGCCTCTGTAACAACTCTTCAAATATCCACAACTATCAAAATAAGGACCAGGAGACAGTGGCCCAGTTTCTGTTGCCATGCCAACTTTCTTCCCCCTCCCATCTTTTCGATCACATTTAAACCTGACTATTGTGTAATAGAGAATGTATTCCATTGTACTGCTCCAGAAGCCTGCAATTATAGAAGAAAAGCTTGTCAGAGTAACGTTGGGAAGAAGAAACACAAGCAGGTAGTGGAAAGATCCATCACACAGCTGCTGCCTCTCAGCACCCAAGATCCTGGTTTGATTCTGACCTTGGGTTTCTGTCTGTGTGGAGTTTGCATGTTCTCCCTATGACTGCATGGGTTTCCTCCGGGTGCTCTGGCTTCTTCCCACATGCCAGAGACGTGCGGGTTTGTAGGTAAAATGGCCTCTGAAGAAAACCATTCATTCACTCTTTCTTCTTTCCCAGAGCCTCTTTCCCAGAGCTATAGCTGCTCTGAACCGGCCCGATTGAGTGCCCCCCACCCCCACGGACTGTCTCCCTCGGATGGTCAAATCGCATAAACACATCTGCACTTTGGTCTGTTTTGACTATTTTACTGTTGTAATGTTCTTTGTACAAACCATGGTCACGGGGTATCTAAACCTAAATGTTAGTCGTTATTTAAGTTATGATGTCGGATGGAAGCTGCATACCCAAATCTCGTTGCACTTATGTGCAATGACAATAAAAGATATTATTATTATTATTATTATTCATTCATTCATCATCGTTGAAAACACTAACGACGCAGTGGTGCCGGTTTCCGACGGGAACGGTGACGGACGCTCTACACATCTCTGTCCTTCAGTTCCTGCGGACTTCCTCCGCTGGAAGTATAGGATTTTGGTGTCAGAATCAGAATCAGAATCAATGTATTTGTCATTTGGACCCCTGGAGGTCCAAACGAAATGCCGTTTCTGCAGCCATACATAACACACAAATAGACCCCAGACACAACATAATTACATTTAACATAAACATCCATCACATAACTGTGATGGAGGCCAAATAAACGTATCTCTCCACTGCACTCTCCCCCCCCCCGATGTCAGAGTCAAAGTCATAGCCCCCGGCTGGCGATGGCAATTGTCCCGCGGCCATTAAAGCCACGCCGGGTGGTGCGAGGTCGCACACCGGGTCTTGGTGTTGGTGCCCCCGGTGTGCGCTCGCAGAGTCCGCGGCCATTCCAGCCGCGCGGGGCAGCGGTGTCAGGCCCCGCTCCAGGAGCTCTTCGACCCCGCAACTCGGGCGGGAGAAGTCGCCGCCGCAGAAGCCCCGAAAAGCGGTCTCCCTCCAGGGAGCCGTGGGCTCGGCGCCGTCGTCCACAGACCTGTCGTTGGAGCCTCCGACTCTCTGGCAGCAGCAGCAGCAGCAACAGCACCAGCAGCAGCAGCGCTCCTCCACCGCTCCGGACCCGGCCAGCTCCACGACGGTGAGGTGAGTCGTCACCCGAGTCCCCGGTCTCTTCCTGTTGGAGGCCGCTCCTCGTTACGGCCTCAACGACGACTGAGACCCGACGAGAAAAGGTCGGGTCTCAGTGCAGGGAGAGATTCAAAAAGTTTCCCCCCCCCCCCCCCCCCCCCACCCCCACCCCCCCCACACACACACCCCAACATAAAATAACAAAAACTACACAGAAACCCAGACAAAAAATAATAAAAACGCGGACAGGCTGCAGAGGCCGCTGCTGGCCAGAGCCGCGCCGCCTGTGTGTGTGTGTGTGCTTTATCATCGTTCCTTACAATGCCATGTACAACAGTGATCGCAACTTCTACTGAAGTGTGGATGGCCATTGGCTCGATAGAAGCTCATCCGCCCGTTGACAGGTCTTGTTTTTGCTCCTGCTGGGGGTCCACAGCCCCCTCATCACCTGGCAAACCTAGAAAGATTGCCCCTAAAGTGCAGGTAGTGGATAAGAAAGTGGGGTAAGGTAGAATCGGTGTGAACGGGTGATCGATGGTCAGCGTGGGACTCAGTGGGATGAAGGGCCTGTTTCTATGCCGCGTGGCTGAAATGAAAGAGTTTTAAATTCTGGAGAAATGGTTGCACTGCGGATAGAGAACGATAGTGTAAAGATCAGGAGAGGGCGTTTGACAAAAAATTCTGATGGTGTTGGCTGAAAGATGGTGAAGATGATGCGTTTGGAGCAGGCACAAATACGAGGAGATGAATGTGAAATATCAGAACTGCAGAGAGAAGGTGAATCTGAACACTTGAAATCTGACGCACCGAATCAAAAAGGTCGATTCTCGGAAACGGTTGCTTTTATTTTATTTTTTAGTTCTGCGCGCTGTAATGCGCCAACGTGGAACTCTGAAGACGAGATGTGTACGAAAGAACTGCAGATGCTGGTTTAAATCGAAGGTAGACACTCAAAATGCTGGAGTAACTGTGACCGCCCTATGAACATCTATGTTCTACAGAGATGCTGCCTAACCTGCTGAGTTACTCCAGCACTGTGTCTATTTTTTTCTGTTGTAAAGCAGCATCTGCATCTCTCCGGAGACAGTTTCACAACCTCCTCTCTAACTGTCCCCCATCTGTGATCCCTCCTGCCCTCCAACTGTACGACCACATTCTTACCCAGACTCGATACCACAGCCACATCTGCTTCCTCGTGGCTTGCCTGCGCCTCCATCTCATACCCCATGGCTTCCAGCTACAGTTCCCTACCTCCCAGTTCGGACCCCAACCGGACCATCGGTACCGACTGGCCATCCACCGGCATACCCAGCAATTCTCCAACCGGGCACTGAGATCCACCCTGGCCGCGATGCGCCGGCACCAGCAGGACCTCACATCGACGCTAGCAGCACCGGAAATTGGAGGAACAGCACCTCATATTCCGTTTGGGGAGTCTGCACCCCGGGGGCATGAACATCGAATTCTCCCAATTTTGTTAGTCCTTGCTGTCTCCTCCCCTTCCTCAGCCCCCCTGCTGTCTCCTCCCATCCCCCAGCCTTCTGGCTACTCCCCCTTTTCCCTTTCTTGTCCCCCCCACCCACCCCCGCCCCCGATCAGTCTGAAGAAGGGTTTCGGCCCGAAACGTTGCCTATTTCCTTCGCTCCATAGATGCTGCTGCACCCGCTGAGTTTCTCCAGCTTTTTTGTGTAACCATCTGCATTTACTTGTTTGTCTTCATGTACCTGAAGACTTTGACCTCCTCGAAGATACAGACACAAAATGCTGGAGTAACTCAGCGGGACAGGCAGCATCTCTGGAGAGAAGGAATGGGTGACGTTTCGGGTCGAGACCCTTCTTCAGACGGAGATGCTGTGCCTACAACTCTCATTGACTATCATTGGGACAGTGTGTGGAGAGCAGTGCTGAACTCCTAGCTAACTCTCTGGTGACACTCGGACTATCCTTGATCGGAATTTGCTGGCTTTACCTTGCACTAAATGTTACTCCCTGTATCATGTATCTGTACACTGTGAATGGATCGATTGGAATCAAGTATTGTCTTTTCGCTGGCTCTTTAGCACGCAACTGTGGCGCAGCTGTAGAGTTGCTGCCTTACAGTGAATGCAGCGCCGGAGACCCGTGTTCGATCCCGACTACGGGTGCTGTCTGTACGGAGTTTGTCCATTTTCCCCGTGACCTGCGTGAGTTTTCTCTGAGATCTTCGGTTTCCTCCCACACTCCAAAGTCGTACAGGTTTGTAGGTTAATTGGCTTGATAAATGTAAAAATTGTCCCTGGTGGGTAATAGTATTGTGTTAATGTGCTGGGTTCGCTACTCGGCGCGGACCCGGTGGGCCAAGGGGCCTGTTTCCGCGTTGTATCTCTAAATTAAACTAAGGTACACGTGACAATAAACTAAACTGAAACTCGGGCGATCGCTGGTCGGCGCAAACTTGGTGGGCCAAAGGGTCTGTTTCCACACTGTGCCTTTAATGTCCAAAGTAAAGTCTAAAGGAAGCTATAGAAGTGGATGCAATCTCTATAATACTAAAACTCTTCATCTTGTTTGTGGCTGTGTGTGTGTGCCAATATCTGGTTAATTCCTAACTTCTTCCAAACGCTAGGCCACAGTCTTCCCATTTTCACACATTCTACTCACATTTTCCACGTCAAGGCGATAAACATCTTCCCGTCGCATTCCCACCTTTATTTCTGAAGTTTTTAATCGTTTAAAGTTTTAAAAACAGCCCGAAAACTCACCCTTTTCAGAAAGAAAAACCCGAGTGACATCACAATGCACTTGCAGGGCAGGACGGGACTCTCCGGGAGGGAGGGGCAGGCGCCCGGTGGAGAGGGTGGTGCCGCGGGTCCTGGCTGGAGCCGAGCCTGGAGCTGGAGTGAGGGCCGAGCCCGGGGCTTGGGATGGGGCCGTGACCCGGGGCGGAGAAAGAAGCCGCCGCTGGAACCAAGGACGAGCCTGGGTCCGGGGTCAGGAACGAGCATGGAGATGAAGTCGGGGCCGGCACTGCAGACTAGGTGGCGGCCGAGCTGACGGCTGGAGTCTACAGCCAGGGCCGGGCCGGGCCGAGTACGAGAAACTGGCCCTGGCGCTGCTCTACGACCTGCGTAGGTCCTGGGGCAGGAATGGGAGGAGGATGAGGGAAATGAGGAGGAGGGAGATGGGGTGGGGAGCGAGGTGGTAGAGGGATATGGGGGGGGGGGGGGGGGTGGAGGATGAAGATCGGGGGGGGGGGGGGGGTTGTGGAGGAGGGGGATACCCCCTCCCTATCTACTCTCACTCCCAACCTCTCTACCCCCCTCGCTCTCTACCCCACTATCTCTCCCTTCTCTCCTTCCCACCCACTTAAACATAAAAACAGCCCCCCACAGCGGGATCAACGTTTCCCACTGTGAGGGAAGGCAGCAAAGTTCAGTCCACTTCCTCCATGTTCACCCCTGGTCGAGACCTAGTTGAGGCCTCCGCAGTCGCCATGTTTCAGGCCCTCTCGCTGGAATGATGGAACTCCGGCGTCGGAAGAACAATCTAAGCGGCTTGGAGTTCCGAAACGGCCGCTTGCTACCGGAGACCGCGGCTCCCGAGGTCCACAGGCCACACTGGGCTGAGCTCCAACACACCAGGCTCCGCAGCGTTTAAAGTCGGCGCCGCCTGCGACTGGAAGCTCCGCAGACCACAGTGCCACGATGTTGAAGTCGGCAGGCCCAGCACTCCGAAGCTGAACACGGTAGGGACTCGCTGGGCAGTAATTAGTAGGAATGGATTTTGCGTCATGGGATCATCCAGCATGGAAACAGGCCCTTTGGCCCAACGTCCGTGCTAACCAAGATGCCCAGCTAAGCTCGTTCCATTTGCCTGCGTTAGTCCCATCCTCGAAACCTTCCCTATCCATGTGCCTGTCCAAATGTCTTTTAAATGTTGTTTTTGCAAGCCAAGGTTTTCCATTGTGCCCCGGACAATGTTGATAAATAAGACCAATCCTTGAACAGAGGATGTACTTAACATTCAAGAGAGGAAATGGTGCAGCCCAGCAAAGGAAGGGATCAAATCAATGAAGGTCGGGGAAGAAATAAATCATAAAGTCTTTCTTACAAGCTGGGGATTGAGTTATATACCAAACATGTAATCCACAAGTTAGAAGGTGGATTACTGCATGTGGACTGAATTTTAAATTGTGATTACCCAAATCTTTTACAGTCAAGTTGTTCTGTGCATATTTCTACATCTAACGTAGAGCAGTACAGCACAGGATACAGTATCGCTGAGATACTCCAGCATTTTGAGGACCCCTGAGTTACTTCAGCATTTTGTGTCTACTTTAAAAATTTTTTTTTAATGTTTTATAGATACAGCGCGGAAACAGGCCCTTCGGCCCACCGTGTCCGTATCGACCAGTGACCCCGCACACTAACACTATCCTACACACACTAGGGATAATTTACACATACACCAAGCCAATTAACCTACACACCTGTGTGTCTTTGGAGTGTCGGAGAAAACCCACGGGGAGAATGTACAAACTCCGCACAGACAGCACCCGTAGTCGGGATGGAACCCGGGTCTCTGGTGCTGCAAGCGCTGTAAGGCAGCAACTCTACCGCTGCACCACCGTGGCCGCCCTGGTATAGACCAGCATCTGCAGTTCCTTTTTATTACAGTAACAGGCCCTCTGGCCCACAATATCTATGGGGAACAAGACGCCGTGAAACTAATCTCCTCTGCCCACAGCTGATACATATCCCACCTTCCCCCTTTATATCCACAAGTATTTCTCCATTCCTTCAATATTCAAATGTAGATACAAGGAACTGCAGATGCTGGTTATCAACAAAAAGGGTGTTCAGATAGATCCCAACCCAAAGCATGATCTACCCACGTTCTCCAGAGATATTGCCTGACCTGCTAAGTTACTCCAGCAATTTGAGTTCATGCTCACCTCTGCTGTGCCATTGCCCCAGCAGTCGAAGACTCCACTATCATTTACAAAACAAATATGAAATAAAGGAATTTTATACAGTAATCTTTACACTCTCCGGTTATCCCAAAGTGCCGCGGCACATGCGGCGCTGCGGTAAAGTTGCTGCCTCTCAGCGCCAGAGACCCAAGTTCAATTCTGACTACGGTTGCTGTCTGTACGGAGTTTGTACGTTCTCCCCGTGACTTGCGTGGGCCGTTTTTCGGGATCTTCGGTTTCCTCCCACACTCCAAAGACGCACAGGTTTTAGTAGGTTAATTGGTTTGGTTTAATTGTAAAGTGTCCCTAGTGCGTGTGGGACAGTGTTGGTGTGCAGGGATCGCTGGTCGGCACTGACCCGGTGGGCCTGTTTCCGCTCTATATGTCGAAACTGCTGCAGAATGCGTGAAGTAATGATCACGCACTCAATATGATCAGCCATGATTAGCAATGTTACAAAATTTTGAGATTTAAAAAATCAAGTCTGCAATTTATCCCATCAGATAAAGCATAACAATAAGTTTAATTTGACACCTAATTCACTTTCATATCTCAAGTAATAAACAGTTATGGCCATTTTCATACTCGGAAATTAGCATCTTGTTCCCTATTGATTTTCTATGGACATAACAAAAAAGCTGTGATCGTGGACAGTCAAAAGCCCATAACCTTCTTAAAAATTAAGAGAACTGAATGAAATTTTCAGTTATCATAGATTGAAGCATTCTGAAACAAATATAAAATAATCTTACTTGGATGACCTGAAATTAAAGCATATAATTAGTTAGTTACCCAATTGTAGCTAATTTCAAACTTCAATTACTAGATCTAAACATCTATCCATTTCTTAATAAATGATTAACATTTTTAAATAGCCCAAGTGCCAAATAATATTCACAAATAATTCACAATAAAACATGATTTTTAAATCTAATTTACATCAATTTATAGGCCAAACGGAAGGAATTTAGTGTTCAATTGCTGTAAATTAAAGTCCATTTAAATCGGCTTTCTAGTGGGTTCCTGTGAAAGCGCTGGTTTGGAACGTTCACATTGCGCTGGGTTTGTGCCCTCAAATGCCCAGAAAAATACTGCGGGATATAAAGAGCCCAAAATGAACTACTCGCTATAGAAAATTTTATATAAGGGTTATATACAAGCCCCATTTAATGTAAAAATAAGGTACATACCTTTAATTGTTTGCTTTATAAAACCCTGGGGCTGCGAGAGGTTGCGAGTTGAGAGAGTGATTTTTAAACTACTATAAATATTATACAAGGCCATAAAAACTAATAATACCTTTTGCGACGGGGTCTTCCAGCGATTTTCCGTTAATGATTTACTAGGCTGAACATTTTCGATTGGAACAGCCTAGTAAAAATCGCGTTTTAAACCCGCCCCCTCTAAACAGCGCCAAAATCGCACACACGGGGTGGGGCAGATGCTCAGCCACGATTCAGGTAGGTTTTGTAACATACCTACCATGATCACATCGAATGGCGGTGCTGGCTCGAGGGGCCAAATGGCCTACTCCTGCACCTATTGCCAATTGTTATCAAAGCTCCTAATGTGTACGAGGAAAGCTACTGTAAATATTATTATTTACGGTAGCCTTTTTGATGGGGGAGTAAGAAAAAAATATTATTGTCCCAGGACACCAGGGAAACCTCACTGGGCTTTTCAAGTGATAGATTGGACTTTGCCAGACTTAGGTTCTTCAGCAAGATTTAAACCCTCATCTATCTGTCTCCAAGTCGATGCTATTGCCTACAGAGTCACGACTGATACAGGGCCCAGTATCAATGCCACTGCTGCCCCTACTAGTGTAATGCTCACACTGGGAATGCTCGATGGCCAAGCCGTTGAATGCATTGTATCTAATAGACAGAATTATGTGTCCATATAGACATACGTCTGCAACTTTCAAGGACTCTGCTACTTTGGGGAGATAGTGCTGAGCACAAAGGATATTTAGACCTCCACCGCCAGGTCCACAGGGTGTCATTGTTCAGCACAGAATCGAGGTTTTTCGCTCTTCAAACAAGCTGCCACATTCATCCCTTTTCAAGTATTTATTGATATTGCTTTTGGAACCTTCTGCTACAATTGTTTTTACAAGTCTTCCAGGGCATGCATTCCTCATCGTAACTCAAAATAAACAACAACCAAAAAATATTGTATCCCCTCTTTGATTTTAGTTTAGATTTAGTTTAATTCAGAGATACAGGCCGGAAATAGGCCATTCGGCCCGCCGAGTCCGCGCTGACCGACAATCCCCGCATATTAACACTACCCGACACACACCAGGGACCATCTTACCGTTATACCAAGCCAATTAATCTTCAAACCTGTGTATGTCTTTGGAGTGCGGGCGGAAACCGAAGATCTCGGAGAAAACCCACCACACGGGTCACGGAGGGAACGTACAAACTGCGTACAGACAGCACCCACGGTCGGGATCGAACCCGGGTTTTTTGGCGCTGTAAGGCAGCAACTCTACCGCTGAGCCACCGTGCTGCCGCCATCTTTCTCCAATCTCTTGATCTTGCTCCACATTATCTTAAATCTATGTTCACACATCATTGTTCTTCCAGCATCGTTTTGAACACATCATTAATTATCCATTTAATCTTTGCTCAAGGAGGAACAGTCTCAGGTTCATTTATATTTCAACATACTGTATTTCAGGCAATTAATCATTTTTCTCTTTAACCAAATTAGCCCTCCAGTGTATTAGTACGGCAAGGATAATTGCTGCAAAATATCTAGAAAGTTAATTGCACTATATATCAGACTCCAATCATCGTTTAGTTTAGTTTAGAGATACAGCGCGGAAACAGGCCCTTCGGCCCATCGAGTCGGCGCCGACCAGCGATCCTCGCACGTTAACTCTATCCTACACACACGAGGGACAATTTACATAGATACTATCCTACACGCACTGGAGTGTGGGAGGAAACCAAAGACGTGCAAACCCTTTACAGACAGCACCTGTAGTCAGGATCGAACCGCTGCGCCACCATTACTGCTAAAGAGCGTGTAGAAACGTGGCAAAGCAGCATCACTGGGCCAATACAGCAATACAGGTTCTTTCAATTGCAATGAAGTTCACGCCGCTGGGGTGCAAGCTGCTGCCCAAGCAAAATATGAGATGCTGTTCCTCCAATTTGCGCTGGGCCTCACTCTGACCATGCAGGAGGCCCAGGACAGAAAGGTCAGTGTGGGAATGGGAGGGGGAGTTAAAGTGTTCAGTAACCGGGAACACAGGCGGGTTTTGGCGGACTGAGCGGAGGTGTTCAGCGAAATGAGCGCCGAGCCTGCGCTTGGTCTCACCGATATACAGGAGTCCACACCTGGAACAGTATGTTCCAGGCTCCCAACACTCTGTGTGTAAAAACAGCTCTGCACATCTCCTTGAAACATTGCCCCTCTCAGCTTAAAACTATGCCCTCTAGTCTTTGTCATCTCTGCCCGCGGGAAATGTCTATCAGTCATACAGCATGGAACAGGCCCTTCGGCCCAACTTGTCCACACCACCCTAAATATACACTACCACCAGCAAACTGGGGCTGCTTTGTGAACCAAACACTAAATGCACTGCAGTTATTCATTAAAACTCCCATTACTCCTAAATCACCCACCTCCATTTACTCCTTTACTCAATCCCTCCTCAACCACCCCTCAACCACTCCCTCCCTCAATCACTGCCTCCCTCCCACGCTCCCTTCTTCTTTTTCTTGCGTATGGCATGCACAGCCTAAAGTTGTAGAACAACTTGTTCTATTTGATCTTACTTGATTGTGCACGCCAGGTTGATTGCATTCGTCGAAACAGGCCGGACCAGGCCGTGAAGGTTGCAATCTCCCACCCCCCTCGCTCTGTCACAATCACTCACGCCCTCTACTCCCTCCTTCAACCACCCACTCCCTCCTGAAACAAGGCCTTAAGGAGGATCTCAACGTGCAACATCACCCATTCCTACTCTCCAGAGATGCTGCCTGACCCGCCGAGTTACTCCAGCGTGTCTATCTTTGGTGTAAACCAGCATCTGCAGTTCCTTCCTACACAGGACAAGAGCGTCATGCGCATGCGTGCGCCTTCACCTGCAAGATCACCTCCAAGTCACACACACACACACCATCTCCCATATCTGATAATTATTAGTATTTCTCTTTGCTTTTTTCCTCATTGGTTCCAAATCTGGAAATGTATTAATCAGCCCCAGTC
The DNA here is from genome assembly GCF_028641065.1 of Leucoraja erinaceus. Classification (NCBI taxonomy): domain Eukaryota; kingdom Metazoa; phylum Chordata; class Chondrichthyes; order Rajiformes; family Rajidae; genus Leucoraja; species Leucoraja erinaceus. The sequence continues at coordinate 76,915,320 of NC_073383.1, read as the reverse complement.
GTGGTTTAGGAAGGTGTTGGACACAAAATGCTGGAGTAATTGGCAGAGGAGAACTCAACTCAGAGAAGGAATGGGTCATCTTTCGGGTCGACACCCTTCTTCAGACAGTGAAGAAGGGTCTCGTTCCAAAACGTCACCTAATCCTTTTCTCCAGAAATGCTGTCTGTCCCGCTGAGTTACTCCAGCATCCTGTGTCCATCCTCGGTGTAAACCAGCGTTTGTAGTTCCTTCCTACACATTTTGGAAGGTGCTACACCATTAAGGATGGACATCCACCCACGACTATTAATGGACGAATAAAACAATGCATCCGATCTGTGCAACTTATCATTTCTCAACTCATTCTCCAGAAGTCTCGAGGCAGATAAAATAATATTCAGCAATCCGCTATAGGGTGTACGAATGCAAAACTTACAAGGGGCGTAGAACATGACCAAAGCTTGCTTCTTTTTCTTGAGGAATTCTTTAAAATCTTCCACACCAAGATGGGCGACACTGGTCTGCTGTTCATCCCAGGACTGTTCGGGCGGTGGAGGAGCTTGAGGGCTGGTGGGAAGGACGGAAGGAAATAATGAAAAAGAGCATTCGTACAAAATAGTACACAGCCGATCGCAAGTGACCTCCTCCAACTCCATGTTTAAGAAGGAACTGCAGATGCTGGAAAATCGAAGGTAGACAAAAATGCTGGAGAATCTCAGCGGGTGCAGCAGCATCTATGGAGCGAAGGAAATAGGCAACGTTTCGGGCCAAAATCCTTCAGTCTGAAGAAGGGTTTCAGCCCAAAACGTTGCCTATTTCCTTCGCTCCATTGATGCTGCTGCACCACCTAAAGCCCCTGTCCCACTTACGAAACCTGAACGGAAACCACTGGAGACTTTGCGCCCCACCCAAGATTTCCGTGCGGTTCCCGGAGGTTGCAGGTGGTTGCCGGAGGTTGCAGGTAGTGGAAGCAGGTAGGGAGACTGACAAAAACTTCCGGTAACCGCACGGAAACCTTGGGTGGGGCGCAAAGTCTCCAGAGGTTTCCGTTCAGGTTTCCTAAGTGGGACAGGGGTATTAGTTTCTCCTCCAATGCATGTACGTTCCACTCCTACTAAACACAGATGGCCCTTCATCCTTACGACATGGGTAGCCTGTTTTAAATCTTTCTTTATGTCCACAATAGTTTCTCCACAATCACATTTTTCCTCTAACTTTTAGTCAGTCCCCAGCTCGTTTTCCCCATTGTTCCATTCACTCATCATCCCAAAATCAAGGACCAGTCTCACCCCGGTCATTCCATCTTCTCTGGACTCTCCTCTCGGGCGAGAGGCACAATAGTGTGAAGACACACACCTCCAGATTCAGGCACAGTTTCTTCCCAGCTGTTATCAGGCAACGGAACCGCACGCTCACCAACTGGAGAGTGGTCCTGGGCTACTAAGTGACAGGAGCAGAATTAGGCCATTCGGCCCATCAACTCTACTACGCCATTCAATCATGGCTGATCTATCTCTCCCTCCTGACCCCATTCTCTTGCCTTCTCCCCATCACCCCCGACACCCGTACTAATCAAGAAATAATGATTGGAGGCTCTTGGACTAAATTTAATTGGACTTTATCTTGCACTAAACGTTATTCCCTTTATCTGTACATTGTGGGTGTCTTGATTGCAATCATGGAGTTTACGCTGGCTGGATAGCAGGCAACAAAAAAGCATTTCACTGTACCTCGGTGCAAGTGACAATAAACTAAATAATAGACATAAAAAGCTGGAGTCACTCAGCGGGACAGGCAGCATCTCTGGAGAGAAGGAATGGGTGACAAGACCCTTCTTCAGACTTGGCAAACTAAATCATACTTGTCCTCTGCAAAGCATTCTCCAGGGGTCAAGTAGGCTCTGGAAAACTAATTTGCTGTCATCCATCTGAGTAGAACCTTCCTGAGTAAGCACAGGTATTACACAATCACCATTTATAATAAATAACATTTGCGAGGATAATGTTCAAACCTGCATTGATTTATTATCAACGCTGCCAGCCATGGCCACATGATCCCACCCCAATTATTTTTGCTGCGTTTAGGGATGAAGATTGGGAGGTTAACGGGCGAGGTGACGACAGTCGAATCCTCCGGCGTTCCTGCTGACGGACGGGTCAATACACTACATCCCATCACACCAGCTGTCTTCACCAATCGACATCCTGGCGTTGCAGTATTAGCTCCTTGGGAAAGGGCAATGACTGCCACTCATCTTGGGAACGGAGTCAATAGGAATGACAACATCATCGATTTTGCACGGAGCCCGCAAAGACCTCATTATTTTTTCACACACACATACACACACATACACACACTCACACACGCACCCACACACGCACCATCTACAGGTAGATCACATGTCTAAGGGGGGTGGGAGATTGCAACCTTCATGTGGTCCACCCTGTACCGACGAATGCAATCAACCTGGCGTGCACAAGCAGAAGATGAAACAGAACAAGAGGCGTAGCTATGGGCACGTGCATGGGCCCTAGCTATGCCTGCCTCTTTGTAGGCTACGTTGAACAATCCTTGTTCGAGGCGTACTGTGGCCCTATGCCCGAACTCTAGCACTGCTACATCGATGACTGCATTGGTGCTACCTCCTGCACCCACACACAACTCACTGACTTCATCCATTTCACCACTAACCTCCATCCGGCACTCAAATACACCTGGACCATTTCCGACATTTCCCTACCGTTTCTTGACCTTACTATCTCCATCGCAGGTGACAGACTACTGACCGACATCCACTATAAACCCACTGACTCCTATGGCTATCTGGACTACACTTCTGCTTCCTGCAAGTACTCCATCCCCCTACTCCCAATTCCTCCGTCTACGCCGCATCTGCACCCAGGATGAGGTGTGAGGTGTTCCACACCAGGGCATCGGAAATGTCCTCATTCTTCAGGGAATGGGGGTTCCCCTCATCTACTATAGATGAGGCTCTCACCAGGGTCTCTTCTATACCCCGTGACTCTGATTTCCATATTCCTACACATTTAGAGCAGCCAATTCACCTACTAAAGTGCACCTTTGGACGGAGGAGGAAACCCTTGCGGTCACAGGGAGAATGTGCAAACTTCACACAAACCGCACTGGATTGAACCTGGGTCTGTTGAGGTTTCCTGGCAAATTGTCTGAAAATGAAATACAGACGTGGACTCTTCCAGGGATAAATATGAACTTCTCCCTGATTAGATTCCTCCTTAAATTGTTTTCATTGCATATTCAATGCCTGGTCCCTTGAGAATGATAAAAAGCTTCCCATGTTTAGCAGCAGAGGAGGAAAATATCATGGGTAGGATGTTTGATTACCTGCTGGCAGCGGCTCTGGGAATCCAGTGGAACAATTCTACAAGCCAGCTGCAGCTTATGGTTGTATTTTCGACAGAGCTGGAAAAATATATATTTCTACGGTCTGCAAGATTTGTATTAACATTGTTGAGGTGTATAAAATCATGAGCGGAATAGGCCAGAGTCTCTTGCCCAGAATGGGTGAACCGAGGCCCAGTGGACACAGGTTGAAGGTGAAGGCAAAAAGATTGAATAGGAATCTGAGGGGTAACTTTTTCCACACAAAGGGTGGTGGGTTTATAGAACAAGCTGCCAGAGGAGGTAGTTGAGGCAGGGACTATACCAACGTTTACGAAACAGTTAGACAGGTATATGGGCAGGTAGACACAAAATGCTGGAGTAACTCAGCGAGTGAGGCAGCATCTCTGGAGAGAAGGAATGTGTGACGTTTCGGGTGGAGATTGATGTCAGGGGAGGTCCCGCCCCCTCCTCTGGCATCAGTCTGAAGAAGGGTCTCGACCCGAAACGTCGCCTGTTCCTTCTCTCCAAAGATGCTGCCTCACCCGCTGAGTTACTCCAGCATTTTGTGTCTACCTTCGACTTAAACCAGCATCAGCAGTTCTTTCTTACCCAGGTACATGGGTAGGACAGGTTTGGAGCGGCTGGGCTTGTATACTCTGGAGTTTAGAAGATGAGAGGGGATCTTATTGAAACATATATGATCCTTAACGGCTTGGACACGGTAGAGGCAGGAAACATGTTCTCGATGTTGGGGGAATCCAGAACCAGGGGCCACAGTTTAAGAATAAGGGGTAAGCCATTTAGAACAGAGACAAGGAAACATTTTTTCTCACAGAGAGTTGTGAGTCTGTGGAATTCTCTTCCTCAGAGGCCGGTGGAGGCTGGTTCTCTGCATACTTTCAAGAGAGAGCTAGATAGGGCTCTTAAGGATAGCAGAGTCAGGGGATATGGGGAGAAGGCAGGAACGTGGTAACGATTGGGGATGATCAGCCAAGATCACATTGAATGGCGGTGCTGGCTCGAAGGGCCAAATGGTCTACTCCTGCACCTATTGTCTATTGATATGGACAAAACGCAGGCAGGTGGGACTAATGTAGCTGGGACATGTTGGCCGGTGTGGGCAAATTGGGCCGGAGGGCCTGTTTCCATGCTGAATCACTCTGCGACAGGGTGAGACTACTTAACTGCAGGATACCAAGAGAACAACATTTTCCCGCACGGCCCACGGGCTGGATTTGGGTCTCCAGTAAAGCAATTTAATGAAACATTGTCACGCTGAGGATTCACTTGCCATCCTTTGCCTTCCAAATGTCAAATCAAAAGTAATTAGTTTCTCTGTGACACTTGGGGAGTGACACTGAGGCTGACAAGAGTGCAGTCCAGCATGGTTGCGTTACTGCGGAGTGATCTCATCGGTACCAGCTATTTAATGATCAAGCACTAGACACAGCAGGCGACATTTCATCCAGAAAACTTTGCAGAGCTAATCAGCGATGGAGCTGTGAGTTCAGAGAATGCAGAGCAATACCATTGAAATAATACATATTTTCAAGAGAGCCGAGTGTTTTATTGTCACATGTCCCAGATAGAACAATGAACAATGATTCTTTTCTCTACGGGTGCAGAAATATTTACAAGGATACTGCCAGGGCTCGAAGGCCTGAGCTATATGGAAAGTTTGGGCAGGTTAGGGTTCCAAGGAGCCAAGGAGGATGAGGGGGTGATCTTATAGAGGTGTACAAAATCATGAGGGGAATAGATGGTGTAAATGCACAGAGTCTTCAAGGGAGTCCAGAACCAGGGACACAGTTTAAGAGGAAGGGAGAAGCCATTTAGAATGGAGATGAGGAAATTTTTTTTTCAGAGGGTTGTGAATCTGTGGAATTCTCTGCCTCAGATGGCAGTGGAGGCCGGTTCTCTGGATGCTTTCAAGAGAGAGTTAGACAGCTCTTAAAGGTAGCGGAGTCAGGGGATATGGGAAAAGGCTGGAAAGGGGTACTGATAGTGGATGATCAACAATGATCACAGTGAATGGCGGTGCTGGCTTGAAGGGCCAAATGGCCTACACCTGCACCTATTGTCTATTGTCTATCATCCACAGGAGGGGAATCGAGAACCAGAGGACATATATTTAAGTGAGGGAGGGGGGGGGGGGGGGGGGGGGGGGGGGGGGGGGGGGGGGGGGGGGAGAGAGGTGATGATATAAACCAGAGGAGGTTTACGAGAATGATCCCAGGAATGATTTGGTTAACATATGATGAGCATTTGACGGCATTGAGCGGCAATTTGAGCCTGTACTCGCTGGAGATTAGAAGGATGAGGGGGCAACCACGTTCAAACCTTACCGAATAGTGAAAGGCTTGGATAGAATGGATGTTGAGAGGATGTTTTCTCTTGTGGGAGAGTCTAGGACCAGTGGACATAGCCTCAGAATAAAAGGACGTACCTTTAGAAAGGAGATGAGGAGGAGTTCCTTTAGCCATATGGAGGTGAATCTGTGGAATTCATTGGAGGCCAAGTCAATGGGTATTTTTATGGTGTTGATTGACAGGTTCTTGATTAGTATGTGTGTATGGTTATGGCGAGAAGGCACGAGAATGGGGTTTGGAGGGAGAGATGGATTAGCCATGATTGAATGGCGGAGTAGACTTGATGGGCCGAATGGATTAATTCTGCTCCAAGAAGTTATGAACTATAAACATTAGTCCAAACCAACCATCGATCACCGTTCTCACTAGTTTCATATTGTCAAACTTTCTAAATTCTGCTCCTATTACTGATGATAGACACAAAAAGCTGGAGTAACTCAGCAGGACCGGCAGCATCTCTGGAGAGAAGGAATGGGTGACATTACACCAGTTGTTTTGCGTCTATCTTCGTGTTAAACCAACATCTGCAGTTCCTTCCTACAACTACAACTGATGAACCTATTTAGAATCACAGATTGTAATGTTTACCCGGCAACAGCACGTACTTGTGGAGCCACTCGATGATTTTGTCTTTGGTCCGCAGATGGGGCAGTGTCCACTTCTCTTCTGTATTTTCAAAGTACTTGAGTGTTGGGAATCCAGTGATTTGATACCTTTCCCCCACGTTCTTGTGAGTTGTTACATCCACTGCCGCCAACACACCTGGGCTCTAGGGTAACAATGGAAAACAGTGACTGGAAAGGAGGACGGGGGCAAAGGCAGAAAGGGTAGAAACAATAGAGGTACAGGAGTAGGCCATTCGGCCCTTCGAGCCAGCACCGCCATTCAATCCGCTGATCATCCCCAATCAGTACCCCGTTCCTGCCTACTCCCCATATCCCCCGACTCCACTATTTTTAAGAGCCCTATCTAGCTCTCTCTTGAAAGCATCCAGAGAATCGGCCTCCCCTGAGGCAGAGAATTCCACAGGCTCACCACTCTCTGTGAGAAAAAGTGTTTCCTCGTCTCCGTTCTAAATGGCTTACTTGTTATTTTTAAACTGTGGCCCCTGGTTCTGGTCTCCCCCAACATCGGGAACATGTTTCCTGCCTCTAGCGTGTCTAAGCCCTTAACAATCTTATATGTTTCAATTAGATGCCCTCTCATCCTTCTAAACTCCAGAATGTACAAGCCCAGCCGCTCCATTCTCTCAGCAATACGCCATCCCGGGAATTAACCTTGTAAACCTACGCTGCACTCCCTCAATAGCAAGAATGTCCTTCCTCAAATTAGGGGACCAAAACTGCACACAATACTCCAGGTGTGGTCTCACTAAGGCTCTGTACAACTGCAGAAGGACAACTGCAGAAACAAAGGGGTGAAATTAAAAAAAAAAAACACCTTACATTGTGAACGATAGGTAGAAGTCAGGGTGGCACGTTGGCACAGCGGTGGAGTTGGTGCCTTACAGCACCAGAGACTCGGGTTCAATCCTGACTACGGGTGCTGTCCGTACAGAGTTTGCATGCTCTCCCCATGACCAGCGTGGGTTTTCTCTGGGAGCTCTGGTTTCCTCCCACACTCCAAACACGTACAGGTTTGTGGATTAAGTGGCTTGGTGCAATTGTAAATTGTCCCTAGTGCGTGTTGGATACTGTTAGTGTGCGGGGATTGCTTGTTGGCACTGACTCTTGGCTTGCCCATTTCTGCAGTGTATCTCTGGACTAAACTAAACTAGAGTTAGGGGATAACTATTTCTCCTTTCTCAGGTGTACAGTTTCAATTCCGACAAGTCTGGCAATAGTGTGTAAGGTACATAGATATATAGAAAATAGGTGCAGGAGTAGGCCATTCGGCCCTTCGAGCCAGCACGCCATTCAATATGATCATGGCTGATCATCCAACTCAGTATCCCTTCTCTCCATACCCCCTGATCCCTTTAGCCACATCTAACTCCCTCTTAAATATAGCCAATGAACTGGCCTCAACTACTCTCTGTGGCAGAGAGATCCAGAGATTCACCACTCTCTGTGTGAAAAATGTTTTTCTCATCTGGGTCTTAAAGGATTTCCCCCTTGTCCTTAAACTGTGACCCCTTGTCCTGGACTTCCCCAACATCGGGAAAGAATAAGAAAGAATATAAACATTTCCTTACATTGCTGTCACTATTTAGCAGTTCAGCAGCTTCTTCATAGTCTGGCTTCATCTTCTTACAATGGCCACACCCTGTGTTGCAGATGGAACAAAAATTAGAAATGCATACGTGCATGGGCGGTCACGGTGGCGCAGCGGTAGAGTTGCTGCCTTACAGCGCCGGAGACCCGGGTTCGATCCCAACAACGGGTGCTGTCTGTACGTAGTTTGTAGGTTCTCCCCGTGGCAGCGTGGATTTTCTCCGAGATCTTCGGTTTCCTCCCACATTCTAATGAGTTTCAGGTTTTTTAGGTGAATTGGTTTGGTATAAAATGTAAAAATTGTCCCTAGAGTGTGTCAGGTCGTGTTAATGTGCAGGGATTGCCAGTCGGCATGGACTCGGTGGGCCGACGGCCCTGTTTCCGCACTATATCACTAAACTAAACCAAACCTGGAGAAAACTCATGTGGGCACAAGATGGACGTGTAAACTCTACAAAGACAGCAGCCGAGGTCAGGATCGAACCCTGGTCTCTGTGAGGCAGCAGCTCGACCAGCTGTGCGGCCCCTTCTCAGGTGGTGAATTCCAGATATTCACTTGAGTCGATATCTGCTGCTTATTAGCCTCCTTACGAAGAGAAATCGATCCTTCCTTTATTCACAATCTAAGTTCTACAGATCAGTCAGAAGAAGGGTCTCGATCCGAAACGTCACCCATTCCTTCTCTCCAGAGATGCTGCCTGTCCTGCTGGGTTACTTCAGCATTTTGTGTCTATCTCAGTTCTATAGAGTTCAATTACAAGCATTAAGGCTCTAGGCCTTGTCTTGCTGAAGTTTATAACAATGAGGGAGGGGGTTTAATTGAAACCTACCGTATAGTGAAAGGCCTAGATAGAATGGACATGGAAGGAATGTTTCCAATAGTGGGAGAGTCCAGAGGGCGTGGCCTCACTAAAAAAGGACGTTCCTTATGAATGGAGATGAGGAGGAATCTCTTTCGGCAAAGGGTGGCGAATCTGTGGAATTCATTGGCTGTGGAGACCAAGACATTGGGTACTTTAATGCGGAGAGTGGGGGTGTTCTTGATTGGAACGGGCATCAAAGATTACGGGGAGGAGGCAGAAGAATGGGTTTGAGAGCGAAAAATAGATCAACCACGAGTGAATGACGGTGTAAACGCGATGGACCGAATGGCCTAAATTCTGCTTCTGAGTCTTATAGTCTAATTATGCTAATTTTAGACTTTAGAGATACAGCGCGGAAATGGGCCCAATGGGAAATGGGCTGGGTCCATGCCGACCAGCGATCACCCCGTACACTAGCACAATCCTACACACAGTGGGTACAATTTTATAATTCTAAACCACTGAACATTCATAGCCCATTATCTGCTATTTGCACTTCATCAGTTTATTTATTCATGTGTGTGTCATATTTATATAATGGTATATGGACACACTGATCTGTTTTGTAGTCAATGCCTACTATGTTCTGTTGTGCTGAAGCAAAGCAAGAATTTCATTGTCCTATCTGGGACACATGACAATAAATTCTCTTGAATCTTTAATCTAATTTTACCGAAGCCAATTAACCTACAAACGTGTACGTCTTCGGAGTGTGGGAGGAAACCCGAGCGCCCGGAGAAAGTCCACGTGGTCACGGGGAGAACGTACACACTCCGTGCAGGCAGCACCCGTAGTCAGGATGGAACCCGGGTCTCTGGCGCGGTGAGGCAGCAACTCTACCGCTGCGCCACCTAAACCGCACCCAGCTCATCATCCGCCCTCTGTAATGGACAATACGAATTAAGGGCGATTGGTTTATCTAAGCCACGACATAATTTGAGGTTTAATTACATTTCCAGCTGCCGGTGCCACAAAACATGACCAAGCGGCTCTGCCTGAGCGATAAGTAGACACTACATGACAGGGTTATTATTTTCATGTTTAATAACTTCCCCTCGTTGTGACTGCTACCAGCTGCTGCCTCAGCAATGAGTACAGCTTTACTAATGCACACCTGTCAACTGTTCAAATGCAGTCAAGAGAATCTGGATTGAAAACCTCTTTAAGGAGGACAAGGGTTGAAGTATTTTTATCTCATTTTAATAGACTGCACATCATTGGGTCTAAAATATATTCAGCCAGCTAGTTAGCAGATTAGGAAAACCCATTACAAATAGCAACCAAAAGGCTACTGCTGCTTCCCTGAAAGCTATTCCATTTGGACCCACTTTTTTCTGCCACCCACTCTCTGCACTATAGACAATAGACAATAGGTGCAGGAGTAGGCCATTCGGCCCTTCGAGCCAGCACCACCATTCACTGTGATCATGGCTGATCATCCACAATCAGTACCCCGTTCCTGCCTTCTTCCCATATCCCTTGACTCCGTTATCTTTAAGAGCTCTATCTAGCTCTCTCTCTAAAGCATCCAGAGAATTGGCCTTCACTGCCTTCTGAGGCAGAGAATTCCACAGATTCACAACTCTCTGGGTGAAAATGTTTTTCCTCATCTCCGTTCTAAATGGCCTACCCCTTATTCTTAAACTGTGGCCCCTGGTTCAGGACTCCCCCAACATTGGAACCTGTTTTCCCCATACCCATACAAAATACCATACAGTTCTTAGAGTACTTGTTCAATTTCCATTATGAAATTATTAATGAATTTTTTTCAATTATGTCTTCACATTCATGGGGCTGCACGGTGGTGCAGCGGTAGAGTTGCTGCCTTACAGCGTCAGAAACCCAGGTTCAATCCCGACTACAGGTGCTGTCTGTACAGAGTTTGTACGTTCTCCCCGTGACTGCGTGGGTTTTCTCCGGGTGCTCCAGTTTCCTCCCACACTCCAAAGACGTACAGGTTTATGGGTCAATTGTCTTCAGTAAAATTGTCCCTAGTGTTGGATAGTGTTAACGTACAAGGTGATCACCGGTCGGTGCAGACATGGTGGGTGGAAGGGCCGGCTTCTGTGCTGTGTCTCTAAAGTCTAAAGTTGTACATTTAGGACACCACTTGCTACATCCCAGGAAGGGTCATGTCTTGGGTTGGGACCCTTCTTCGGTCCCGACACAAAACAGCTTCTATCCATGTGTAAGAAAGAACTGCAGATGCTGGATAAAATCGAAGGTAGACACAAAATGCTGGAGTAACTCAGCTGGTGAGGCAGCATCTGTGGAGAGAAGGAATGGGCGACGTTTTGGGTCGAGACCCTTCTTCAGACTGATGTCGGGGAAGGGGGCAGGACAAAGATAGAAAGTAGGTGGAGACAGTAGTAATAGTAATAGTAATAGTAGATGCTCAGTCCATCGTAACCTACGTGATCTCCCCGTTGCTCAGCACTTCAACTCCCCCTCCCATTCCCAATTTGACCTTTCTGTCCTGGGCCTCCTCCATTGTTAGAGTGAGGCCGAGCGCAAATTGGAGGAACAGCACCTCATATATCGCTTGGGCAGCTCACACCCCAGCGGTATGAACATTGACTTCTCTAACTTCAGATAGCCCTTGATTTCTCTCTCCTTCCCCTCGCCCTTCCCAGTTCTCCTACTTCTCCGCCTACTTTCTATCTTTGTTCCGCCCCTCCCCGGCATCAGTCTGAAGAAGGGACTCGAACCGAAACGTCACCCATTCCTTCTCTCCATAGATGCCGCCTCGCCCACTGAGTAACTCCAGCATGTAACTGTCTGCCTTCAGCTTCTATCCATGTTCTCCATAGATGCTGCCTGACCTGCTGAGTTATTCCAGCACTTTGCGTCCTTTTTTGTAAATCAGTATCTGCAGTTCCTTGTTTCTACACCCCATCAGGTGTTGCTCACCGCCTACTGTTACATAATGCAGGTATGAAATGCTCCTCCTATCCTCTATGCCCAATAACAAATATAGCCGACATCACACCCTCCATACAAGAGATTTCCATAGAATTTTTTTTGTGGCACATTCCTTTTACTTGGAATGTAATTAAAAAATTAATAAAAAAAGCATTGCAGACACTTGGCTATACCAAAGAGAGACACAAAATGCCGGAGTAACTCAGCGGGTCAGGCAGCATCTCTGGAGAAAATGGATGGGTGATGTTTCTGGTCAGGATTGATGAAAGTCTGAAGAAGGTTCCCGACCCGAAACGTAACCTCTCCATTTTCTCCAGAGATGCTGCCTGACCCACATATTTTGTTAAAAGATTCAATAGGAACCTGCGGGGCAACTTTTTCCACACAGAGTTTGGTGGGTGTATGGGCCGAGCTGCCGTAGGAGGTAGTTGAGGCAGGTACTATAACAACAGGTAAAAGACATTTGGACAGGTACATGGGTTGGAAATGTTTGGAGGGATATGGGCCAACTACGGACAGGCGGAACACGTGCATGTGGGGCACCTTGGTCTGCATGGGCAAGTTAAGGGCCTGTGTGACAATAGAAAATAGGTGCAGGCCGGCCCTTTGTGCACATTCTATGATCATGGCTGACGATATCCCGAACCTACTCTCTCCATACCGCCTTATCCCCTTAGCCACAAGGGCCACATCTAACTCCCTCTTAAATAAGCCAATGAACTGGCCTCAACTACCCTCTGTGGCAGAGAGTTCCATAGATTCACCACTCTCTGTGTGAAAAATGTTCTTCTCATCTCGGTCCTAAAAGAAGATTGTTATAGGGCTTATGGCCTTTAATTTAAACGCTAGAGGCAGGACAACAGGGCTTGTTCCCGATGTTGGGGGAGTCCAGAACCAGGGGTCACAGTTTAAGAATAAGGGGTAAGCCATTTAGAAGGGAGACGAGGGACCACTTTTTCTCACAGAGACTTGTGAGTGTGTGGAATTCTCTGCCTCAGAGGGCGGTGGATGCAGGTTCTCTGGATGCTTTCAAGAGAGAGTTAGATAGGGCTCTTAAAAATAGCGGAGTCAGGGGATATGGGGAGAAGGCAGGAACGGGGTACTGATTGGGGATGATCAGCCATGATCACATTGAATGGTGGTGCTGGCTCGAAGGGCCGAATGCCCTACTCCTGCTCCTATTGTCTTTTGTCTATAAACCCACCAAATTCATGCCGAAAATTGATCACCCGTTCATACTAGTTCCATGCTATCCTATTTTCCCATCCACTCCCAACACATTAGAGGCAATTTTGCTGTTATAACCTGCAAAACTGCACGCCTTTGGGATGAGAGAGAAGCCTGGAGAATATGCAAACCTTCCACAGGTCAGGATCGAACCTGGGACTCTTGCTCTGCGAGGCAGCAGTTCTACCCGCTGCGCCACCCTAGTTTCTCATTTTATAATAATGTTACAGTATTTGAATGATTGAATGTTTGGTTATTATATATTTTCTATTATATAATTTTGGTTATTATATATCTTCCCCCCCTCCTCCCTCAGCCACGGGCACCATGTAATCCCGTGCTTCCTGCTCCATGGTCGGATAGTCGGCAACTAAACCGTCTCCTCCACCTGGTTTGCCAGGTGAGGAGGGGGCTGTGGACCCCCAGTAGGACCAAAAACAAGACCTGCCAAAGGGCAGATGAGCTTCTAGCAAGCCGGCGGCCATCCACACTTCAGTAGAAGTTGCGATCGCTGTCGTACGTAGCCTTGTAAGGCACTGTGCCCGTTGATGTTTTCAACGATGATGATGATAGAAACATAGACAATAGGTGCAGGAGTAGGCCATTCGGCCCTTCGAGCCTGCACCGCCATTCAATATGATCATGGCTGATCATCCAACTCAATATCCTGTACCTGCCTTCTCTCCATACCCCCTGATCCCTTTAGCCACAAGGGCCACATCTAACTTCCTCTTAAATATAGCCAATGAACTGGCCTCAACTACCTGATATGTGCATTAGTCATATAGTCATGCAGCATAGAAACAGGCCCTTCGGCCCAACTTGCCCATACCGACCAACATGCCCCATCAACTAGTCGCACCTGTTTGTATTTGGCCCATATCCCTCTAAACCTGTCCTATCCATGTATCTGTCTAATTGTTTCATAAACATTGTGATAGTCCCTGCCTCAACTACCTTCTCTGGCAGTTCGTTTCATGTACCCGCCACCCTTTGTGTGAAAAAGTTACCCCTTCAGATTCCTATTCAATCTTTCCCCCATCACCTTGAACCTATGTCCTCTGGTTCTCGATTCCCCTACTCTGAGCAAGAGACCCTGTGCATCCACCCGATTTATTCCTCTCATGATTTTATACGCCTCCGATGTTTTACACACCTCTATTGTGATCCAGGCCCGTTATGCTGCTACAAGTAAGAATTGTATTGCTTGGTACATATGACAACTAAACATTCTTGTCTCTTCCGAACGCAAACAGATTACACCCCTGTCTCCGACAGGCCTGAAAAAACAAAACCAGCCTAACCTATCTTTCCACAGAACTAAAATCTTCCAATCGATGCAACATCCCATGAATATTCTCTGCACCTTTGCCAGAACAATCACTGAAGGGGAAGTGCCAAAAAAATATATATAATCTGCCATTTTTTTTTAAAAGGAGAGATTAATTGCCTCTTCTTCAGGTGACCAAGTTACAAGTGATTGCAATTTCTCCGTTGATGAGCTGTTTTCAACAACAGGTTGATTTTTCCCACTTGCTTCTACATAAACGGCTGTTGATAGTCAATCATTTGAGTGTATTCGTGATTAAAATCAAAGAGATTTTTTTTAGACTAAGTGTAACAAAGTGATTGCGGAATAATTTATTGAAGGCTGGCATTTCTCCTACAACCATCAACATCTGTTGCGGTGGAGACTGTAAAATTTCCAGTAAAATGCACACAGTCTCTTGCCTTGAATTGGTGAATCGAGGACCAGAGAACATTGTTTTTAAGGTGAAGAGGAAAAAAATTTAAGAGGAATCTGAGGGGTAACTTTTTCCACACGAAGGGTGGTGGGTGTATGGAACGAGCTGCCAGGGAAGGTAGTTGATGCAGGGACTATCCCAACATCCCTATGGGCGGTCATGGTGGTGCAGCCTTAGAGCGAATGCTCAATCCTGGTTCAATCCTGACTCCAGGCACTGACTGTGTGTACAACTCCCCGATGTTGGGGAAGTCCAGAACAAGGGGTCACAGTTTAAGGATAAGGAGGAAGTCTTTTAGGACCGAGATGAGAAAAACATTTTTCACATAGAGAGTGGTGAATCTCTGGAATTCTCTGCCACAGAAGGTAGTTGAGGCCAGTTCATTGGCTATATTTAAGAGGGAGTTAGATGTGGCCCTTGTGGCTAAGGGAATCAGGGGGTATGGAGAGAAGGCAGGTACAGGATACTGAGTTGGATGATCAGCCATGATCATATTGAATGGCGGTGCAGGCTCGAAGGGCCGAATGGCCTACTGCTGCACCTATTTTCAATGTTTGTATGTTTGTACGTTTCCTCCGTGATCTGCGTGGGTTTTCTCCGAGATCTTTGGTTTCCTACCACACTCCAAAGACGTACAGGTTTGGTAAATGATAAAAATTGTTCCTAGTGCGTGTGGGATGGTGTTAATGTGCGAGGATCGCTGGTCGGTGCGGACCCAGTGGGCCGAATGGCCTGTTTCCGCACTGTAGTCTAAAACAAAATTTAAGAAATAGTTAAGACAGGTACATGGATAGGACGGGTTTGGGGGGATTGGATCCAAACGCGGGCAGATGGGACTAATGTAGCTGGGGCATGGTGGCCGATGTGGGCAAGTTGGGCCGAAGGGCCTGTTTCCACAATGTATCACTCCATGAGTGTATTTTCACAGCCGAAGTCGGGATGGAAGGAGGTTTTGTGCAATGTTCTCGCATTGACTGCCTTCCTGAGCAGCCCAAAACTCACTTCACTGGGCAACCACAATGAGCAGAACTTATTAAAAGTGGAAATAATAGCTGGCGGAGGCTGACTCTGTCACATTTTATCAGCTCCTCGCCGAGGCAGTGGCTTGGCTTGGGTTTGATGTCATTTCTGCTGTAAATGAGATTAAGCCACAAACTGTGTTGCCGTTTAGCTCCTATTGTCCTTGATTCAAGTACTGTCAACAGTGAGTGTTGTATTGATTAACAACAGGATTTAGTGGCTGACTTGGTTTAGTTCACTGGCACAGCTACAAGACACTGAGGATCACTGCTGCCCTGTCTTTCTCTCTCTCTCCTCGCTGAAAAGGGCCCAGACCATTGAGACCCAGTAATAGAGTCTCCGAGTTGTACGGCACAGAAACAGACTCCACGGCCCAAACCTGTCCACGATAGACAAGATTCCCGTCTACGCTGGTTTTTCTATGCTGAAACTAGGCAACCTGCCTTGCTTCAGTCGGAAGAAAGGCATTGACCTGAAACGTCACCCGTTCCTTCTCTCTAGAGATACTGCCCGTCCCGCTGAGTTACTCCAGCTTTTTGTGTCTATCTTCAGTTTAAACCAGCATCTGCAGTTCCTTCCTACACGTATCATTTGGGATGTGGGACAAAACCAGAGAACCGGGACGGGTACGGTGGCGCAGCGGTAGAGTTGCTGCCTTACAGCGCCAGAGACCTGGGTTCGATCCTGACTATGGGTGCTTCTCTGTACGGAGTTTGTATGTTCTCCCCGTGAACTGCGTAGGTTTTTCTCCAAGATCTTTGGTCCAAAGACATCCAGGTTTGTAGGTCAATTGGCTTGGTAAAATTGTAAATTGTCCCTCGTGTGTGTGGGATGGTGTTAGGGTGCAGGAATCACTGGTTGGCGTGGACTCAGTGGGTTGAGGGGCCTGTTTCCGTGCTGTGCCTCTAAGAAAAAAACGCTGAGGTAATCTACGCGGTCACGGGAAGAATGTGCACACTCAGCAGACTGTTCTTCAGAAGGTTTCACAGTGGCTGGCCCAGTTGATTTTTTTTCAGTCAGTGGTGGCAAACGTGGACTATGCAGTGGTGATGTTTTAGTTTAGTTCAGTTTAGTTTAGAGATACAGTGCGGAAACAGGCCCTTCGGCCCCCCTAGTCCGTAATCAGCGATACCCGCACATTAACACTATCCTACACACACACTAGGGACAATTTTTCATATATACACCAAGCCAATTAACCTACAAACCTGTACGTCTTTGGAGTGTGGGAGGAAACCAAAGATCTCAGAGAAAGCCCACGCGGTCACAGGGAGAACGTACAAACTCCGTACAGACAGCACCCGTAGTCGGGATCGAACCCGGATCTCCGGCGCTGCAAGCGCTGTAAGGCAGCAACTTTGCTGCTGCGCCACCGTGCTAAACCAAAGTTCCTAACGGATAAATAAAGTTCATTGAATAATTAAAAGTCAAGGATGGGTGATTACTTTAGTTTTGATACTGCGTGAAAACAGGCCCTTCGGCCCACCAAGTCCATGCTGACCGTCAGTCACCCGCAAACTTGTTCCGCGCTATCCCAATTTTGCATAATTTCTAAAGTTTTCTAAAAATAAAGCTCATACCGTTAGGTTGTAAGGTACCCAAGCATAATGAGGTGCTGTTCTGCCTGTATGTGCATGCTCTCACTCTGGCAATGGAGGATGCCCATGACAGAAGGTTCAGTGTGGGAATGGGCAGAGGAGCTAAAATGGTTAGCAACTGGGAGATCCAGTAGACCGAGGACCGAGTATTCTGCGAAACGGCGCAGAGTCTACGCTTGGTCTTGCTGACATAGTGGAGGCCACATTGGGAACATCGGAAGGCAGTAGGTTATAAGGTCTAAATGATAGGAGCAGAAATAGGCCATTCGTCCCATCAAGTCTACTCTGCCATTCAACCATGGCTGATCTATCTCTCCCTCCTAAACCAATTCTCCTGTCTTCTCAATTTCCCTCCTGGGATAAAGTTCTATCGTATCGTTTCTCCCCATAACCCCTGACACCCGTACTAATCAAGAATCTACCTGTCTCCGCCTTAACATTATCCATTGACGGCCTCCACAACCTTCTGTGGCAACATAGGGTTCGAGGAGGTGCACATGAACCTCTGCCTCACTTGGAAAAACTGCATATATGCCTATATATATTCTCCTCTCTCCCAAACGGCAAAAGGTACAGAAGTGTGAAAACGCACACCCCCAGGGACAGTTTCTTCCCGGCTGTTATCAGACAACTGAGTCATCAGACCACCAACTAGACAATACTCCTGAACTACTATCTACCTCATTGCTGACCCTTGGACTATCCTTGATCAGACTTTGGTGGCTTTACCTTGCACAGAATGTTATTCCCTTTATCATGTATCTGTACACTGTAAATGGCTCAATAGACAATAGGCAATAGGTGCAGGAGTAGGCCATTCGGCCCCTTCGAGCAAGCACCGCCATTCAATGTGATCATGGCTGATCATCCCCAATCAGTACCCCGATCCTGCCTTCTCCCCATATCCCCTGACTCCACTATTTTTAAGAAGCCCCAATCTAGCTCTTTCTTGAAAGCATCCAGAGAACCGGCCTCCACCGCCCTCCGAGGCAGAGAATTCCAGACTCACCACTCTCTGTGAGAAAAAGTGTTTCCTCGTCTCCGTTTTAAATGCCTTACTCCTTATTCTTAAACTGCGGCCCCTGGTGCTGGTCTCCCCCAACATCGGGAACATGTTTCCTGCCTCTAGCGTGTCTAAGCCCTTAACAATCTTATATGTTTCAATGAAATCCCCTCTCATCCTTCTAAACTCCAGAGTGTACAAGCCCAGCTGCTCCATTCTCTCAGCATATGACAGTCCCGCCATCCCAGGAATTAATCTTGTAAACCTACGCTGCACTCCCTCAATAGCAAGAATGTCCTTCCGCAAATTAAGGAACCAAAACTGCACACAATACTCCCCGTGTGGTCTCACTAGGGCTCTGTACAACTGCAGAAGGACCTCTTTGCTCCTATATTTGATTCCTCTTGTTATAAAGGCCAACATGCCTTTCGCTTTCTTCACTGCCTGCTGTACCTGCATGCTTACTTTCACAGAGTGATGTACAAGGACCCCCAGATCCCGTTGTACTTCCCCTTTTCCCAACTTGACGCCATTTAGATAGCAATCGATTGTAATCGTGTATTGTCTTTCTACTGACTGGACTGCATGCAACAAAAACTTTTCACTGTACCTCGGTTAACTAAAACATACAAGTGGCAGAAAAAGTACTACAGTTGAGCTGTAACTTACAGGGTGCGTAAAACATGACAAGTGCTGATGAATGTTCTCCCAGGAACTCATCGAAGCCATCGTCTGTCAAATGGTACACCGCGGAGTCTTGCTCTGCCCACGAAACCTCAGAGGCCTTTGGTTGTGGGGCCTGGGGTCTGGTGGTAAAAGTAAATGCAAGGGCATTAACCATACAAGTGCAGAAGATAAATTACAGTCTAATGTTGCGGTTTTGATTTCGTTTTTTGTCACGTGTACCGAGGTACAGTGAAAGGCCTTTGTTGTGTGCTAACCAACCAGCAGAACGACAATACAAGATTACAATCGAGCCATTCGCAGTGTACAGATGCATGATAAGGGAAGATAGACACAAAAAACTGGAGAAACTCAGCGGGACAGGCAGCTTCTCTGGAGAGAAGGAATGGGCGATGTTTCGGGACGAGACCCTTCTTTGGACCTGGGATAGGTCTTGACCCTTCCTTCTCTCCCGCTGAGTTCCTCCAGAGTTTAGAAGGATGAATTGACTGGGGTTTAGAAGGATGAGGGGGGATCTTATAGAAGCATATAAAATTATAAAAGGACTGGACAAGCTAGATGCAGGAAAAATGGTCCCAATGTTGGGGGAGTCCAGAACCAGGGGCCACAGTCTTAGAATAACGGGGAGGTCATTTAAGACTGAGGTGAGAAAAAAACTTTTTCACCCAGAGTTGTGAATTTATGGAATTCCCTGCCACAGAGGGCAGTGGAGGCCAAATCACTGGATGGATTTAAGAGAGAGTTAGATAGTGCTCTAGGGACTAGTGGAATCCAGAGATATAGGGAGAAGGCAGGCACGGGTTATTGATAGGGGGCGATCAGCCATGATCACAATGAATGGCGGTGCTGGCTCAAAGGGCCAAACTCCTGCACCTATTTTTTCACGTTTCTAGCTTTTTCCGTCTATATTCGGTTTAAACCAGCATCTGCAGTTCCTTCCTACGCATGATAAGGGAATCACTTTTAGTGCAAGGTAAAGCCAGTAAAGTCCGATCAAAGATAGTCCGAGGGTCCCCGAGGAGGTAGATAAGATAGTAGTTCAGGACTGCTCTCTGGTTGTGGTTGGATGGAGGAGGAGCCGGTGTCCTTTGTAACTTTGTCAGTGCCACTATTTGTGTATTGTGTACCTTGGGTGTGACAATAAAGTATTCCATTCCATTTCCACAGCCAATGTCTGCAATGGGGTAGAGGTGAAAGAAACAGTACCTGAGTTTGTGGAAGGACCGATCAGAAGCCTGATAACAGTGGGGAGGAAGCTGGTGGAGCGCAATTTCAAGCTTCGGTAAGTTTCTGCCTGACAGAAGAGGGGGGGGGGGGGGGGGGAAGAGGAGGAATGACCAGGGTGGGACAAGCCTTACGTTGGCTGCTTATTCCGAGGCAATGTGGTGTAGGTGGTGTCAACAGTGGGCAGTCTGGTCTGTGTGATGGACTGGGCTACATCTACGACTCTCTGAGATTTCCTGCGGTCTTGGGCACAGCTGTTCCAGAACCAAGCTATGATGCAAAGTAACAGAATGCTTTCTATGGTGCATCTACAACAGAACGTGGACCATAATCCTCGACCTCGAGGGATAGCCACAATGAAGACGCTAATAGTTTGGAAGAATCATTGGAGACATTTCAAATGTCTTCAGTTTCTCAAGGAAGTAGAAGTTGGTGTGTGTCTAGTTGCATTGAAGTGGTTGGTCCACAAAAAACTCTTATTCATCTTAGGCCCCCTTCGGTCATGGCTGACCATGGGAGTCTCCAGGGTTAGAGGACGCCTGTGCGTGACTTTGTTTAATGTGGGGAGACTGGTGCACAGACAGCCACCACACGGTCCTTGACAGATCTGGGTCAGGATCCAGTGGCATGGAGTCCAAGACGACCGGAGACCCTTTTCTGCTGCAGCCTTCATCCGCCTTCCCAGCCGTTGTGACGTTAGCTCCACTAAGGTCAGCCATCATCCTCTGCCTGTTCCACCTGTTGAGGTCTTGGTTGGATTGCTCTTCCCCCTCGACCCTACCGCCATGGGTGGCCCTACCAGGAGCACAGCTCCAGACAGCATCGCTCTCAGGATCTCAGGTCCACACAAGCTTCTCCACCACGGCAAGGTGACAATCCACAGAGAAAAGAATGTTGGTAATGTTAATGCTGTGGAGCTTGAAGGCAAGTACAAAGTAAAGAATGTGGTCAAAATATTTGGAAGCAATTAAACATTTTTGTTGCTCCTCCTTTAGAAGACTGCGGTGAAACTAGAGAGCGGTCCCGAGCTACCATCTACCTCATTGGAGACCTTCAAACTATCTTTTAATCGGACTTCACCTCGCATTAAACATTATTCCCTTTATTGATCCTGCATCTGTACACTGGGGACAGCTTGATTGTAATCATCTCTAGTCTTATCGCTGACTGGATAGCACGCAACATAAAAGCTTTACACTGCACCTCAGCATACGATGATAAAAAGCCTTCGATAGTGTAGTCATGTAGATCCAGGACTAGTGCATAACAATAAGCTATGAATAAAATTTTGCTCGGATCAAAGGGAAATTAAATGACAGTGCTGCAATTAAGCATCTTTGCATTATGAAATATAGTTAAGCTGACAGCAAATGTAGGTTTGTAATTTTAAAGCAGTGAAGCATTTACATTGCTAATGTGCTGAGCAAAAAGCTTCTGCAAGGGTGTGAAAAAGGTTCCATTCTTTGCAGCCATGCCTGCGGGATCAGCCAGGTATGGGACACATAATTCTGCCTGAAAATCCAACGCTTCCAACTTACTTTTCCATCCATTCGACAAAGTCTTGGGCTGTGGCTCCGTAGTTTTCAAAATTAAATAGGAACTTCCCCTTCCTTTGAAAGAAGACAGAGAATAAGAAAATCAATTGTCACATTCAGTGTTCACTCAATGGCGCTGTAAGAAACACCCTGATGGGCTGAATGGCCTAATTCTGCTCCTACCACTTATGAACTTACAAACTCACAAGCTCTTCTTAATAAAGAGCAGGAAATGCCTGGTTATGGAATGAATATTTCTGCAAACAAAGCAATAAAGAAACTGAAGCAGTTATTATAGACTGATATCAACTCAACAATAGACAATAGATGCAGGAGTAGGCCATTCGGCCCTACGAGCCAGCACCCCCATTCACTGTGAACAAGGCGGATATTGCTTAATCTAGACACAACCCACTATCATCTTCCACGTATAACTACTTTTGCCGTTATATTTCATTCCTCTTCTCTAGCCTCAGAATAAAAGGATGTACCTTTAGAAAGATGAGGTGGAATTTCTTTAGTCAGAGGGTGGTGAATCTGTGGAATTCATTGCCATAGAAAGCTGTGCAGGCAAAGTCAATGGATATTTTTAAGGCAGAGATTGATAGATTCTCGATTAGTGCAGGTGGCAGCGGGTTTAGCTGGGCAACTCTACCCCTGGCTGGAGGAGAATGGGGTTAGGACGCCCCAGCGGGGTGCGGGAGCCTTACCGGGTCGCCGTAGCAATCGGAGCGCTGTGGCCGATTGAATGGCGGAGTAGCCGCGGACTGGGGGCTCCGTCCGGCCGCGGGGCGGGCCGAATCCGACCCCCTAATTCTGCTGCGCGGCTCCAATAGCGACTGTGTGAACTGCTGCCGCCGGCGACCCGGTTTATCTCCTTTTCATCTCTAGCCATTTGTCCAGTCAGGGGTAATGAAGGGAAATGGCGGAGCACTGCACAGCGACCCCATTGACCGCTCCCCCCCCGACCCCCCCCCCCCCTTCACATAAAAGCCCTCCGAACTAACTGACTAACATTTAAGCAATGATTTACAGATGTTTAGCGTCTCCCGGTCTCCAGGGAGGAGGCAGCCGCTACAGTAGTACAGACCAGGTCTTTGACCCAGGGTTTGGCCCCAAACGCGAGCTTTGGTGCCAGCTATGGCCGGTTTTCCCCCCCCACCGTACCTTTAGAAAGATGAGGTGGAATTTATAATCAGTTGCCATAGAAGGATCCTGACATGAAAGGATTTGCTCTGAGTGCCATTGTCCTTCACAGATGCTGCATGATCCCATTGAGTTACTCCAGCACTTTGCGCTTTGTTCAATATTCCGGCATCTGCAGTTCCTTGTGTCTCCGAGATTTTATCTATTTATCAGTTCAAAAGATTTCAGTGTATTACACACAGATTGCATTCTGATAATGTCGTGCAGATGGGAGCAAATACATTAAAAATGAATTATTTAAGAGTGCTTTTTAAAAGTAAAATGGATTTTGGCTGGAAGTTTGGAAGAAACAAAAGGGAAGACTTGTAGAGTCATAGTGTGGAAACAGGCCCTTCAGCCCAACTTGCCCACACCGGAAAACATGGCCCAGCTACACTAGTCACACCTGCTTGCGTTTGGTCCATATCCCTCCAAACTTGTCCTATCCATGTACCTGTCTGTTTCTTAAATGTTGGTATAGTCCCAGCCTCAACTACCTCCTCCGGCAGCTTGTTCCATACACCCACCACCCTCTGTGTGAAAAGGTTACCCCTCAGATTCCTATTAAATCTTTTCCCCTTCAGCTTGAGCCTATGTCCTCTGGTCCTCGATTCCCCTACTCTGGGCAAGAGATTCTGTGCATCTACTTCTGTCTCTGCTCCGCTCTGCTTCTGTCTCCAACCGGAAGGCATTGCAGAGGGTGGTGAAAATTGCCCAACGCATCACCGGTTCCTCGCTCCCCTCCATTGAGTCTGTCCAAAGCAAGCGTTGTCTGCAGAGGGCGCTCAGCATCGCCAAGGACTGCTCTCACCCCAACCATGGACTGTTTACCCTCCTACCATCCGGGAGGCGCTACAGGTCTCTCCATTGCCGAACCAGCAGGTCGAGGAACAGCTTCTTCCCGGCAGCTGTCACTCTACTCAACAACGTACCCCGGTGACTGCCAATCACCCCCCCCCCCCCCCCCCGGACACTCCTCCCACAGGAAAAACACTATGTCTGTATATATGCTAATATAAATATTTATTCAAATCATATGCTATGTCGCTCTTCTAGGGAGATGCTAAATGCATTTCGTTGTCTCTGTACTGTACACTGACAATGACAATTAAAGTTGAATCTGAATCTGAATCTGAATCTAAAGATATTTTAATTGAAATAAATTAGCAGTCAAGTGGAATGATCTGATTACTTTCTGGAATTTTTTTTATAAAAAGGTGGAAGGAAGCTTTTTAACAAAAACCTGCTGAAAACTAAACAGTCAATAACAGGGCTGCACGGTGGCGCAGCAGTAGAGTTGCTGCTTTACTGCCCCAGAGACCCAGGTTCAATCCCGACTACGGGTGCTATCTGTATGGAGTTTGTACCTTCTCCCCGTGACCGTGCGGGTTTTTTTCCCCGGGTTCGCCCGCATTTCCTCCCACATTCCAAAGACGTACAGGGTTGTAGGCTAATTGGCTTGGTATTCATGTAAATTGTCCCCAGTGTGTGCAGGATATTTCTCAATTATCCTACAGATAAAGTCTGTGGAATTCTCTTCCCCAGAGGGCGGCGGAGGCAGGTTCTCTGGATGCTTTCAAGAGAGAGCTAGACAGGGCT
This sequence comes from Leucoraja erinaceus, assembly GCF_028641065.1. Lineage (NCBI taxonomy): Eukaryota > Metazoa > Chordata > Chondrichthyes > Rajiformes > Rajidae > Leucoraja > Leucoraja erinaceus. The sequence continues at coordinate 76,890,791 of NC_073383.1, read as the reverse complement.
CTTAAAAATAGCGGTCAGGGGATATGGGGAGCCTGCACTGAAGGCAACTCAGTATCCCGTACCTGCCTTCTCTCCATACCCCCTGATCCCCTTAGCCACAAGGGCCACATCTAACTCCCTCTTAAAACAATGAACTGGGTACTGATTGGGGATGACTCTCTGTGTGAAAAAAGTTCTTCTCATGACCACATCCTGAATGGCAGTGCTGGAACAATCTCGAAGCCTGACCCCTTAAGAATGTAAGTTTCTATAAGATCCCCTCTACTCTTCTAAATTCTAGAGAGTATAAACAAGTCTATATTGTCTTCATTGACAGTCCTGACATCCCAACTGATTGGGGATGATCAGCCATGATCACATTGAATGGCAGTGCTGGCTCGAAGGGCCGAATGGCCTACTCTTGCACCTATTGTCCACTGGTAGTGCCATTGCGCGTAGATAGCTGGTCGGCGGGCACACAGTGGGCCGAAGGGCCTGTTCCTGCATTGTATCTCTAAACTAAACTACATTTTGTACACATATTTTAAACATTTTAAAACGTTTCTATTTTTTGTCAAACTAGGGGTCAGTCTGGGCAGAATTCCAATCAAGTTCATCCAAATTCTCCAAAGGATCAGCTTTCTCAACTCTAATGACTATTTTTAACTTTGAAAAAATGTTATTTCCCAGTCACATAGTTACATGCATTTCATTTCTTCCCCTTAGTCTTCATCTTAAAACCATGTGTTCCTTTGCGACAGAAAATGGATGGTGATCAGTTAGATTAGGAAGCAGTTTACCAGGGAGTACAAATACCATGGAGTTTACCTGGACAGTAAACTGGACTGGTCCAGGAACGCTGAGGCCCTGTACAAGAAGGGACAGAGCCGGCTGTACTTTCTGAGGAGACTCCACTCTTTCAACATCTGTAGTAAGATGCTGCAGATGTTCAAGAAGGAACTGCAGATGCTGGAAAATAGAAGGTACACAAAAGTGCTGGAGAAACTCAGCGGGTGCAGCAGCATCTATGGAGCGAAGGAAATAGGCGACGTTTCGGGCCAAAACCCTTCTTCAGACTCGTTTCGGCCCGAAACGTCGCCTATTTCCTTCGCTCCATAGATGCTACTGCACCCGCTGTGTTGCAGATGTTCTATCAATCGGTGGTAGCCAATGCCATCTTCTACGCTGTTGTGTGCTGGGGCAGCAGGGCGAAGACCGCCAACGCCAATGGGATCAACAAACGCATCAGAAAGGCCGGCTTGGTCCTGGGGGCGGAGTTGGAGTTGGATTCACGGGAGGTGGTCTTGGAGGGGAGGATGCTCCTCAAACTGCAGAGCATCCTGGACAATACAGCTCACCCCCCTCCGTGACACACTGGTCAACCTGAGGAGCACCTTCAGCAACAGACTGGTTCCACCAAGATGCAGCACAGAACGCCACAGGAGATCCTTCTTCCCTGTGGGTGTCAAACTTTACAACTCTCCCTTCTGTCGCGGGGTAGACTGAGACTGACTCTCTCTCCCCCCTTCCCCCCCCCCCCAACCCCCCCCCCCCTCCTCACACATCCCCCAAGCCTTTCCACTCGCACTTCAATTTCATGTTTGATGGATTTTGTGTTTTGTGTATTTTGTGTTTTTATGACTGTTGGCAGATCAATTTTCCTCCTGGGATAAATAAAGTTCTATCGTATTGTTTCTCCTCCAAAGCATTCCAACTCTACTCTACAATCTGTACAGATAGAGTACACACCTTTGATTATTCCTATTGTCTATTGTTTTTCCTATTCCCAGTGTATCTTTGCCTTCAGAAATGAATCCTAAGAATCTAAACTCAAGGTATTTACAATCATAACTTTTAGGCGTAACACTTACGGAAAGATGACAACATTTTAGATAGCTCCAAAGTCTCACTAACATGCTGGATGGAACATGGCTCTCCAGTTTCAATGTATGGTTTATTTTTAGAGCAGGGGCAATTAAGAAGTTATAAGAAGTTCAAAGTTATGATGGGCCTTGAATAACCAGAAATAACTGTTTCCGTCGCAAAAGTATAAATAATACTATGGCGTCACAGTGGCACAATGGGGTAGAGTCGTTGCCTCACAGCGCCAGAGACCCGGGTTCGATTCAGACTGCAGGTGCTGCCTGTGCGGAGTTTGTACGTTCTCCCCGTGACCAGCGTGGGTTTTCTCCTGGTGGGCTGGCTTCCTCCCACACTCCAAAGGCGTACAGGTTTTGTAGGTTAATTGGCTTCTGTAGATTGGAGATTGTCCCTGGTGTGGACCCTGGTGATCACCCCGTACACGTGTTAGTGTGTACGGGGTGATCGCTGGTCGGCGCGAATCGATGGGCCGATGGAGCTGCAGCTCGAGTCTAAAATCAGGTGACATAGACTTAAGATATTTGTTAAGATGTTTGGCTAAAAAACTTAAGGGACGGCACAGTTGTGCAGATGGTCGGGCTGCTGGCTCACGGAGCCCGAGGCCCGGGTTCGATCTTGCCCTCGGGTGCGATTCGCACAAGTGACCACGTGGGTTTCCTCCGGGTGCTCCGGTTTCCTCCCACATGCCAAAGACGTGCGAGTTTGTAGGTTAATCGACCTCTGTAAAATTCCCCTCGCTCGTAGGGAATGGATGAGAAAGTGGGGTAACAGAGAACGCGTGTGAACGGGTCATCGCTGGTCGGCATGGACTCAGCGTTTCCAAGCTGCATCGCTAATCTAAAAAATTAAATACACTTAAGGGTGGGGGGGGGGGGTGTGGGGGGGGGGGGGGGGGGAAGATGAAAAGACAAAATGCAGCAAATTGCAATTAAGGATTCACTGCCTGTGAGGTCGTAGGAAGCAAACTCGATAACAACTCTCAAATTGCAAATGGGAATTGAAGAAATATATTAAAAAGAGAAAACTTGCAGGGTTATTGGGAAAGACTAGGCGGTCTGGGCTAATTGGCAGCACTTTCAAAGACACGGGCACGATAGGAGAAACAGCCTCCGCAGTACCGTTGGATTCTATAAAAAAATAATTAATTCCCAAGACCACGCTACTTTGAAGTGATGTTATTGGTCTGAATTCTCAGGGAGGGATGTGCAGAGTGGAGGCCAAAAAATTGTGATTGCATAAATAGAATGGGAAAAATGCACATTTACCAACAGGCAGAGCAGGAGATGATAAAGTTTGTTTGTAGTGCACAGAGTCAATGATGTAGGAAGGAACTACAGATGCTGGTTTAAACCGAAGATAGACACAATATGCGGGAGTAACTCAGCGGGACAGGCATCGTCTCTGGAGAGAAGGAATGGGTGACGTTTTGGGCCGAGACCCTTCTTCAGTCTGAGAGTCAGGGTCTCGATTGGACACGCTAGAGGCAGGAAACATGTTCCCGATGTTGGGGGAGTCCAGAGCCAGGGGCCACAGTTTAAGAATAAGGGGTAGGCCATTTTGAGCAAAACAAATTTCACCCAGAGAGTTGTGAATCTGTGGAATTCTCTGCCTTAGATATAAGTAGAGGCCGGTTGTCTGGATGCTTTCAAGAGAGAGCTCGATAGAGCTATCAAAGATAGCGGAGTCAAGGGATATGGGGAGAAGGCAGGAGCCGGCTACTGATTGTGGATGATCACAGTGAATGGCAGTGCTGGCTTGAAGGGCTGAAAGGCCTACTCCTGCACTTCTTGTCTATTGAAACGTCACCCATTCCTTCTATCCAGAGATGCTGCCTGTCCAGCTGGGTTACTCCAGCATTTTGTGTCTATCTTGCAGTCAAACTGCCTGCTAACTCTCAAGGGAGTATTGCCACCTTCCCCATCCATGCACATGGGACCCACCTAGTTCCATCAGCTCCTCTGCCTTGAAACCTACCTGGTTCTTTTTCCAACCCTCCCTTTTAGTTTACTGTACCTTAGTCCCCTCCCCAAACTTACTGGGCAAACTGAAAAATTGTCATACTGCTGTTTTAACATTTAAAGGAAAAGAATTCAAAGTGGGTTGGAGCATTACGGGCCTGTCCCACTTACACGACATGTTGTGGGGTGACGCCTGTTTGGTCATGAGCAGTCGCCCAAAGAGTCGTATCATTTTCTGGTCCCCGCTGGATTTTGACAAGTTTTCGGTGACCTGCTGTGACGTCTTGGTTCTTGGTTTCTTGGTCCTCCAAAATATTCCAAATGGAATTTAAACTGGAGGTGACTATGACGGGTGCCGGCAAGTCGCCAAAAAAAAAATCGGGTAGATAAACTTGTATCCGACAATCCTAAAACTCTGTGTGGGATAGAACTGCAGATGCTGTTTTTTACACTGAAGATAGACAAAAAAATGCTGGAGAAACTCTCAGCGGGACGGGCAGCATCTCTGGAGAGAAGGAATGGGTGACGTTTTGGGTCGAGACCCTTCTTCAGACTTCAGGCTTCTTCAGACCCGAAACATCACCCATTCCTTCTCTCCAGAGATGCTGCCCGTCCCGCTGAGTTACTCCAGCATTTTGTGTCTGTCATGCACAGAGTAATGCTGCCAAGGGAGTTAGCTAACGGGAGGAAAGAGATACTTGAGTGAGAAAGGGTGGCCAAAGCTTGCACAATTTGTAACCGTTGAAAAAAAAAACTCTCTGCATTTATGCGTGGGAGGAGAGAACATTTGGAAGGGAGAGGCATTTTGAAATATTTCTCAATTATTTCACTTTCCCACTTTACTGGTTGTTTAAGGCTTGTTCTTTCCCTGGGGAAAAAAAGACTAGCAAAAAAAACATACAAAGCTACACAAAAAAAAAGATGAGGTAACATTATACGCATCTTGGATGAATTGAAATCACTTATGCTCTTCAAATACATCTCAATTTGGTCTGAACAACCCACACATCCTCCACAAGTTATTCTACAGAGCAACAATGGTGCGTTTAACAGTGGTGGGCCCGCACCAAGGCACAGGCGAGTTCAAAGTCAGAGAACTTTCCCATTTAAGAAAATGACTGATGCAATCCCTAATTCCCCTTATCAGTGATATCACTTGAGTGGGCCGGAGGGAATGAGATTTTACTGTAAATGGGAAGGAAGTTTATTTTAAATAGTGAGGCGTATTATTTTTTATACGCCACCAAAATCTCCCTCATTAAGTTCTTAACCTCTGATAAAGGTCCACATTCCAGAAAGCGGAAATTATAACTTTGACAGACATAAACATCTTGTAGGGTCACACTGTCAGGAAGTCAGGGAGGTGAATCGGTGGAATTCATTGCCACAGACGGCTGTGGAGGCCGAGTCAATGGTTATTTTTAACGCAGAGATAGACAGATTCTTGATTAGTACGGGTGTCAGGGGTTATGGGGAGAAGGCAGGGGACAATAGACAATAGGTGCAGGAGTAGGACATTCGGCCCTTCGACACAGCACCGCCATTTAATATGATCATGGCTGATCATCCACAATCAGTACCCCGTTCCTGCCTTCTCACCATATCCCTTGACCACACTATCTTTAACTCTCTCTTGAAAGAATCCAGAGAATTGGCCTCCACTGCCTTCTGCGGCAGAGAATTCCACATTCCACGTTCCGGTAGGCGGCACGACTCTCGTCAGCAGCGGCCTCTGCAGCCCGTCCGCGTTTTTATTATTTTTTGTCTATGTTTCTATGTAGTTTTTGTTATTTTATGTTGGGGTGTGTGTGTGTGGGGGTGGGAGGGAGGGGGCAACTTTTAAATCTCTCCCTGCACGGGAGACCCGACCTTTTCTTGTCGGGTCTCCGTTGTCGTTGGGGCTGCAATGAGGTGCAGCCTCCAACAGAAGGAGACCGGGAACTCTGGTGCCGACGACTCACCGTCACCGTCGTGGAGCTGGCCGAGTCCGGAGCGGGTGGAGCGGTGGTGGAGCGCTGCTGCTGCTGCTGCTGCTGCGGCCCGACCTCCGGAGATTAGGAGGCTGCTACTGCGGGTCTGCGGACGGCGGCACCGGGAGCCCGCGGATCCCTGGAGGGAGACCGCTTTTCAGGGCTCCTGCAACGGCGACTTCTCCCGCCCGAGTTGCGGGGTCGAAGAGCTCCTGGAGCGGGGCCTGTCATCACCGCCCCGCGCGGCTTGGAATGGCCGCGGGACTCTGCGAGCGCACGCTGGGGGCTCTAACACCAAGACCCAGTGTGCGACCTCGCACCACCCGGCGTGGCTTTAATGGCCGCGGGACAATCGCCATCGCCAGCCGGGGGCTTTGACTTTGACTCTGACATCGGGGGGGGGGAGAGTGCAGTGGAGAGATAAGTTTTTTTTTTGGCCTTCCATCACAGCGCTGTGATGGATGTTTATGTAAAATGTAAATTATGTTGTGTCTTGGGTCTATTTGTTTGTAATGTATGGCTGCAGAAATGGCATTTCGTTTGGACCTCAAGGGGTCCAAATGACAATTAAATTGACTATTGACTATTGACTATTCTCTGGGTGAGAGAGTTTTTGCTCACCTCCGTTCTAAATGGCCTACCCCTTATTCTTAAACTGTGGCCCCTGGTTCTGGACTCCCCCAACATCGGGATCATGATTCCTGCCTCTAGCCCAGTGGTTCCCAACCTTTTTTTGGCCATGCCCCACCTAATCACCTCTAAAATCCTGATGCCCCCCCCCCCCCTTGCTTTCCCTTGAGAGAAAACGGAGGAAATAGATATTATAAGGGTAACTTAGCAAAAGCTCTTTGAATCGCATTTCTAAATCCAATTCAATAAATAAGGTTCTCCCATGACCTCGCGCGCTTCGTGCGACGTGCATGAAGAGCGTTGGCGCGGTGATTATGTAATAACTACACAATAAAGACCTTTTTTACCCCCAAAAAATTATTTACTCAAAATAACATCTGAAACATAAACTACATATGTTTACCTGATGGAAAATCCAAAAAAAAAAAAATCGAAAATTTGGACCCAGACCTCCTCAGTCGCACTCAATTGCCCCCCTTAAAAATCAAATTGCCCCCCTGTGGGGTGTACGCCCCACGTTGGGAACCACTGCAGCCTGTCCAATCCCTTAATAATCTTATATGTTTCAATAAAATTCCCTCTCATCCTTCAAAATTCCAGAGTATACCTTAGGAGGGAGAGATAGATCAGCCATGATTGAATAGCGGAGTAGACCTGATGGGCCAAATGGCTTAATTCTGCTCCTATCACTTATGAAACCGCAAAGCCGCATAAGGTGGCTTGAACCTAATTGTTATCCTCACCACTCACTCTGTCAATAAAGCAAGACTTACTCAAAGTAACAGAAAGTTGGGTATCCTTTAACGTCAAACTCCTGTTTGAGTTCATCAAATTCGGAAGGGTGGACATTCATTCCGACCATTACCTATGCAGAAAACAATATGCATTAATCTTGATGAACCACTAATGCGTCTTCAATTAAAACTCTAATTGACCATTCAAACCTTGACCTTCTTCATGAATAATATTCCAGCAGCTTGCATTTAGGGCGGCACGGTGGCGCAGAGGTAGAGTTGCTGCCTCACAGCGCCAGAGACCCAGGTTCGATCCCGACAACAGGTGCTGTCTGTACAGAGTTTGTACATTCTCCCCGTGACCTGCGTGGGATTTCTCTGAGATCATCGGTTTCCTCCCGCACTCCAAAGACGTACATGTTTGTAGGCTTGCTATAAATGTAAATTGTCCCTAGTGTGCGTATGATTGTGCTAATGTGGGGGGATTGTTGGTCGGAGTGGAGTCGGGGGGCGGAAGGGCCTTTCCATGCTGTATCTCTAAACTAAACTAGCCTTAATATCTAACGCTAGTGAAGTGCGTGTTCGTTCCAGTCCTGAGAAATGATGGCTTTATTTGGTCTTGCTTAAATCCACAATTAAAACTCCCAATTGTTTGTTTTGTTACAAATCTGAACAGACAGGGCGATGCAGTAGGTCCCAGCTGGGAAAAGACCAGATTACAATCTAAAACTGAGATAACCGAGTGTTAGCAGGAAGTCGTGAATTAAACAGTGACACGAGGCAGCTGCGCGATTTGGCAGCAGGAAACTTTGCGGTTTGCGGCTGAAGTGGTTTAGTGGTCTCCCGACGGTCATGGGGGGTTTGCTCTGCTTTCCTCCCACCTTCCTTCGGGGGCTGCGCGGTGGAGTTGCTGCCTTAAGGGCCTGTTCCACTTACGTGGTTTTTTTTTTTCGGCGACTTGCCGGCAACCGTCATAGTCGCGGCAGGTCGCCGAAATTTTTCAAACATGTTGAAAATTCAGCAGCGATGAGAAAAATGGTACGGCTCTTTGGGCGACTACTCACGACCATGCAGGAGGCACCCCGTGACATGTCCTTTGCAGCGCAAAAGACCTTGGTTTGATCCTGGCAAGGTTCGGGGTTTGTGCGTTCCCCCCCCCCCCCCCGTGGCCTGCGTGGGTTTTCTCCGGGAGCTTTGGTTTCCAGGGACGTGCAGGTTTGTGGGTTGATTGGCTTGGTATAAACATAGTTGTCCCTAATGTAGGGTGGTGTTGGTGTGCGAGGGTTTTAGGTCCGTGCTGACTGGGTGGGCCGAAGGGCCTGTTTTGCGCTGTATCTCTAAACTAAACTAAGTCTTATGATGTTTTTTGGTAGCATCATCGTGAGTACCAGGTCCAATTCTTAATTGTTTTATCTCTGCTCGCTAATCACCAATGATCCAGCCACAGTGAAAGAATGATGGTCTCTGGTCTGCAGGGAACTTGGGGGGTAAAGAATACTGGGGCTGTTAGCAATACAGTGTGCTTTGAATACACCTGTATGTGCACGCACGTGCAAATGTTTAGATAATATTTTAAAAAGTCCAGCAGAACCCATTGTCAAAAGACAAGTGAATGATTTGAGATGCAAAGAACCGCAGATACTGGTTCACAAAAAAAAAGAGGCAAATTGCTGGAGTAACCCAGCAGTTCAGGCAGCATCCGTGCAGAATATGGATAGGTGACGTTTCGGGTTGGAACCACAAGAAATGCTGCCTGATCTGCTGAGTTGCTCCAGCACCATGTGCTTTTGAATGATTTGAAACAAGGGTGTATGTAGAGACAAAACTGTGCGTGAATGAGCAAGTCTGTGTACTGTACCTCCACGCATCTCCTGACGAGTTTCCGCATAGTAGGCTGCTCTGGAAGTTAGATGGAATGGGATCCAAGGAGAGATAGGTAACTGGATCAGAATGGATTGATGGAAGGAAGCAGAGGGTGGTGGTGGAAAGTTGTTTTTCGGACTGGAGGGCCGTGACTAGTGGTGTTGCCTCAGGGCTCGGCGCTGGGCCCATTTATATCAATGATTTGGATGAGAACATGCAAGACATGATTAGCAAATTTGCAGATGACACTAAAGTGGGTGGTATTGTAAAAAGTGAAGATGGTTGTCAGAAATTGTAGCAGGATCTTAATCGGGCAGCTGGGCTGAGGAATGGTTGGTGGAATTTAATACAGAGAAGTGCGAGGTGTTGAAGTTTGGGAAATCTGACAAGGACAGATATCAAAGATATCATTACCGTAGATTTTATTTAATTTTAAGGCAGCACAGTGGCGCAGCAGTAGAGATGCTGCCTAATAGCGCCAGAGTGCCTGCATTACAGCACCAGAAACTCAGGGTTCAATCGTGACTCTGAACGCTGTCTGTACGGAGTTTGTACGTTGTCCCTGTGACCGTGTGGGTTTTCTCCGGGTGCTCCGGTTTCCTCCCACACTCTAAAGACGTACAGGCTTGTAGATTAATTTGCTTCAGTAAAATATTGTGAATCGTCCCTAGTGTGTGTAGGATAGTGCTGGTGTATGAGGTGATCGTTGGTCGGCGTGGAGTCAGAGGGCGGGCCGGCCATTTTCTGCGCTGTATCTCCAAAGTCTAACTCAGGACTGAACCCTTGATGTAATGGAATGATGTACCAAGAGAACAACGACGTTGCCTTTATTAGCAGGCCAATGAAACTGCGATACTTACATAGGCGCCCTTCATCTGTGTGGCAGCTTGCTCAAAGGCTGGCATCATCCGCTTGCACACCCCACACCCTGATCCCGGAGGTCAAGAGGCCAGGTCAAAGGCCACAGCAGAACAACAAACAGAGGAGAGACAGAGACAAACAGTGGGCTAAACAGTGGATCAACGACAGCTCTGACAATATCATTTAACCAGATGTAACTCCAAAGACATCACAGCACAATGAGCGCCAGTTCATCTTCTGAATCTATTCCTTCTAATATGTTTTCCCAGATCCCTCTTGATTATCTTTTTTTTTCCAGATAGGGGGGCGACACGGTGGCGCAGATGGTAGAGCTAATGCCTTACAGCACCAGAGACCCGGGTTCTATCCTGACTAGGGGTGCTGTCTGTACAGAGGTTATACATTCACCTCGTGACCTGCATGGGCTTTCTTCAAGATCTTTGGTTTCCTCACACTCTAAATATGTACAGGTTTGTAGGCTAATAGCCTTTGTGTAATTTTTGTTTTTAAACTGTCCCTAGTGTGTGTAGGATAGTGTTAGTGTGCGGGGATCGCTGGTTGGTGCGGACCTGGTGTATTCCACGCTGTATCTCGAAACTAAACTAAACTAAAAATGAAAGTTATATGAACAATGCAACTTTAACCAAGGGATGATGGGAGGGGGTGGGGGGTAAAATAAAAAAAGCCTTTTGACTTAGTGCAGAGATGATTAAAAGAATACTTAAATCAGACAATCAAAATGTTTAGTGTAGAAAGGAACTGCAGAAGTTGGTTTGCGCTGAAGATAGACAGATAGGATGTGGAGAGGATGTTTCCACTAGTGGGAGAGTCTAGGACCAGAGGCCACAGACTCAGAATAAAAGGATGCACCTTTTGAGAAAGGAGATGAGGAGGAATTTCTTTAGTCAGTGGGTGGTGAATCTGTGGAATTCATTGTCACAGAATGCCGTGGAGGCCAAGTCAATGGCAATTTTTAAGATAGACACAAAATACTGGAGTAACTCAGCGGGTGAGGCAGCATCTATGGAGAGAAGGGATAGGCGACGTTTCGGGTCGAAACCCTTCTTCAGACCGAATTGGATATTTTTAAGACGCACATTGACAGATTCTTGATTAGTACGGGTGTCAGGGGTTATGGGGAGAAGGCAGAAGAATGGGGTTGAGAGAGAAAGGTAGATCAGCCATGATTGAATGGCGGAGTAGACTTGATGGGCCGAATGGCCTAATTCTTCTCCTATAACTTCTGACCTGATGAACAAAGTGCTGGGGTAACTCAGTGGGACTGGCAGCATGGAGTTGCAGGGACGGAGAGTGCACTGACAGGTGTATCGGTAGCCCGAGGGCACAAAACTAACAATAATTGGCAGAAAAAATAAATTAGTGAGGAAATTAGAAATACATTCCAAGTGCAGGATTCATGTACATGTGTTGGTTGAAGGTTAGCATTGACTCAGTGGGCCAAAGTGCCAGCTTATGTGCTGTATCGCTCAAACAAACAAAAAAAAACGATTTCAGAGGGAACTTAAAAAAAACCCACACAATTGAAAGAATCATTGAAATCCTTCGAGATATGGAGTAGGTGGATGGACTGAGATGTCCATCAACGTGTTGCCGCAGGCACAATGGACACAATAGCCTTCCATGTTGCAGGTCACCTCACCTAGATCCCCATTCAAAAGGCTGAAGAGTTATGATTTCCTAACCTGTAATTTTGAAAAACTCTGCCAAATTCCTCCCCTCAATTATCTTCAAACCCTTTTTAAAAAAAAATCCCAATTTAATATTTTTCACAATCTTTTATTGGTGGAATGACATATCATTTTAGTTTAGACCGTTGCCTTCCCAGGGATCTATTATTCCTTCCGAACAAGGTGTTGTATTATATTCACCGTTTTATAGTTCCTTTTCCTTTTTCATCATCATGGTTAAAAGGCGCGAAATTCGCAGTCTCTCTCTTCAATTATCACCACAACTATTTTCAGTACTCCCTTCTCAAAACTTACATCGATCGATATCTACCACCCATACGCCAAAATTGCCAGTCGTCCTGCACTATAATTCTCGATGACGCATTCAATTTGCTTTGCTCTGCAGAAGCTGCAATATTTTGTGTAGATATCCTATATTTGGTCTTTCTGTAGCTCCGTGGACTCTCTCTCAGGGTTAAGTCTTGTGCTCCGGATAAGATGCGATCAGCAAAGTTGAGTATTTTTCCCCGGGAAGCAAACGTCACCGGTGGAGTTGAACTTGCTCATGATTTACCACATCATGCAGAGTATAAATCACCATCCCACCCTCACTCAGCAACAGGGCACAGTCAACCAACAGCCTGCTAGCGATGATCGAGAGCCAAGCCTGGAAATGTTAACCTCTTTAGTCGTCAGATGCTATTTATCTTTGTGCAGTTCCAACCTCCTGCTTTTATTGGAAAGCGTCTGGAGCATTTGTCCCGTTGTTCGTTTCAGTCAGTGATGTTCACTCGATCAACATGGAGTGCTGCATTAAACTAGTGACGAGTGAGATATGAGCGATTTGCTAATCCATTACGTGTTGCAATCTGTTTAAATGTTGGGTGCAAGAGGAATACAAATTGGGGCGGCACGGTGGCGCAGGGGTAGAGTTGCTGCTCACAGCACCAGGGACCCCGGCTCGAACCTGTCTCAGGCGTTGCCTATACGGAGTTTGTACGTTCTCCCCGTGACCTGCGTGGGGTTTCTCCGTTCTCCCCGTGACCTGCGTGGATCTTCGGTTCCCTCCCACATTCCAAAGACGTCCAGGTTTGTAGGTTAATTGGTTTGGTATAAATGTAAATTGTCCCTAGTGTGTGTAGGGTAGTGTTATGGGGCTGTCCCACTTTCACAACCTAATTCACGACCTCTGCCGAGTTTGCCCTTGACTCATACTCGCAGCATGGACGTCACGATACAATACAATACGGGTTTATTCGTCACATTGCACATACAGTGCAAGTGAAATATGCCGTATGAGGTCGTGGGTAGGTCGTAGCAGGTCGTGATGCTAGTCATAGGTACTCGTGGCATCAAGTAGCTCGCGGCATTTTTCTAGCCCGATGAAAAATGTCCACGAGTAAAAAAGGTTGTGAATTAGGTCGTGAAAGTGGGACGGGCCCTTTAATGTGCGGGGATCGCTGGTCGGCGTGGACTCGGTGGGCCGGTTTCCGCGCTGAAACCAAAGGTTCCAAACCTCAGCTGCCATTTGGTGTAGACCCTCTACAGCTCTGCCCTCATCAACCTCTTTGGTCAAATCATCAAAAAAAAAACTCAATCATATCGTGTGGGTTCTTTCCGTAAACAGGGAGGAGCAAGAAAGACCGCGAGGAAGCTGTACAACCCCACGTCAAAGAATTAAAGAATTGTTGTCATTTCCCAATTCCAGTACTTCAAATCTTGGCAGTACTTATTCAATAAACATAAGAGCTAAGCAGGTTATTTCAGCTTTAAGAACAATAAGCACACACACACACACACACGCACACACACGCACAAAAGAACCGACAGCTGTTCCAATATGACAATAAGCCACAAAGCAACAAACACTGACTGAGCAACAGAAGGCCGAGAGGAATCTTGCTGCTACATAATCATCAGGGGTTGCAACTGAGAAAATGGTGCAAACGCGGCGAGAATAGCAAGGAGCGTCTCTCTTCATCCGACTCGTCCAACAATCTCCTTTTTCACTCCTGCTCTCTGCTGGGGATTCGCGTTTCGCAGGAAGGGAGGTTTCTGCACCACCACCCTTTGCCTAACCCCAGGGACGTGGCCATGTGCCCATCCTTTAGTCAACGTTGGTGAATCTGCGGAATTCTTTACCACAGAAGGCTATGGAGGCCAAGTCAGTGGATACGTTTAAGGCAGAGATTGATAGATTCTTGATTAGTACGAGTGCGAGGGGTTATGGGGAGAAGGCAGGGGAATGGGGTTAGGAGGCAGAGATAGATCAGCCATGATCTATCTATTTGTACAGGATACTGAGTTGGAGGCCAGTTCATTGGCTATATTTAAGAGGGAGTTAGATGTGGCCCTTGTGGCTAAAGGGATCTGGGGTATGGAGAGAAGGCAGGTACAGGATACTGAGTTGGATGATCAGCCATGATCATATTGAATCGCGGTGCAGGCTCGAAGGGCCGAATGGCCTACTCCTGCATCTATTTGCTATGTTTCTATGATTGAATGTCGGAGTAGATTTGATGGGCCAAATGGCCTAATACTACACCTAGCACTTATGATCCCATACTTTGACTAAGGATGAATCATGGCCACACTCAAGTAGATTTAGTTTAGTTTATTGTCACATGTACAGGTGAAAGGTACAGTGAAAGCTTTTGTTGCATGCTATCCAGTCAGCAGAAAGACAATAAATGATTACCATCGAGCCATTTACAGTGCACAGATACTCGATAAGGGAATAACATTTAGTGCAAGGTAAAGCCAGTCAAGTCCGATCAAGGATCGTCTGAGCGTCACCAATGAGGTAGATGGGAGTTCAGCAATGCTCTTTAGTTGTGGTAGGATGGTTCAGTTGCCTGATAACAGCTTGGAAGAATCTGTCCCTGAATCTGGAGGTGTGACACTTCTATACCTGGGGAGAAGGAGTGGCCAGGGTGCGACTCGTCCTTGATTATGCTGCTGGCCTTGCCAAGGCAGCGTGAGGTGCCATGGGAGTCAATGGAAGGGAGGTTGGTTTGTGTGACGGTCTGGGCTGTGTCCACAATTTAGTTCCTCAAGTGGGTTTTCTAAGAGGCTCGGTGGCACGGCTGCTTGAGCTAAGATAGACACATGGTGTGTTCTGACTTGAGATTCGAGTGCTTGCTTGATACAGCTGAACTCTCACATTGATAGTGTATCTAACCTTCGTCCACACCTCTCTGCAATCTTTGCAGCTCTTATGAATTTTTAAATATGTTTTTTGACAGTGAGTGGTTCCAGTTAAATATTCAGCAAACCCAGTTTCCTGTGGCAATGATCAATCCCCCACTTGCTCCGTAACTCAGTGGGTCAGGCAGAATCTCTGGAGAAGAGAGATGGGCGACATTTCGGGTTGGGACCCTTTTTCAGTCCCGATCCGAAACGTCACACATTCTTTTTTCTCCAGTGATTTTGTCTGACCCACGGAGTTGCTCCAGAACTTTGTGAGTCTATCGTCGGTATAAACCAGCATCTGTAGTTTCTACACACCCTACAGCGGCAGAGACCCAGGTTCGATCCTGACCTTGGTGTGCTGTCTGTGTGGAGTTTGCACGTTCTCCCTGTGACCGAGTGGGTTAGGAACATAGAAACATAGAAATTAGGTGCAGAAGTAGGCCATTCGGCCCTTCGAGCCTGCACCGCCATTCAGTATGATCATGGCTGATCATCCAACTCAGTACCCTGTACCTGCCTTCTCTCCATACCCCCAGATCCCTTTAGCCACAAGGGCCACATCTAACTCCCTCTTAAATATAGCCAATGAACTGGCCTCAACTAACTTCTGTGGCAGAGAATTCCAGAGATTCACCACTCTCTGTGTGAAAAATGTTTTCCTCATCTCAGTCCTAAAAGATTTCCCCCTTATCCTTAAACTGTCACCCCTTGTTCTGGATTGTCTCTAGGCGCCCTGATTTCCTCCCACATCTCAAAGATTCGGGTTTGTAGGTTAATTGGCCTCTGTAAATTGGCCTCTAGTGTGCAGGGAGCGGATGGGAAAGTGGGATAACTTGTGTGAAAGGGCGACAAAATAGTTGAGTACTGACTCGAAACGTCACCTATCCATGTTCTCCAGAGATGTTGGCATGGTCTTGGTGGGCCGAAAAGCCTGCACAGTAGAGGTGTACAGTAGAGAGCATACTGACTGGTTGCATCATGGCCTGGTTCGGCAACTTGAACGTTCAGGAGCGGAAAAGACTACAAAAAGGTGTGATCAATGCCCAGTCCATCACCGGCTCTGACCTCCCCACCATCGAAGGGATCTATCGAAGTCGCTGCCTCATCAGAGACCCACACCAATCTGGCCACACACTCATTTCACCATTGCCATCGGGAAGAAGGTACAGGAGCCTGAAAACTGTATTGTCCAGGTTAAGGAACAGTTTCTTCCCTACAGCCATCAGGCTATTAAACACTACAACAAATAAGCTCTGAGCTACAACTACCACAGACGTTTATCACTATTGCACTATATTTTTTTATTTATTGAGTATGAGCTTTTTTTTCTCCCGTTATGTACTATGTTTAAATATTCTGTGTTAAGCAAATAAGAATTTCACTGTCCATCTGGGACATATGATAATAAAACACTATTGACGCTTGCTTTCACCTTTCATCTATCTATCTATCTATCTACCCACCCATCATAGAGTCATGCAGCACATAAACAGGCCCTTCGGCCCACTCTGTCCATGCTGACCTCAAATACCCATCTATATGAAAAACATTTACCGAACATGGCGTGTAGCCCCTTCTGCCTTGAGATTCAAGTGCTTGCTCGAAGCTCTATACATCTGAGAGTTCAGTTGTGGCTGACTTATTTCTTAGAGCAGTGCCAAACTATTCTCTTGCTCATTGGTGACCCATAGTCTATCCTTGTTCAGACTTTACCTTTACCTCCCTTCACTGGCTCCCAGTGCACTTTCGAGTTCATTTTAAAATTCTTTTATTTGTTTTTAAATCATTGAATGGCCTCGCCCCGCCTTACCTCTCTGAGCTGCTCCACCTATATGCTCCTCGGTGCCTCAGGTCAGCGGATCAGCTGCTCCTTGAGGTACCAAGGTCTAAGCGGAAGCTCAGAGGGGATAAAGCCTTTTCTGTTGCTGCCCCCGCACTCTGGAACACCTTGCCGCTGCAGATCAGACAGGCCCCTTCACTGTCCATCTTTAAATCCTCCCTAAAAACTCACTTTTATTCACTGGCTTTCGACACTGGCTGAGACTTTGTTCCTGTTTTAGTGCTTTTAATGTCTTTTTATTTTTTACTGTTTTTATAGTCCTGTCGTCTTAATGGTTTTAGTAGTTTGTAATAACTTTTTGTTGACTTCCCATGTACAGCACTTTGTGGTAACTGATGTTGTCTAAAAGCGCTTTATAAATAAAGTTATTATTATTATTATTATTATTATTTACTGGCTTTACCTTGCAGTAAATGTCATTCCCTTATCATGTACACTGCAAATGGATAGATTGTAATCATGTATTGTCTTTCCGCTGACTGGATAGCAGGCAACAAAAGCTTCCCACTCTCCCTCAGTACAGGTGACACCGTAATCCCATTTACCAAACCTGGCGTGCAGCCTCTTCTGCCTTGAGAATCAAGTGCTTGCTTGAGACTGTCAATGTGAGAGTTCAGCGGTGGCTAATCTGCGTCTACACCTCTCTACAATCCTTGCAGCTCTTGTGGATTTTTAAGAATGTTGTCCGTTCATCATTCAGCAGGCCCGGTGGCGCCTGTGGCCACAGATCAATCCTTCGCTTGCCCAGTTGTGGGGCCTGTACATAGAGTGCACGCATTCAATACAACCGACAGGTTTAGGACATGGATGGATACACATAAGGTAACTTACATGGAGCATAGAACATCATGAGCATTGGCCGCTCTTCCTTCTTTGTTAATTTCCTGAATTCCTGAGGAAAAGGAAACCCAAAATAAAGAGAGAGTCAAGACTTGTTACAAAAACAGATAATAATCTGAATACTTCAGCAAAGTGCTGAGAGTCCATGTTCATAATCGACAGACGCGATAGTGGCGTTTAAGAAGCTTTTAGCCAGGCACATGGATATGCAGGGAATGGAAGGATCATCGTGATTATAAAATCATAAGTGATAGGAGCAGAATTAGGCCATTCGGCCCACCAAGCCTACTCTGCCCTACTCCATCACTTAGTTCAGAGATACAGCGTGGAAACTGTCCCCTTCGGCCCACCGAGTCTGCACCGACCAGCGATCCCCGCACATTAACACGATCCTACCCACACTGGGGACAATTTACACTTACACCAAGCCCAGTAACCTACAAACCTGTACGTCTGTGGAGTGTGGGAACAAACCGAAGATCTCGGACAAAACCCACGTGGTCATGGGGAGGATGTACAAACTCCGCACAGACAGCACCCGCTGTCAGGATCGAACCCAGGTGTCTGATGCTGCAAGCGCTGTGAGGCAGCAAATCTACCGCTGCCCCACCGTGACTGCCCAGCACGGCAGGATTCGTGTAAGTGATGATTGACAGACTCAATGGGCCGAAGGGGCCTGGTTCATTGCTGTATCTCTGTGACTGAGGATGCAAAAGATCCCTTGGTACCACAATATCTGAACAACAGCAGGAGGGTGCTGGCATTGCTGATCTACTCTCCTTGAATACCATTGAAATAGATTGCATTGTCATTTCTTACAGCGCTGCTTATGGGACCATGCTATGTGCAATTTGGCTGCCGCATTTGGCTGCAGTAAATTGTGATTACACTTCACAAAGTAATTCAATCGCCTTTGCTCCTCTTTAGTGTGTCCTGGGGTGGTAAAGGCATTCTATGGAGAAAAAAAAGCAAGCAAATTCCCTCTTTATTTGGGGACAAAATAAACACTGCTCTTCAAAAAGGTTTCCACATTTATTACACCCTGCAACCAGAAAGGTTTATACGAGATGGTTTTTTTTCCCCTGAATGATTCAATGGATGCCTTGTGTTTAAAATGAGCAATTGACTTCACTGTCGCGATATACTGCCTGTGTTTCGCCCCAGCTCTCTCCATTAGCATGGATAAGGCGTTCCAACTTTACAAGCAGCCTGTACGTTGGGACAAGCGTTTGGCTCTATGGGCTCCCTGACGGAGATGTCTCTCCCGGCAGGGAGATTAGTACTGAGTCATTAGTGATTACTGAGTGATTAGTCATCAATCAGAAGGGTTTCGGCCCGAAACGTTGCCTATTTCCTTTGCTCCACAGATGCTGCTGTACCCACTGAGTTTCTCCAGCACTTTTGTCTACCAGGGAGATTAGTACGGGTATCAGAGGTTATGGGGAGAAGGCAGGAGAATTGGAGACATAGATCAGCCATGATTGAATGGCGTAGTAGACTTGATGGGCCCCTTGTCAAATTATACTCCTATCCCTTATGACCCCCTGATGTAGTTGTCTCCAGGGACCCCTGATGGAGACGGCTCCATGGGCCCCCCTGATGGAGATGGCTCTACTGGCCCCCTGATTGAGATGGCTCTACTGGCCTCCTGATGGAGATGGCTCTACTGGCCACCTGATGGAGATGGTTTTACTAGCCTCCTGATGGAGACGTAGCTCGTGGCCTCCTATTGGAGATGTCTATCCGGGCCCCTGACGGAGATGGATTTGCGGCTTTGCTTGCTGCTGTGATGCTAAAGGTGACTGTTCTTGGCACAAAGTGCAATTTTGCTACATCAAACCCAGGAACACTAGCTTCTCGTTAACATGTCAATGTCCATTTTGCAAATCCTATCTGGACACCCCACCCATCTGGACCAGCAGCAGTGTCCTCTGTACAAACTGCAGGTCAGATGCTGGTTTACACCAAAGATAGACACAAAATGCTGGAGTAACTCAGCGGGACAGGCAGCATCTCTGGCGAGAAGGAATGTGTGATGTTTCGGGTCAAGACTGAAGAAGGGTCTCAAACCATAACGTCACCCATTCCTTCTATCCAGAGGTGTTGCCTGTGCCGCTGAGTTGCTCCAGCATTTTGTGTCTGTCTTCAATTGCTTTGCAAACCTTGACTGCAGTAAAACCTAAGGTGTCATTCTTAGCTAGAGACAGGCTCGGCCGAGCGTTATTATTAAGAATGGCAAAACTAAATTTATAAATGCTTCTGAACTTGGTCCTGAACTTAAAGAAAGGTAACTTTGAGGGTATGAGACATGAATTGGCCAAGATAGACTGGCAATAGATTCTTAATGGGTTGACGGTGGATATGCAATGGAAGGCCTTTAAAGACTGCATGGATGAACTACAACAATTGTTCATCTCAGTTTGGCAAAAAATAAATCAGGGAAGGTAGTGCATCCATGGATAACAAGGGAAAGCAGGGATAGTATCAAAACAAAAGATGAAGCGTACAAATTAGCCAGAAAAAGCAGCCTACCAGAGGACTGGGAGAAATTCAGAGTCCAGCAGAGGAGGACAAAGGGCTTAATAAGGAAAGGGAAAATAGATTATGAAAGAAAACTGGCAGGGAACATAAAAACTGACTGCAAAAGCTTTTATAGATATGTGAAGAGAAAAAGATTAGTTAAAACAAATGTAGGTCCCTTGCAGTCAGAAACAGGTGAATTGATCATGCGGAACAAGGACATGGCAGACCAATTGAATAACTACTTGGTTCTGTCTTCACTAAGGAATACATAAATAATCTGCCGGAAATAGCAGGGGACCGGGGGTCAAGTGAGATGGAGGAAATGAGTGAAATCCAGGTTGGCCGGGAAGTGGTGTTAGGTAAATTGAGTGGATTAAAGGCCGATAAATCCCCAGGGCCAGATAGGCTGCATCCCAGAGTACTTAAGGAAGTAGCCCCAAAATAGTGGATGCATTAGTGATAATTTTTCAAAACTCTTTAGATTCTGGAGTAGTTCCTGAGGATTAGAGGGTAGCTAATAACCATATAACAATTACAGCACGGAAACAGGCCATCTCGGCCATTCTAGTCCGCGTTATTCTCCACTAGTCCCAACTGCACTCAGTAACCCTCCATTCCTTTCCCTCATATAACTATCCATTTATTTCTAAATGATAAAATCGAACCTGAATCCACCACCACTTACTCATTCCACACAGCTCAGTGGTAAAAAGTTCCCCCACGTACCCCTAAACTTCTCCCTTAATTCTAGTCACGTCCTCTTGTTTCATCACTCTCAGCGGGAAAAGCTTATCCACGTCAACTCTGTCTATCCCTCTCAACATTTTAAAGACCTCTATCAGGTCCCCCCTTAACCTTCTGCGCTCCAGAGAATAAAGACCTAACTTATTCAACCTTTCTCTGTAACGTAGTTGCTGAAACCCAGGCAACATTCTAGAAAATCTCCTCTGTACTCTCTCTATATTGTTGACATCCTTCCTATAATTAGGCGACCAAAATTGTACACCATACTCCAGAATTGGCCTCACCAATGCCTTGTACAATTTTAACATTACATCCCAACTTCTATACTCAATGTTCTGATTTATAAAGGCCAGCACACCAAAAGCTTTCTTTACCACCCTATCTACATGAGATTCCACCTTCAGGGAACTGTGCACAGTTATTCCCAGATACCTCTGTTCAACTGCATTCTTCAATTCCCTACCATTTACCATGTATGTCCTATTTTGATTTGTCCTGCCAAGATGTAGCACCTGTTATCAGCATTAAACTCCATCTGCCATCTTTCAGCCCACTCTTCCAACTGGCATAAATCTCTCAGTAGACTTTGAAAATCTACTTAATTATCCACAACACCACCTATCTTAGTATCATCTGCATACTTACTTCCAATTTACCACACCATCATCCAGATCATTGATGTACATGACAAACAACAGTGGACCCAACACAGATCCCTGTGGTACCCCACTAGTCACTGGCCTCCAAACTGACAAACAACCATCCACCATTACTCTCTGGCATCTCCCATTCAGCCACTGTTGAATCCATCTTGCTACTCCACCATTAATACCCAACAATTGAACCTTCTTAACCAACCTTCCATGAGGAACCTTATCAAAGGCCTTACTGAAGTCCATATATACAACATCCACTGCTTTACCCTCATCAATTTCCCTAGTAACCTCTTCAAAAAATTCAAGAAGATTAGTCAAACATGACCTTCCAGGCACAAATCCATGTTGACTGTTCCTAATCAGACCCTGTTTATCCAGATGCTTATATATATTGTCTCTAAGTATCCTTTCCATTAATTTGCCCACCACTGACGTCAAACTAACAGGTCTATAATTGCTAGGTTTACTCTTAGAACCCTTTTTAAACAATGGAACAACATGCGCAGTACGCCAATCCTCCGGCACTATTCCCGTTTCTAATGACATTTGAAATATTTCTGTCATAGCCCCTGCTATTTCTACACTAACTTCCCTCAATGTCCTAGGGAATATCCTGTCAGGACCTGGAGACCTATCCACTTTTATATTCCTCAAAAGTGTCAGTACTTCCTCTTCTTTGAATCTCATAGTTTCCATAGCTACTCTACTTGTTTCCCTTACCTCACATAATTCAATATCCTTCTCCTTGGTGAATACTGACAAAAAGAAATTGTTCAATATCTCCCCCATCTCTTTTGGCTCTGCAGATAGCTGTCCACTCTGACTCTCTAATGGACCAATTTTATCCCTCGTTATCCTTTTGCTATTAATATAGCTGTAGAAACCCTTTGGATTTACTTTCACCTTACTTGCCAAAGCAACCTCATATCTTCTTTTAGCTTTTCTAATTTCTTTCTTAAGATTATTGTTACATTCTTTATACTCCTCAAGCACCTCATTTACTCCATGCTGCCTATAATTATTGTAGATCTCTCTCTTTTTCCGAACCAAGTGTCCAATTTCCCTTGAAAACCATGGCTCTTTCCAATTTTTACTATTTCCTTTCAACCGAACAGGGACATAAAGATTCTGTACTCTTAAAATTTCACCTTTAAATGTCCTCCATTTCTCTTCCACATCTTTCCCATAAAACAAAATGTCCCAATTTACTCCTTTTAAATCCTTTCGCATCTCCTCAAAGTTAGCCTTTCCCCAATCAAAAATCTCAACCCTAGGTCCAGTTCTGACCCTCTCCATAATTATATTGAAACTAATGATATTGTGATCACTGGACCCGAACTGTTCCCCAACGCATACCTCTGCCACCTGACCCGTCTCATTTCCTAACAGGAGGTCCAGCACCGCCCCTTCTCTAGTAGGTACCTCTATGTATTGCTGCAAAAAACGATCCTGCACACATTTTACAAACTCCAAACCATCCAGCCCATTTACAGAATGTGTTTCCCAGTCTATGTGTGGAAAATTGAAATCTCCCACAATCACTACCTTGTGCTTACTACTAATATCTGCGATCTCGATCTCTACATATTTGCTTTTCCAATTCTCGCTCCCCATTTGGCGGTCTATAATACACCCCTATGTGTTGCTACCCCTTTCCCATTTCTCAGTTCCACCCAAATAGCCTCCCTAGACGAGCCCTCTAATCTATCCTGCCAAAGCACTGCTGTAATATCTTCCCTGATAAGCAATGCAACACCTCCACCTCTTGCCCCTCCAATTCTATCACACCTGAAGCAATGAAATCCTGGAATATTTAGTTTCCAATCACAGCCCTCCTGCAACCATGTTTCACTGATCGCCACAACATCATACTTCCAGGTGTCAATCCAGGCTCTAAGTTCATCCACCTTTCTTACAATGCTCCTAGCTTTAAAATATACACATTTAAGAAACCCACCCTCTCTTATTCTCTGTTTATTGTCTTTTTCTTCTTTCTCCCCTACATTTTGGGTCAGAGTGCTACCCTTCTCTGCCTCCTGCCTCACACACTGACTGCTAGCTTTCCCAATTTGAGTCCCTCCCCCCAACCGTTCTAGTTTAAAGTCTCCCCAGTAGCCTTTGCAAATCTCCCCGCCAGGATATTGGTCCCCCTCGAGTTCAAGTGCAACCCGTCCTTTCTGTACAGGTCGCACCTTCCCCAAAAGAGGTCCCAATGATCCAGAAACTTGAATCCATACCCACTGCACCAGTCCCTCATCCACACATTTATCCTCCACCTCGCTCCATTCCTACTCTCGCTGTCGCGTGGCACAGGCAGTAATCCTGAGATTGGTACCTTTGCAGTCCTTCTCCTTAACTACCTAATGTAACCCCACTTTTTAAAAAGGGAGGGAGAGAGAAAACAGGGAATTACAGACCAGTTAGTCTAACGTCGGTAGTGGGGAAACTGCTAGAATCAGTTATTAAAGATGGGACAGCAGCACATTTGAACAAGTGGTGAAATCATTGGACAAAGTCAGCATGGATTTATGAAAGGTAAATCATGTCTGACGAATCTTATAAATTTTTTCGAGGATGTAACTAGTAGAGTGGATAAGGGAGAACCAGTGGATGTGTTATATCTGGACTTTCAGAAGGCTTTCGACAAGGTCCCACATAAGAGATTAGTATACAAACTTAAAGCACACGGTATTGGGGGTTCAGTATTGATGTGGATAGAGAACTGATTGGCAGGCAGGAAGCAAAGAGTAGGGGTAAACGGGTCCTTTTCACAATGGCAGGCAGTGACTAGTGGTGTACCGCAAGGCTCAGTGCTGGGACCACAGCTATTTACAATCTATATTACTAAAAGTCTGTTCTTGACCGGTTTTGGTGATCTGTGCTGCGATTTCCGAGAGAATGCCGCCACCTACGGCCGTCATTTTTGGCCACCTCGCTCAGAGCCCCCCTCCGCCGCATGTGTGCCGAAGATTTTTCCAGTCAATGAAAAATGACAGAGATATTAATGATTTTACAAAATGCCCCATTCTCTCTGCTGCCCCCACTGGCAGCAGGGGGGATGGACTATAAAAACAGGAAGTGGTGTGCCTCAATTAGTCTGCAAGCTGGAGGAAGGCAGATGGTCACGTTTCTCTGAGCTGTGAATAACACTGAACACATGTGCACACAACTGTGAGTAAGTACCCTTAATGTGGTTTGAAAATGAAAATATGGTTAAAGTAAATAAGCACTGCCTGCAAATGGTTGTTTGGGGGGTTTGGGTTGAAATAAAAAGGCACTCTCCTGTCCCCCCCTTTCCTTTCCTCTCCTCTCCACTCCCCCCCTCTCTCCCTCTTCCCCTCACCTCCATTCCCTCCCCCACCGTCCCTCCCCTAAACCCCGCTCCCCTCCACACACCCCTACCCCCTTCACTCCACCTTCCCTCCCACTCCCTGCTCCCCACCTCACCTCCCCCCTTCTCAGCACACTCCCCACTCCCCCTCTTTCCCCCCCTCCCTCCCCCCCTCTCTCTCTTCTCCCCCTCTTTCCTCTGACTCCTCCCCATCCCCTCCCCCCCCCTCCCTCCCCTAAACCCCCCTCCCTTTCCACGCACCCCTATCCCCTACCCCTCCACCCTCCCTGCTCCCCACCTCTCCCCCTCCCCTCCCCTCACCTCAACCCTCCCCCTCCCTCCCCTCACCACCTCTCCCCTCCCTCCTTTCCTCCCACACCTTTCCCCTCACCCACCCTCCCTCTTCTCCTCCTCGTCACCCCCCTCTCCCCCTCTTGCCCCTCTCTCTGTGTCTCTGCCCCTTCTCTCTCTGCTCTCACTCTTTACTCCCCCCCTCCCCCCCCCCCCTCTCTAGTTGTGACTGCAAGTTGGGGGGTATGCGTCAGTAGATAGGGTGGTTTTGGGGTAAAAGGAGCAAATTAATAATATTAATATAATATCAAGGGGGTAATTAGCGTGAATGCGGGGGGGGGGGGGGGGAGATAGTTAGTGCGTGTGACGCTGCATGCCGCCTCCCCCCCCCCCCCCACAACCGCACATTGGGGGAACAGACCCAACGGGTCTACACTTGGTCTAGTATATATTAATGATTTGGACGAGGGAATTGAATGCAACATCTCCAAGTTTGCGGATGACACGAAGCTGGGGGGCAGTGTTAGCTGTGTGGAGGATGCTAGGAGGCTGCAAGGTGACTTGGATAGGCTGGGTGAGTGGGCAAATGCATGGCAGATGCAGTATAATGTGGATAAATGTGAGGTTATCCACTTTGGTGGCAAAAACAGGAAAGTAGACTATTATCTGAATGGTGGCCGATTAGGAAAGGGGGAGATGCAACGAGACCTGGGTGTCATGGTACACCAGTCATTAAAAGTAGGCATGCAGGTGTAGCAGGCAGTGAAGAATGCGAATGGTATGTTAGCATTCATAGCAAAAGGATTTGAGTATAGGAGCAGGGAGGTTCTACTGCAGTTTTACAGGGTCTTGGTGAGACCACACCTGGAGTATTGCGTACAGTTTTGGTCTCCTAATCTGAGGAAAGACATTCTTGCCATAGAGGGAGTACAGAGTACAGACTGATTCCTGGGATGTCAGGACTTTCATATGAAGAAAGACTGGATAGACTCGGTTTGTACTCGCTAGAATTTAGAAGATTGAGGGGGGATCTTATAGAAACTTACCAAATTCTTAAGGGGTTGGACAGGCTAGATGCAGGAAGATTGTTCCCGATGTTGGGGAAGTCCAGAACAAGTGGTTACAGTTTAAGGATAAGGGGGAAATCTTTTAGGACCGAGAAAACATTTTTCACACAGAGAGTGGTGCATCTCTGGAATTCTCTGCCACAGAAGGTAGTTGACGCCAGTTCATTGGCTATATTTAAGAGGGAGTTAGATGTGGCCCTTGTGGCTAAAGGGATCAGGGGGGTATGGAGAGAAGGCAGGTACAGGATACCGAGTTGGATGATCAGCCATGATCATATTGAATGGCGGTGCAGGCTCGAAGGGCCGAATGGCCTACTCCTGTACCTATTTTCTATATTCTATGTTTCTTCTCCCAATTACTTATTTCTGTGGAACAAGGTATCATCGCAGGCATCCTATGGGAATTCTGTTCAGGGCTGCATTTCTAACTTGGGGGCATGTTAGGGATACGAACAATTGGTTTGGGAACAGCTGCATCCAGGACTGTAAGAATTTGCAGCGAATTGTGGACGCAGCCCAGACCATCACACAAACCAACCTCCCTTCTATTGACTCCATTTATACCTCACGCTGTCTCGGCAAGGCCAGCAGCATAATCAAGGACGGGTCGCACCCTGGCCACTCCCTCTTCCATCAGGTAAAAGCCATAGAAGTGTGACATAGACCACCACAATCAGTGTGACAACTCACTTTTTTGTGTAACCCACCACAATCAGGGACAGTTTCTTCCCGGCTGTTATCAGGCAACTGAACCATCCTACCACAACCAGAGAGCAGTGCTGAACTACTATCTACCTCTTTGGTGACCCTTGGACTATCCTTGACCGGACTTTGCTGGCTTTACCTTGTACTAAGTATTATTCCCTTAACATGTATCTATGCACTGTAAATTGTAATCGTGTATTGTCTTTCTGCTGACTGGTTAGCACACACCAAAAAGCTTTTCGCTGTACATTTGTACACGTGACCATAAACTAAACTGAAATGAATTCTCAGGAACAGAACCCTTCCATAACCTGAGAAAGAGATGTGTCCGACATTACACACTAAACATATGATGGTTTCTATAATTTGCTATAAATGGAAACACAGTAGCTCCACTTGTTTCTGCTTTCTGCAGAGATTATTCCCTCCGCAACTCCCTGGTTCACTCATCCCTTCCCACCCAAACCACACCTTCCCCAGGGACTTCACCCTGCAAATGCAGGAGATACAACACCTGTCCTTGTACCTTTCTCCCTCGATTCCATCCATTACAGTGGACAGTCCTTTCAGGTGAAGGCAGAGGTTTACTTGCACCTCCTCCAACCTCATCTACTGAATCCAGTGCTCTCAGTGCGGGCTCCTATATATCGGTGAGACCAAGCGCAGACTTGGTGATCGTTTTTCCGAACACTAGCGCTCGGCCCGTCTTGGCCTCCGCGATCTCTCCCGGTTGCCAAACATCATTAGTGGCCGCCTTGTCTTAGTCATGGAGTCATAGTGATACAGGCTCTTCGGCCCAACATGTCCCAGCTACACTAGTCCCACCTGCCTGCGCTTGGTCCATATCCCTCCAAGCCTGTCCTATCCATGTACCTGTCTAACTGTTTCTTAAATGCTGGGATTTAAATGCCTCAGCTACCTCATCTGGCAGCTTGTTGTATACACCCACCATCCTTTATTTAGTTAGTTCAGTTTATTGTCACGTGCACTGAGGTACAGTGAAAAGCTTTTGTTGTGTGCTAGCCAGTCAGCGGAAAGACAATACAAGATCACAATTGATCCATTTACAGTGGACAGTGGATGCGAAAGTAGGACAACATAGAGCTAGTGGGAAGGTAAGACACAAAACGCCGGTGTAACTCAGCGGGACAAGCAGCATCTCTGGAGAGAAGGAATGGTTGACGTTTCGGGTCGAGACCCTTCTTTAGACTCTTGGACTTGTGGGAAAAAAGTGTGATCGGTGATTGGTGTGTATTGGTGGGTAGAAGAGAATGTTTCCATGCTGTATCTTGTAACTAAACCTTAGCAGGAGCCACTCCTGGCCAAGTGAGGTTAACATTTCATCTCTTTGTTTTTTTGTTGGCGGCTGTGGTTTTCAGGAGGGCTTTACAGCTAACTGCAGTTTCTCTTTTTTTTAAGAGGGTGCACAACACAGCACGCTGGCGGTGAAATGAATGATTAGAAATTGGATACGTGCCAATTTCTGCCTGATTACACTACTGTGAAGCACCTTGAACCATTTTACTGCATTAAAAGCCACTAAATGTATGCAAGTTGTTACATCCACGGAAAGAGTCGATGACGGGCAGAATAAATGCACATTTCATTAGAATTATTTCTCCTCAGTTGAAGTGATGCCACCCCTCAAAATGAAACGGTAAGGAGTTTTCACCCAAATAATGAAGCCTTTGTCCTATCAATTAGCAGGGCCAGTTTTGATTGCATCTTGTGAAAGTGGTGAGGAGCCAACTCTTTGAACTCTTTTGTCCCTCGGGTATTAGGTAGGAAATTTCATGATTTACACCTTGCAATGATTCACGAGAGTGATATATTTTATTTAGCTTAGAGATAAAGCATGGAGCCAGGCCCTTTGGCCGACCGAGTCCACACCAATCACCAGTTCATACAAATTCTATGTTACCCCACTTTCTCGACCACTCACTGCACACAAGCGTATAGGTACATGGATAGGACAGATTTAGAGGGATATGGGCCACATGCAGGCAAGTGGGACATAGATGGGACATGTTGGTCGGTGTGGGCAAGTTGAGCCAGAGGGCCTGTTTCCACGCTGTATGAGTCTATGACTATGACAAGGGGAGGTTTGCAGAGGCCAATTAACGCGCAAAGTCACACATCTTTGGGACGTGGGAGGGATCTAATATACCTGGAGGATACCAGTCGCAGTGAGCACACAAGGTATTTTATTCTTTGTCTTACTTGACGGCTGAGATCAAAGTTTTGGAAGGCACAGATTAGAAACATAGAAAATTGGTGCAGGAGTAGGCCATTCGGCCCTTCGAGCCTGCACCGCCATTCGATATGATCATGGCTGATCTTTAGCCTCAGGGAATGGTGGGTAGCACGGTTGCGCAGCGGTAGATGCTGCTGCCTTACAGTGCCAGAGATTTGGGTTCGATCCTGACTACGGGTGCTGTCTGTACGGAGTTTGTACGTTCTCCCCATGACCTGCGTGGGTTTTCTCCGAGATCTTCGGTTTCCTCCCACACTCCAAAGGTGCACAGGTTTGTAGGTTGAACGGTTTCGGTAAAATTGTAAATTGTCCCTAGTGTGCGTAGGATAATGTTAATATGCTGGGATCGCTGGTTGGTGTGGTGAGTGGGCCGAAGGACCTGTTTCCGTGCTGTCTACCCCCTATCCCACTGTACGAGGTCATTCAAGAGTTCTCCCGAGTTTTCCCCTGATTCGAACTCAGAGAAAGTCTGTAGCGGGTCCGTAGGAGTTTGTGGATGTCCTGTAGCGGCTCGTAATGCTAACGGTAGGTATAAAAAGTAACAATGCTTTTCATCACGTGTATTTTTTTTTTATTCGTGGACATTTTTTGCAGCGATGATAAATCATCACGAGTTACATGATGTCCCGTGTGCCTACCGTTAGCATTACGAGCCGCTACGGGACATCCACGAACTCCTACGGAGGGAAATCTCGGGAGAACTCTTGAATTACCTCGTACAGTGGGACAGGGGGTTTACTCTAGATGACACTAAATAACAACAGTACATTTTACAATTGCTATTTACCACAGTGCACTGGTGATGGAGAGAATTAATATTTCAAGAGGCAAGAGTGTTTTTTTTTGTCATATGTCCCAGATAGAACAATTAAATTTATACTTGCAGCAGCATAACAGAAAAGGTAAGCAGAATATGTCGGATGGCAGACGGGATGCCAATTGTACAGTGAACGGGTGATAATAGACAGAATGAAGATGCAATTAGATCAGCCATGATCCTGTCAAATGGTGAAACAACCTTGCAGGTCCAAGTAGCCCATTCACAAGTTATAGGAGTAGAATTAGGCCATTAGGCCCACCGAGTCCACTCCGCCATTCACTCATGGCTGATCTCTGCCACCACATCCCATTTGCCTGCCTTCTCAACATAATCCTTGACATCAGTTCTAATCAAGAAGCTGTCTATCTTTGCCTTAAAAATATCCACTGACTTGGCCTCCACAGCCCTCTGTGGCAATGAATTCCACAGATTAACTCCTCACCTCCTTTCTAAAAGTGTGCCCTTTCATTTTGAGGTTATGACCTCTGGTCGTAGACTCTCCCACCAGTGGAAACATCCTTTCCACATCCACTCTATCCATGCCTTTCACTATTCTGTAAGTTTCAATGAGGTTGCCTCCTAATCCTACTAAACTCCAGCGAGTGGAGGCCCAATGCTGTGAAACGCTCCTAAACGTAACCGTATGTCTAGAAGCCAGAGATGCTGTTGCGGTTCTGGACTATTTATGGTGCTGCACTCATAGAACAGAACAGCACATAATAGGCCCTCCAGGCCCAATGTCTGGGCCGAACATGATGCTGGGAACATCTCTTATCTGCCTTGCACATAATCCATGTCACTCCATTCCCTGCATATCAAGAGTCTAGAGTGTTTTATTGTCATGTGTCCCAGATAGGACAATGAAATTCTTACTTGCTGCAGCACAACAGAATATGTGAACATACTACATAACGGAAGAAGGGAAAAAAAGTTCAGTGTGTGTGTGTGTACACATGCACACATACTCACTACATAACAAATATAGTGCAATAATAATAATAATAGTCTGTTGCAGTTCAGAGCTTATTTGTTGTCGTGTTTAATAGCCAGATGGCTGTAGGGAAGAAGCTGTTCCTGAACCTGGACGTTACAGTTTTCAGGCTCCTGTGCCTCAAATACCACAATCATATCAGCCTCCACCACCATCCCCTGCAGCATGTTCCAGGCACTCACCGCCCTCTGTGCAAAAACCGTGCACCACGCATCTCCTTTAAACATTACCCCTCTCAACTCAAGGGTATGCCCTCCAGTTTGATTTTTCCATCCTGCGTAGAGGGTTCTGACCGCCTACCCCTTTCATCATTTAATATTACAGTGAATGCAGCGCTGGAGACCCGGGTTCGATCCCGACTACGGGTGCTGTCTGTACGGAGTTTGTACGTTCTCCCCGTGACCTGCATGGGTTTTCTCCGAGATCTTCGGTTTCCTCCCACACTCCAAAGATGTACAGGTTTGTAGGTTAATTGGCTTGGTAAATGTAAAAATTGTCCCTCGTGGGTATAGGATAGTGTTAATGTGCGGGGATCGTGGTCTGCGTAGACCCGGCGGGCCTGTTCCCGCCCTGCATCCCTAAACTAAACTAAATATACTTCTACCAGGTCTCCCCTCAACCTCTAGCGTTCCAGAGAAAACAAAGTCTGTCCAGCCTCCCCTTGTAGCAAGGCACTATTATTGTTTGTTTTTTGTGTGTACGTATGTGTGCATGTGCGTGTGCGTGTATATAATAGATATGATCTATATATATGTGTATTTGTGAGTATGTGTGTAGAAACTCACCGGACATTTTTTTCTCTCGTTTCGTTTATTATATTGTTTACAGCGTGCTATTATTAAATAGTCTGTTGTGGTGCTGCACGAGTAAGAATGTCATTGTTCTATCTGGGACATGTGACAATAAAACACTCATAATAATAATAATAATAATCTTATTTATATAGCACATTTTTAGTCAACTTGCATTGACCCCAAAGTGCTTCACATAATTACATTACATTTACACACAGGCAAAGGTGGGTGAAATGTCTTGCCCAAGGACACAACGACAGTATGCACTCCAAGCGGGATTCGAACCGGCTACCTTCTGGTCGCCAGCCGAACACTTAGCCCATTACGCCATCTGTCGTCCCTTGACTCTCTCTTGACAAGTGGGGAACATTTCACCATGGAAAAGCTTCGGTGAGTAGGCAGGTAGACAATGGCCAGAAGACATAGCAGGAGACTTAGGCCATTCGGCCCATTGATACCGCTCTGCCATTCCATCGTGGCTGATCCTATTTTTCGCTCTCAACTCCATTCTCCTGCCTTCTCCGTGTAACCATTGACACCCTTACTAATCAAGAACCTGCCACTCAGCTTTAAACATGACTAGGCCTCCACAGCCATCTGTAGCAACAATAGCCACAATCTCACTACCCCCCCCCCCCCCCCCCCCCCCCCCCCCCCCCCCCCCCCACCCCCGGCTAAAGAAATTCCTTCCCAACTCTATTCTAAATGTACGTCCTTTTATTCTGAGGCTGTGCCCTCTGATCCACGACTCTCCCACTACTGGATATTTCCTCTCCATATCCACTCTACCTCGACCTTTCATTAACTCCGTTGCCGTCGGAAACCCAGCCTCTGACCTGCTATGGAGGCAGAAAATGTACATACAGAAAATAATTATTTAAGAAAGAACTGCAGATGCTGGAAAACATCTAAGTACAGACATAAATGCTGGAGAAACTCAGCGGGTGAAGCAGCATCGATGGAGAGAAGGAATAGGCGACATTTAGGGGCGAGACCCCAGTCTGAAGAAGAGTCTCGACCTGAAACATCGGCTGTTCCTTCTCTCCATAGACGCTGCCTCACCCGCTGAGTTTCTCCAGCATTTTTGTCCACCTACAGAAAGAATTGTTTCTTATCAACAACGACTCCCAGGACTTTTAAGGTCATAAATAATAGGAGCAGATATGAGGCCATACGGCCCATCAAGTCTACTCCCCCATTCAATCATGGCTGATCTATCTCTCCCTCCTCACCCCATTCACCTGCCTTCTCCCCAACACCCTGACACCCGTACAAGAATCTAGCTATCTTCGCCTTAAAAATATTCATTGGCATGGCCTCCACAGCCTTCTGTGGGAATGAATTCCACAGATTCACCACCCTCGGACTAAAGACATCCCCCCTCATCTCCTTCCGAAAGGAACGTAATTTAATTTTGAGGCTAGGCCCTCTGGTCCCAGGCTCTCCCACTAGTGGAAACATCCTTGCCACATCCACTCTATCCAAGCCTTTTAGCGGCAGAAATCAGGAATCAGGAATGACAATTCTGTTGTCCGTCAAGGAGAAATGGTAGGAACTTGTGAAAATTCCAATTGACTCTTAAATCGAAAAAAGTGCACACCAAGCACTTGTAAGCAGAGGTTTTGTGGTCTGCAGAGAGATGCCCACATCTCCATTTCTGTGGCTTCACAGTTTCTGCATGTCAAGATATTTATCATGACTCTGCCATGAGTGTTAGATTCTGTGGTTAGTTTTCGGCAGAGCTGAGATCATGTTTTACTTTGAGTAGGAACGAACTGCAGATGCTGGTTTAAACCAAAGATGGACACAAAATGCTGGAGTAACTCAGCGAGACAGGCAGCATCTCTGGAGGGAAGGAATGGGCGACATGCCGGGTCGAGACCCTTCTTCAAACTCCATTTGGTGTTTAATTTCAGTTTTCCAGCATTAAAATAATTATTTGAACAATCTTATCAGCAATTATTCCAAAATTATCAAAGATGGTTTATCATTTTCTTTTAAAAAGCACTATTCCGCAAATAAATCATAAGAATCGAAGGTTGACAAAAATGCTGGCGAAACCCAGCAGGTGAGGAAGTGTCTATGGAGCGAAGAAATTTACGACATTTCGGGTCGAGACCCTTCTTCAGTCTGAATCGTCACCTATTCCTTCGCTCCATAAATGCTGCCTCACTTGCTAGGTTTCTCCAGCTTTTTTGTCTACCATAAAGATATAAGTGATTGGAGAAATGAATATTATGTTGGAGGGTCTTGCAGTACCTATCATTTATTTCATCACCTACCATTTGCGCCATCATTCAAAACATTCTGGGAATGAGAATGATCCCGGGATTGAGTGGGTTAACATATAGAAACATAGAAACATAGAAATTAGGTGCAGGAGTAGGCCATTCGGCCCTTCGAGCCTGCACCGCCATTTCATATGATCATGGCTGATCATCCAACTCAGTATCCTGTACCTGCCTTCTCTCCATACCCCCCTGATCCCCTTAGCCACAAGGGCCACATCTAACTCCCTCTTAAATATAGCCAATGAACTGGCCTCAACTACCCTCTATGGCAGGGAGTTCCAGAGATTCACCACTCTCTGTGTGAAAAAAGTTATTCTCATCTCGGTTTTAAAGGATTCCCCCCTTATCCTTAAGCTGTGACCCCTTGTCCTGGACTTCCCTAACATCGGGAACAATCTTCCTGCATCTAGCCTGTCCAACCCCTTAAGAATTTTGTAAGTTTCTATAAGATCCCCTCTCAATCTCCTAAATTCTAGAGAGTATAAACCAAGTCTATCCAGTCTTGTAATGATGAGCGTTTGATGGCACTGGGCCTGCACTCGCTGGATGAGAAGGGAAACTCACTAAATAGTGAATGGCCTGGATAGAGTGGATGTGGAGAGGATGTTTCCACTCGTGGGAGAGTCTAGGACCAGGGGACACAGCCTCAGAATAAAAGGATGTACCTTTAGAAAGGAGATGAGGAGGAATTTCTTCAGTCAGAGGGTAGTGAATCTGGAATTCGTTGCCACAAAAGTCTGTGGAGTCCGTCAATTGACATTTGTACGGCAGAGATAAATAGATTCTTGATTAGTACGGGTGTCAGGGGTTATGGCAGAGGTTTCCCAACCTTTTTTGTCCTGTTTACCCCAGGCAAATTTAATAGCACGTAACAAAGTTATTTCACTTATTTATGAACAACTAATGATGAACAGATACCAGTGTACCAGAACCAAACAGTCAGTCAATGAGAAAAAATATGTACAATCCACAATCGACAAATTTACCCCCTGGATAGACAACATTTATTTAAGAAGGAACTGCAGATGCAGGAAAATCGAAGGTAGACAAAAATGCTGGAGAAACTCAGCAGGTGAGGCAGTGTCTACGGAGAGAAGGAACAGGCGACGTTTTGGGTCGAAACCCTTCTTCAGACCCAAAACATTGCCCATTTCCTTTGCTCCATAAATGTTGTCTTACCGGCTGTGTTTCTCCAGCATTTTTTGTCTACTTCGGCAAAATTTACCCCAGGTTGGGAACCCTTGGGTCATGGAGAGAAGGCAGGAGAGTGGGAAAGATAGATCAGCCATGATTGAATGGCGGAGTAGATTTGATGGGCCGAATAGCCTAATTCTGCGCCTATAACTTATGAATGTATTTGACAGCATTTACATGCTTGGGCACAGGAGCGAAACAAAACGTCATCGTTGTTCCCGCTGAACAGCCGCTTCCCCAGGCACAACGCGTGATCACAAATAGTGCCAAACCTTGTCACTGTCAATGTGAACCACATCCTTCGCCTCGGGCTTCTCTTCCCACAGGGGAGCTCCATCAGGATCCTTCATGAACGCCACCATTGACTGCAGGAGAGACCAGAAACAACGTCAGAGTTGATGAGTTTCTACGAGAGCATGCGAGTCTCAGACGATAAGACACAAAAAGCTGGAGTAACTCAGCCGGTCTGGAGAAAAGGGAATAGGTGACGTTTCGGGGTCGAGACCCTTCTTCAGGCTGGAGTCAGGGGAAAGGGAAACGAGAGATATAGATGGTGATGTAGAGAGATATAGACAATAGACATTAGGTGCAGGAGTAGGCCAATTCGGCCCTTCAAGCCAGCACCGCCATTCAATGTGATCACGACTAATCATCCACAATCAGTACCCAGTTCGTGCCTTCTCCCCATATCTGCTGACTCCGCCATCTTTAAGAGCTCTATCCAACTCTCTCAAAAGCATCCAGAGAATTGGCCTCCACTGCCTTCTGAGGCAGAGAATTCCACAGATTCACAACCCTGTGTGTGTAAAAGTTTCATCTCATCTCCTTTCTAAATGACTTACCCCTTATTCTTAAACTGTGGCCCCTGGTTCTGGACTCCCCCAACATCGGGGACATGTTTCCTGCCACTAGCGTGTCCAATCCCTCAACAATCTTATATGTTTCAATAAGGTGCCCTCTCATCTTTCTAAATCCCAGAGAATAAAAATGAACGAAAGATATGCAAAAAAGTAATGATGATAAAGGAAACAGGCACCTATGTATCCCTTTTCTCCAGAGATGCTGTCTGCCCAGCTGAGTTACTACTCCAGCTTTTTGTGTCCATCGTCGGTTTAAACCAGCATCTGCAGTTCCTTCCTGCGCAATTTCCCAGGTTTGTGGGTGTACAAGAGATTTAATTAAAAGACTGATTTTGTCTAAAACTTAGACCCACAGGAGATGGTTGATGCTGGTATCCTGAGCAAAATACAAAGAGCTGTCGGTTGGTTGGTTGGTTTTAATATTGTCGCGCGTATTGAGGTGCAGCGAAAAACGGTGCTTGAGTACCATCAAGCATAACACGAATACAACAGAGAATGTGGAGTGCAGAACACTGGAGTGCAGAACACAGCTTGACACCGTTGTAACAATACAGTTACAGAGAAAGTGCAGATCAAAGAAGTTGAAGGGCCATAATGAGATGGGTTGGAAAATCGGGACGGCACCCGAGGCTTGTGACAGGGCCCACTCAAGAGTTTGATAACAGTGGCAAAGTAGCATTTTGGAATCTGCTGGTCATGCTTTCAAGCTTTCAGTTTAGTGATACAGCACGGAAACAGGCCCTTCGGCCCACCGGGTCCGCGCCGACCAACGATTCCCGCACATTAACACTATCCTACACCCACTAGGGCCAATTTTTTTTTTTACATTTATCAAGACAATTAACGTACAAACCTGTACGTCTTTGGAGTGTGGGAGGAAACCGAAGATCCCGGAGAAAACCCACGCCGGTCACGGGGAGGACGTGCAAACTCCGTACAGACAGCACCCGTGGTCGGGATCGAACTCCGGGTCTCTGGCGCTACATTCGCTGAAAGGCAGCAACTCTACCGCTGCGCCACCGTGACCGCCCAATCTTGCTCAATGGGAGCGGAGAGGTAGCGGACGCGCTAGAGATTGAGTGCGGAGCGGTAGAGTTGCTGCCTTACAGCGCCACAGACCTGGGTTCGATCCTGA
Organism: Leucoraja erinaceus; assembly: GCF_028641065.1. Classification (NCBI taxonomy): domain Eukaryota; kingdom Metazoa; phylum Chordata; class Chondrichthyes; order Rajiformes; family Rajidae; genus Leucoraja; species Leucoraja erinaceus. Next base: position 76,853,699 of record NC_073383.1, on the reverse strand, counting down.
CAACGGGCGCTTGTCTGTACAGAGTTTGTACGTTCTCCCCGTGGACTGCGCGGGTTTTCTCCGAGATCTTCGGTTTCCTCCCACACTCCATGGACTTGTAGGGCCGAGATGGCCTGTTTCCGTGCTGTAATTGTTATATGGTTATATGGTTACTCCAAAGACGTACAGGTTTGTTGGCTAATTGGTTTGGTGTAAATGTAAAATTGTCCCTCGTGCGTGTAGGGTAGCGTTAATGTGTGGGGATCGCTGGTCGGGGCGGACTCAGTGGGCACAAGGGCCTGTTTCCACTCTGTATCTCCAAACTAAACTCCAAAGATGTACAGGTTTGTAGGTTAATTGACTTGGTATAATTGTAAATTGTCCCGAGTGTGTGTAGGATAGTGCTTGTGTACGGTGATCGCTGGTCGGCGTGGACTCGGTGGGCCGATGGGCCGATTTCCATCCTGCATCTCTAAAACTACCAAAAACTAAAACAAAAAGTGCTAAAACATTATAATTAGCCGATCCTAGCCTGCACAATAATTGGCTTCTCTGAGCCAGAGCTGTGGAGGAGTCAGAAAAGGAAAAAAAACATAATCTGCTTTCTTTTTTCTGTCCAGAGATTCCTTCTCTGGATGCCAGGGAACAGACTGAGAGGCAGCGCAAAGTCTGAATCGCAGCCAAAGTCTCCTGTTGTAGACTCACAAAGAATGGATCAGTCACTGTGACATGAAGATGCAAACATCTCTAACTGAATGGGGGCTGCACACAACTTCCATGTATTGGGTACAGTGCAAGCCTTGTGCGTCTTTCATCTCATTAGAGGGGAGACGCTGGCCAAGGGATTTATCATCCTGTCCGCGGCTAAAGACTACGTTATTGGATTAGCGAGAAAAGAGATGTTCATGAGTGCGTCTTGAATGGCCACGGACAAGAGAACAGGCCTCGCAGGCAGACGGCACACATGGCCAGTTGTGCTAAGCAGCATGGTCAGAGAAATCTCTTGGCGATAGTGTTACTCCATTATGCTTTTTGCTGGAATGAGTGTGAAAGATACATCTTCTGGATGCGCAGGGCCGCATCCTCGGTGATGTGACCTGGGGTCATCGGGTGTTTCGGGTCTCACAACTTCAGACACCCTCACCGACTCACCGGGGTTGATCAAGCCCCGACTTGCTTCCCAGCAGCAACCGCCCACAGATCAGTGAAGAAAGCGAATGGTATGTTAGCATTCATAGCAAAAGGATTTAGTATAGGAGCAGGGAGGTTCTACTGCAGCTATACAGGGTCTTGGTGAGACCACACCTGGAGTATTACGTACAGTTTTGGTCTCCTAATCTGAGGAAGGACATTCTTGCCAGAGAGGGAGTACATAGAAAGTTCACCAGACTGATTCCTGGGATGTCAGGACTTTCATATGAAGAAAGAGTGGATAGACTCGGCTTGTAGTCGCTAGTATTTAGAAGATTGAGGGGGGGATCATATAGAAACTTACAAAATTCTTAAGGGGTTGGACAGGGTAGATGCAGGAAGATTGTTCCCGATGTTGGGGAAGTCCAAAACAAGGGGTCACAGTTTAAGGATAAAGGGGAAATCTTTTAAGACTGAGATGAGAAAAACATTTTTTACAGAGAGTAGTGAATCTCTGGAATTCTCTGCCACATAATGTAGTTGAGGCCAGTTCATTGGCTGTATTTAAGTGGGATTTAGTTGTGGCCCTTGTGGCTAAAGGAGATCAGGGGGTATGGAGAGAAAGCAGGTACAGGATACTGAGTTGGATGATCAGCCATGATCATATTGAATGGCGGTGCAGGCTCGAAGGGCCGAATGGCCTACTCCTGCACCTATTTTCTATGTTTCTATCAGCCCTCTTAATCCAAAGCCACCTGGTGCCTTTCTCTGCGGCTTCGCTTGCGGATTGTGCAAGACCATACATTGAAGCACATTATATGGGGGGTGGGGGGAAATCACAGTGGCGCAGCATTAGAGACCTGGGTTCCATCCTGACAATGGGTGCTGTCTGTACGGAGTCCGCACGTTCTCCCTGTGACCGCCTGGGTTTTCTCGAGGTGCTCTGGTTTCCACCCACACACTCCAAACACGTGCAGGTTTGTAGGTTAAGTGGTGTATCCGCACTGTATCCCTAAAGTCTCACCCATCCAACCGACGACAAGGGAGCGGTCCTGAGCTACTGTCTACCTTACTGGAGACCCTCAGACTTTATTGGACTTGCACTGAACATTATTCACGCTATCCCCTTCCTCGTGGATGTGTTCACTGTGGACGGCCCAATTGTAATCATGTATTGCTGTCATTCCGCTGTCTGGTTAGCAGGCAACAAAAGCTTTTCACTGTACCTCGGTACACGTGACAATAAACTAAACTCAACACTAGAGTCTTGTACACACTGGAATTTAGAAGGATGAGAGGAGTTCTTATTGAAACATGGCAGATTATTAAGGGATTGGACATGCTAGAGGCAGGAAGCATGTTCCTAATGTTGCAGGAGTCCAGGACCAGGGGCCACAGTTTAAGAATAACGGGTGGGCCATTTAGAACGGAGATGAGGAAAAACTTTTTCACCCAGAGTTGTGAATTTGTGGAATTCTCTGCCTCAGAAGGCAGTGGAGGCCAATTCTCTAGATGCTATCAAGAGAGAGTTAGATAGACCTCTTAAAGATAGCGGAGTCAAGGGATATGGGGAGAAGGCAAGAACGGGGTAGTGATTGTGGATGATTAACCATGATCACAGTGCTGGCTCAAAGTGTTAATCCTGGCCAAATTGGAGAGGCCAGGACTTTTAAATGGAGTAAAGCTTCAGGGTTGCTGGGAGATGTGGTTAATTTGGAATTGCTCTCTTCAGAGCTGGGACAAGCTGTGGAGTGGTGCCAGTGTGTCTAGAGCCCAGATACAAGTTGCAAGAAAAGAAAAAGAACATCTGCAGACTCTGTCAATTAGGTGCAAAATGCATAGAATGGATTGGATTGCTGCAAACCATACACCTTGTAAATAATTGTAAATAATGTTGCAGAGTTCCACTTTTCCGAGTGTTGATTGGATGAGGTATTGAGCCTTCTCTGGGTTTCTTGCAGATCAGGGTAAATGTTTCTAAGTTGGCTTCCTTGAGAAGTCCTGTTTGAATACAATGTATTGAGCTGTTGTATTATTGGGTTATGGAAATGCCTGTTAAGTTAATCGATATCTGAAATTGGGTTATTAAGAGACCACCCCACCCCCATGTGGTTTGGCCCCTCGAGGTCCCGGGACATATAAAAGTCCGCTATCACGAGGTCCAGTATCGATCTTCTGGGAGAGTGCTTGGGACTCTGTTATCTTCTGGAGTGTCTCTGTTTGAGCAAGGCCTAGAGGGCTTGAACATGCAGATACGAGGATTGAACAAGCGGTGGGATAAGTACAGTAGTTGAACTGTAGTTGCGCTTTGTTCAAATAAAATAGTTGATCAAGTGCTTGATTCAGTGTTTTTGGCTTAAAACTAGACTGGGGGGAAGCTTAGAACGAGCAATTTACAAAAGGGCCAAATGGCCTTCTCCTGCAACTATTGTCTAAGTCACTGCAAAAGTAAATTAAGGTGCTCATAAATATACAGATAAGAACTTGAGTTTCAGTTGCCCACGAGTACAAATCCATCAAGCTAAAACAATACTGCGATAATAACAATGCATTGTTTGAGCAAGCACGTAAAAACCACAGGCGTACAGCTGACTGCAAAGATTTTGGCACAAGGTTTCATTACCTTGAAAGTTTCAGGCCTCCCGTACTCCACATGGAATCCGCCATCCCTGAAAGCCAGAAGCAAACAGTGGTCAATTAGTTTGATGAACAGACATGCCAGTCATCACCCAAAAACACTTCAAACCCACTACGTACCCATTGTACCTTGTGTAGGAACAACTGCAGATGCTGGTTTGCACCAAAGATAGACACAAAGATGCTGGAGTAACACAGTGGGACTGGAATAGGCTCAATGGGCACAAAGTGACCCATTTCATTCCTGTATCTCTGTGACTGAGTATGCAGAAGATCCCTTGGTTGTTGTTGTTCGTCCTTCACAGTCGAAGAAGACCATGGCTTCAGAGTGTGTTGTTTGTGGGTCTGGAGGTGACTGGTGAGACCGATCCGGGCCGGGAAAGGTTTGCCCGCATATGGGACACAGTTGGGTGGGTGCTGTAGTAGTTGAAGTGGCTCGAGCCCTGCGCGCGCGTTCCTCCGAGCTAGTCCGGTGCGCTTCTTCTCAGCTGCACGCGCTCCCGAGGTGATCTTGCTTTGCCCAGTTGGGCGGTACGGGTCCTGAAGTCATGACTTGCGCTTGACTTGGATCAAAGTGAGGGAGAGTTGAGCAAATCGTCAGCCTCCCTCTCTCGTCCCGGCCCATCTATCTGAACAACAGCAGGTCATAAGTTCATAAGTGATAGGAGCAGAATTAGGCCTTTCGGCTCATCGTCTGCTCCGACCATTCAATCATCTATCTTTTCCCTCTCAATCCCATTCTCCTGCCTTCTCCCCATAACCCCAGACACCCGCACTAATCAAGAATCTATCTATCGCTGATTTAATAATATCCAATGACGGCCTCCACAGCCTTCTGTGTCAGTCTGATAAAGGGTCTCGACCCAAAATGTCACCTATTCCTTTTTCTCCGGAGATGCTGCCTCACCTGTTCAGTTACCCCTGCATTTTGTGTCTACCCATTGCTCCGTGCCTAGTTGACAGAATCATAGAATAGGCAGGGTATGGGTGTCAGGGGTTATGGAGAGAAGGCAGGAGATGGGGGTTCGGAGGGAGAGATAGATCAGCCATGATTGAATGGTGGGAGGAGACTTGATGGGCCGAATGGCCTATTTCTGCTCCAAGCACTTATGACCTTATGATACCAGCATGGAGCAAGTTCTCACTACAACGTGACCAGATGGCGTGGATTTTTTGGGAACTAATTTTTGGTAAATGCCAGGGGAAATCTCTGGTAAAAGAGGGTGGATCTTATAGAAATTTACAAAATTCTTAAGGGGTTGGACAGGCTTGATGCAGGAAGATTGTTCCCGGTGTTGGGGAAGTCCAGAACACGGGATCACAGTTTAAGGATAAGATGGAAGTCTTTTAGGACTGAGATGAGAAAAACATTTTTCACAAGGGGAGTGGTGAATCTGTGGAATTCTCTGCCACAGAAGGTAGTCGGTAGACCGGAGAGTCGGAGGCTTCAACTGCAGGTCTGTGGACGGCGGCACCGGGAGCCCGCGGGTCCCTGGAGGGAGACCGCTTTTCAGGGTTCTCGCAACGGCGACTTCCCCCGCCCGAGTTGCGGGGTCGAAGAGCTCCTGGAGCGGGGCCTACATCATTGCCCCGCGCGGCTTGGAATGGCCGCGGGACTCTGCGAGCGCACACCGGGGGCTCCAACACCAAGACCCGGTGTGCGACCTCGCACCACCCGGCGTGGCTTTAATGGCCGCGGGACAATCGCCATCAGACAATCAGCCGGGGGCTTTGACTTTGACTCTGACATGGGGGGGGGGGGAGTGCAGTGGAGAGATAAGTTTATTTGGCCTTCCATCACAGCGATGTGATGGATGTTTATGTAAATTATGTTGTGTCTTGGGTCTATGTGTTTGTAATGTATGGCTGCAGAAACGGCATTTCGTTTGGACCTCAAGTGGACCAAATGACAATTAAATGTATCCTGTATCTTGTATCTAGTTCAACAAAATAGAGAGAGTACAGAGGAGATTTACTAGAATGTTGCCTGGGTTTCAGCAACTAAGTTACAGAGAAAGGTTGAACAAGTTAAGGCTTTATTCTTTGGAGCGCAGAAGGTTAAGGGGGGACTTGATAGAGGTTTTTAAAATGATGAGAGGGATAGACAGAGTTGACGTGGAAAAGCTTTTCCCACTGAGAGGAGGGAAGATTCAAACAAGGGGACATGACTTGAGAATTAAGGGACTGGTTTAGGGGTAACATGAGGGGGAACTTCTTTACTCAGAGAGTGGTAGCTGTGTGGAATGAGCTTCCAGTGAAGGTGGTGGAGGCAGGTTCGTTTTTACCATTTAAAAATAAATTGGATAGTTATAAGGACGGGAAGGGAATGGAGGGTTATGGTCTGAGCGCAGGTATATGGGACTAGCGGAGATTATGTGTTCGGCACGGACGAGAAGGGTCGAGATGGCCTGTTTCCGTGCTGTAATTGTTATATGGTTATATGGTAGTTGAGGCCAGTTCATTGGCTATATTTAAGAGGGAGTTAGATGTGGCCCTTGTGGCTAAAGGGACCAGGGGGTATGGAGAGAAGGCAGGTACGGGATACTGAGTTGGATGATCAGCCATGATCATATTGAATGGCGGTGCAGGCTCGAAGGACCGAATGGCCTACTCCTGCACCTATTTTTTATGTTTCTTTGCTCCACGATACCAGGAACGGTTGGAATGGCTACATGACGGCAAACCCTGTGATTGTGATCTTGGCTACCAGAAAGAAATTCAATGTACTCCTGGAATCAGGGACATTTAATGTGTCATTAAATTTGGAGCTAATTTGAGATGAGGAGCAAGTACGTCTCAGCAGGACTGTCTAAGTACTGTGTAGGAAGGAACTGCAGTCGCTGGTTTGTACCGAAGATAGACACAACATGCTGGAGTAACTCAGCAGGACAGGCAGCATCTCTGGGGAAAAAGAATGGGTGACATTGGGGTCAGACAGTAGAAGGATTCCAACCCAAAACGTCACCTATTCTTTTCCTCCAGAGCTGCTGCCTGACCCGCTGAGTGACATTTTCTGTCTACCTTCTGCATACAGTAAATACTGTATCTCGGTACCCGCTGAGTTTCTCCAGCATTTTTTGTGTACCTTCGATTTTCCAGCATCCGCAGTTCCTTCTTAAACACTATCTCGGTCGCCTCGTCAACATTTACTGTGGAAACAAGCAACTATAGATGCTGGTTAATACACACAAGGTCATAAAGTACTATAGTAACCCAACAGACAAAAATGCTGGAGAAACTCAGCGGGCGAGGCAGCATCTATGGAGCGAAGGAACAGGTGACGTTTCGGGTCACCTGAAACGTCACCTATTCCTTCGCCCCATAGATGCTGCCTCACCCGCTGAGTTTCTCCAGCATTTTTGTCTACCTTCGGTTTTTCCAGCATCTGCAGTTCTTTCTTAAGCAAAGTAGCCCAGCAGGTTAGGCAGTATCTCTGGAGAACATTGATTGATAGGTGATGTTTCGTGTCGAGGCACTTATAACCATATAACCATATAACAATTACAGCACGGAAACAGGCCATGTCGACCCTTCTAGTCCGTGCCGAACACATAATCTCCCCTAGTCCCATATACCTGCGCTCAGACCATAACCCTCCATTCCCTTCCCATCCATATAACTATCACTTCTTCAATATCTCGGTATCCAGGTCAACGTTTACTGCTGTTCTTGTAGCGACAAGGAACTGCAGATACTGGTTTACCCAAGGAAAGACACAAAAATGCTGGAATAACTCAGCGGATCGGGCAGCATCCCGGGAGAAGATGGTTAGGTGAACTTTCTGGTCAGGATGCTTCTTCAGACATTCATCTCTGTCTGCCGGTCAACATTTATCCATCAGCGGTTCATTTTGTTACTTGTCGTTGCTTGCGGGATCAATACACAAATTGGCTGCTTTGATCCCTGCGTTTGAGCCGACTGGGTTTGCAAAGTACATTGATGGCAAAGCAACCTGGGACCATGAAAGCACACAGAGCAGTAAGATCTTTCTCTTCCCCTTCAGGCCGCTGCCGCGTGAGATCCGCTCTCACGCTGGCACCTTCACAAGGCGGGAGGGGGGAGGAAAGGAAGAACGATCGTTGAAGGGAAAATTGTCTCAGCAGGGCACGGCCTCAAAGGGCCGTGCTGGTGCAGGGGGAAGTCCCACGCAGGGAATACAGAAGCTGCAAGTGTCGCCCAGCAGTTCATTTCAGAACAACACCTGCAGCGATCCATCTGCTGCTCCCACCCTGAGCCTGGTCTGTGGCATTGGGAGGAGAACCGTGTGCAACAATAACCAGGATGCCAGAAAAAAAAAAAAATAATCTCCAGAAAAATCTGGACCTCACCTCTTAATAGATCTTATTCCACTTACTTGTAATGCAACATTTCTACGCCATTTTTCTTTGAAGCCGGATCCACCTTCACCTTCTTGCATAACTTCCTGGAATCGCTGTTTCTGCAAGAGGACAGCAGTGTGAGACGGTTGTAAACGGGAGGTGTTCATAAGTTCGAGGCGCATAATTAGGCCATTCGACCCATCAAGTCTACTCCGCCATTCAATCACGGCTGATCTATCTCTCCCTCTCGGCTGATCTATCTCTCCCTCTCAACCCCATTCTCCTGCCTTCGCCCCATAACCCCTTAAGAATAAGGGGGAAATCCTTTAGGACCGAGATGAGAAAACCATTTTTCACACAGAGAGTGGTGAATCTGTGGAATTCTCTGCCACAGACAGTAGTTGAGGCCAGTTCATTGGCTATATTTAAGAGGGAGTTAGATGTGGCCCTCGTGGCTAAAGGGATCAGGGGGTATGGAGAGAAGGTAGGTACAGGATACTGAGTTGGATGATCAGCCATGATCATATTGAATGGCGGTGCAGGCTCGAAGGGCCGAATGACATACTCCTGCACCTATTTTCTATGTTTCTACGACAGCAATACTAATCAAGAATCTATCAACCTCTGTCTTAAAACATCCATTAACTTGGCCTCCACAGCCTTCTGAGGCAATGAATTCCACAGATTTACCACCCTCTGACGAAAGAAGTTCTTTCTCATCTCCTTTCTAAAGGTATGTCCTTTTATTCTGAGGCTGTGACCTCCAGTCCTAGACTCTCCCACTAGTGGAAACATCCTCTCCACATCCACTCTATCCAGGCCTTTCACTATTCGGAAAGTTTCACTAGGCCCAGTGGCATCAAACGCTCATCATATGTTCTTTGGGCTTTGTTCGTGCAACCATTTTAATTCCTCCATTCATAAGGACTCCAAGAATTATCTGTCAGAATCCCCCTACATTACCAGAGATTAAGCTGAAGACACAAACTTTAGATGCTGGTTTACAAACAAAAAGACAAAGTGCTAGAGTAACTCAGAGGGCCAAGCAGCACCTTTAGACTTTAGAGATACAGCGCAGAAATGGGCCCTTCGGCCTGCCGAACAGCGATCAACCCGTACACTAACACTATCCTGCACACTTCCAGACAATTTATCATTTTTTGTCAAAGCCAATTTAAACCTGGACATCTTTGGAGTGTGGAAGGTAACTGGAGCACTCAGAGAAAACTCACATTAGTTCTGGTAGAGTGCCAGGGACCCGGGGCCGATCCTGTCTGTATGTGACCACGTGGGTTTTCTCTGGGTGCTCTGGTCACCTCCCACATTCCAAAGATGTGCAGGTTTGTAAGATGTGCAGGAATTGGTTTCTGTAAATTGTCACTAGTGTTTAGGATAGAACTAGTGCACGGGCGATCGTTGGGCGACGCAGACTCGATGAGCCCGTTTCCACGCTGTAGGCCAAGATACATTAATCCCGCTTGCCTGCACATGCTCAGCATTTGACCGCACCAGGCCTATACTCGCTGTAGTTTAGAAGAATGACCTCATTGAATCGTACAGAATAGCGAAAGACTCGGATAACGTAGATACGGAGAGGATGTTTCCACTAGTAGGAGAGTCCAGGACCAGAGGTCGTAGCCTCAGAATTAAAGGACGTTCTTTTCCAAAGGAGATGAGGAGAAATTTATTTAGTCAGAGGGTGGTGAATCTGTGGAATTCTTTGCCGCAGAAGGCTGTGGAGGCCAAGTCAGTGGATATATTTAAGGCAGAGATAGATATATTCTTGATTAGTACGGATGTCCCAGGTTATGGGGAGAAGGCAGGAGAATGGGGTTAGGAGGAAGAGATGGATCAACCATGATCGAATGGTGGAGTAGACTTCATTGGGCTGAATGGACTAATTCTATCACTTAGGATTTTATGATCTTACGATGATGCTTCCGTTCCCTGCATATAAGACTGAGGTGAGAAAAAACTTTTTCACCCAGAGTTGTGAATTTGTGGAATTCCCTGCCACAGGGAAGTGGAGGGCAGTGGAGGCCAAATCACTGGATGGATTTAAGAGAGAGTTAGATAGAGCTCTAGGGGCTAGTGGAATCAAGCGATATGGGGAGAAGGCAGGCACGGGTTATTGATTGGGGACAATCAGCCATGATCGCAATGAATGGCGGCGCTGGCTCGAAGGGCCGAATGGCCTCCTCCTGCACCTATTTTCTATGTTTCTATATCCATAGGCCTAGCGAAAACCTTAAACACCACTACTGTAACCGTCTGCACCACCACCTCTGGCAATGTGTTCCAGTCACCCACCACTCTCTGTGTAAAAACAAATACATCCTGGACATTGCCTTTAACCCTTACCCTCTGAATAAACCATTGGAATCGTATGTCGTTCAGAGTTATGAATGTCCTTTTCTCAGGAAAACTAGAAGAAGGGGTCATTGTTTTATGAAGTGCACGCTCTGCCTTTGAAACTCAAGAGCAGCCAACTGATGTTTTGAACAGGAAAACTATATTTACTTTAGGAAAACTGTTATGAAAGAACAGAGATGAAGGTAGGAAATTAGGATGAACACATGCTAATAAGCTGGACCGTCTGAAGACTTGAATGCCCATATCAGTTTCCTAAACATGCTGCCAAATGAGATACTGAGTCAAAAACACAAGGATGTTGAATAGCTGATGAATGCTGTGAGCTCCACTCTATGATCTTTGGGTGTGACCTTGTCACAGTAGCAACGAGGGAACATCATATAACTTCACCGCACATGCCGCATATAGGCGGCACGGTGGCAGAGTTGCTGCCTTACGGAGCGGGGTTCCATCCTGATTACGGATGCTGTCTGTACAGGGGTTGTACGTTCTCACTGTGACCGCACGGGCTTTCTCCGGTGTTCCTCCCACGCTCCAAACAAGTACAAGTTTGTAGGTTAATTGGCTTCGGTAAAAACTGTAAACTATCCCCAGTGTGTGTGTGTGTGTGTGTGTGTGTGTGTGTGTGTGTGTGTGTGTGTGTGTGTGTGTGTGTGTGTGTGTGTGTGTGTGTGTGTGCGGTGTGTGTGTGTGTGTGTGTGTGTGTGTGTGCGGTGTGTGCGTGGGGTGGGTGTGTGTGTGTGCGGTGTGTGTTTGGTTTTGGGTGTGGGCGCGCGTTCTGTGTTGGTGTGTGTGGGTGTGTGGGGTGTGTGTGTGTGTGTGTGTGTGTGTGAGTGTGTGTGTGGGCGTGTGTGTGGTGTGTGTGGTGTGTGTGTGGGGTGGGGTGTGGGGTGTGTGTGGGTGTGTGTGGTGTGGGGTGTGTGCTGTGTGTGTGTGTGTGTGTGTGTGTGTGTGTGTGTGTGTGTGCGCGGTGTGTGTGTGTGTGTGTGGTGTGTGTGTGTGTGTGTGTGTGTGGGGTGTGTGTTTTTGTGTTTGTTTTCGTGTGTGGGTGGTGTGTGTGTGTGTGTGGTGTGTGTGTGTGTGTGTGTGTGTGTGTGTGTGTGTGTGTGTGTGTGTGTGTGTGTGTGTGTGTGTGTGTGTGTGTGGTGTGTGTGTGGTGTGTGTGTGTGTGTGTGTGTGTGTGTGTGTGTGTGTGTGTGTGTGTGTGTGTGTGTGTGTGTGTGTGTGTGGTGTGTGTGTGTGTGTGGTGTGTGTGTGCGGTGTGTGTGTGTGTGCGGTGTGTGTGTGTGTGTGTGGTGTGTGTGGGGTGTGGTGTGTGTGGGTGTGTGCGTGTGCGTGTGCGCGCGTGTGTGTGTGTGTGCGTGCTTGCGTGTGTGCGAGTGAGTGTGCGGTGTGTCCAAGTGTGTGTGACGGGGATCGCTGGTCGGCGCGGACTCGGTGGGCCGAATGGCCCGTTTCCACGTTGTATCTCTAAACTAAAGGAGGAGCCAATAAAATGTCCGGTACCCTTTCCTGATCAGCGTGTACTTGCCAAACATGCACCGTTGCGTTCTGTCTGTTTTCAACTGGCCTGCCTATATTCATTCTCTCAGTTCAAGCATTACATGGTTAAAATATTAATGACTTTGGCATGACGATGACTGCTAAACAAAAGAACCAATTTGCATAACAAATTAAAGCCTTGCTCCCTGCTGTCTTGTATAAAGAGAAGAAATTATCCTCTGTATAAGCTTAAAATGCAAACAGGGATCATTGTTATCACTGGCACTCCCTCTACAAAAAGCACCACCTGCATGTTGAATCTCTGCTGGCATTTCTTTTTTTCCGCCAATGCTGTTAGTTCGTTGTTTGAGGTTTGCATTATTTAAAACCAGTCTCTGGAACTGGTGCGGTACAATGCTGAGAACTATATTCTGCACTCCAAACCTTTCCCCTTTCTCTGCATATTGTACTTGAGTTTAGCTTGATTGTATTTATGTACAGTAATGTCTGATTTGATTTGATTTTGGGGCACAAAGTGGCGCAGCGGTAGAGTTGCTGCTTTACAGCGACAGAAGCCTGGGTTCGATGCTTTCAAGAGAGAGCCAGACGGAGCTCTTAAAGATCGTGGAGTCAAGGGATGTGGGGAGAAGGCAGGGACGGGGATTGTGGATGATCAGCCATGATCACATTTAATGGCGGTGCTGGCTCGCAGGGCCGAATGGCCTCCTCCTGCAACTATTATCTATTGATCCTGATCTCGGGTGCTGTCTGTACGGAGTTTGTACATTCTCCCTTTTCTCTGGGTGGTCTGGTTTCCTCCTACACTCCAAAAACGGACAGGTTTGTAGGTTCATTGGCTTTGACAACAAATTATAAATTGTCCCTAGTGTGTAGGATAGTGCTAGTGTGTGCTAGATAGACAGAGGACCTAGGGTGACGGAGGAACGGAAGGAAATGGTGTTGGGACTGATGGGACTGAAGGCTGATAAATCCCCAGGGCCTTTTGATCTGCATCCCAGGGCACTCAAGGAGGTGGCTCTAGATTGGTGATCATTTTCCAATGTTCTATGGATTCTGGATCCGTTCCTGTGGATTGGAGGGTAGCGCATGCTATTCACTTTTCAAGAAAGGAAGGAGAGAGAGAGAAAGCAGGGAATTATAGACCAGATGCTGGAGTCCATTATCAAAGCGGCGCATTTGGTTAGCAGTAACAGGATCGGTCCAAATCAGCATGGAATTACGAAGGGGAAATCTTGCTTGACAATTTTTTGAAGAAGTAACAAGTGAAATGGACAAGGGAGAGCCAGAGGATGTAGTGTACCTGGACTTCCAGAAAGCCTTTGATAAAGTCCCACGCAGAGAGATTAGTGGGCAAAATTAGAGCACATAGTATTGGGGGTATGGTATTGACATGGATATAAAATTGGTTGGCAGACAGGAAACAAAGAGTAGGGATTAACGGGTCCCTTTCAGAATGGCAGGCAGTGACTAAAGGGGTACCGCAAGGCTCGGTGCTGGGACTGCGGCTATTTACAATATACATTAATGACTTGGATGAAGGAATTAAAAGTAACAAAAGCAAATTTTCAGATGACACAAAGCTGGGTGGCAGTGTGAACTGGAAAAGGATGCTATGAGGATGCCGAGTGACTTGGGCAGGTTGGGTGAGTGGGCAGATGCATGGCAGGTGCAGCATAATGTGGATACATGTGAGGTTATCTATTTTGGCGGCAAGAATGGGAAGGCAGATTATTATCTGAATGGTGTCAGGTTATAAAAGTACAACGAGATCTGGGTATCCTTGTACATCAGTCACTGAAAGTAAGCACACAGGTACAACAGGCAGTGAAGAAAACTAATGGCACGTTGGCCTTCATAAAGAGAGGAGTTGAAGGAGCAAAGAGGTCCTTCTGCAGCTGTACAGGGCCCTGGTGAGACCATACCTGGAGTATTATGTGCAGGCTTGGTCGCCTAATTTGAGGAAAGACAGTCTTGCTATTGAGGGAGTGCAACATATGTTCACAAAGTTAATTCCCGGGATGGGGGGGGGGACGGACTGCCATATGCTGAGGGAATGGAGCGGCTGTGCTTGTATTCACTGGAATTTAGAAGGATGAGAGTGGATCTTATAGAAACATATAAAATTATTAAGGGATTGGACACGCTAGAGGCAGGAAATATGTTTCCGATGTTGGGGGAAGTCCAGAACCAAGGGCCACAGTTTAAGAATAAGGGGTGGGCCATTTAGAACGGATATAAGGATTTTTTTTTTTCTCTCACAGAGAGTTGTGAATTTGTGGAATCCTCTGCCTCAGAAGGCAGACTCACTTGATGCATTCAAAAGAGACTTAGATAGAATTCTTAGGGCTAGTGGAATCAAGGGGTATGGGGAGAAGGTAGGAGCGGGGAACTGATTGTAGAAACATAGAAACATAGAAATTAGGTGCAGGAGTAGGCCATTCGGCCCTTCGAACTTGCACCGCCATTCTAGTGGATCATCCAAAGGGCCTTCTATCCATACCCCCTGATCCCCTTAGCCACAAGGGCCACATCTAATAGCCAATGAACTGGCCTCAACTACCCTCTGTGGCAGAGAGTTCCAGAGATTCACCACTCTCTGTGTGAAAAAAGTTCTTCTCATCTCGGTTTTAAAGGATTTCCCCTTATCCTTAAGCTGTGACCTTGTGTGGTTGTGGATGATCATTGTGGATGATCAACCATGATCACATTGAATGGTGGTGCAGACTCGAAGGGCCGAATGGCCTCCACCTGCACTTATTGTCTTTATTGATCCAAACAGCCAGCGCCCGTAGTCGGGATCGAACCCGGTACTCCGGCGCTGCAAGGCAGCAACTCTACCGCTGCGCCACCGTGCCAGTCTGCATGAACTGGCTGCAAGGTCTCCTACATTGCAACGGTGGCGGCACAGTGGTGCAGCGGTAGCGTTGGTGCCTTGCAGTGGCGGAGTCCCGGATTCGACCCCGACTACGGGCGCTGTCTGTACGGAGTTTGCACGTTCTCCCCATGACCTCAGTGGGTTTTCTCCCCACGCTCCAAAGACGTAGGTTAATTGGCTTGGCATAAATTGTAAAATTGTCCCCAGTGCGTGTAGGATGGGGATCGCTGGTCGCTGTGGGCTCGGTGGGCCGAATGTCCTGTTTCCGTGCTGTATCTCTAAACTAAACTAAACATTAACTTCACTTCAAATGTACATCATTAATTGCGACGCACTTTAGGTCATTCTGAATGGGACGTAAAGGGCATGTAAATGGATTTATTTTCTCTCCATTGTACCAGCTTGCTCTTGGACATGTCGATAAATTCCTTCTCTCTTTTACCACCAAAGTGCTTTTCAGGTCAGGCTATTTCTTTGTGCACATGCTTATTCACATATTCCACCCTCACTTCCCTTTGTCCCGTTCCCCTTTAAAGCCATTTCTCTGGGCTATCGTCCAGAACTGACAAAATAAAAAAAGTCTATCCCCGAAACAAAAACTCTGCAGATGACGAACGGTCGGCCGTTTTAAGTATGTTCTTCTCGGCTTCAGAGTTCCTGCAGCAAATCTTCCCGCACAGAAGGACTCTCGGGGCTTTGTGCCTGCGCCGAGTTTTTGAAAGAGTTAGCCAATTAGTTCAGTCAAATTCCCTCCTTATTTCCCTCCTTAAACTAGCAAGTTTTCCTCCTTAAGTATTAATTAATTTCCTTTTGAACTTTAGCACATCTTCTTCTTGCATATGACATGCACAGCCTAAAGTTGTAGGACAACTTGTTCTATTTGATCTTATTTGATTGTGCACGCCAGGTTGATTGCATTCGTTGAAACAGGGTGGACCACGTGAAGGTTGCAATCTCCCACCCCCCAAAGTTAGCACTGAGCCTGTTTCTACCACCCTTGCAGTCATGGGTTCTGGACTGGGACCGACTAAGAATATTCCCACCTCCTTGATGTTATTGTTCAGCCATATACCTACAACGCATTCTGTAAAGAAGATGCCCCTCTATTCAATCTTCCCCCTCTCACCTTATACCTAGGTCCTCTGGTTCTCGGTTACCCTACTCTGGGTGAAGGACTCTGTGCAGTTACCCCATCCATTCCTCTGTAGAAAAAAAATTCCCCATGGAGTGGGTGGAGAAAACATGTGGGATGGAGGAATGACAAAGCCTGTGTTAGAGGGTGTGGGACAGAGGAAGGTTGCTGGAGGTGCAAGGATCGTGGGCAGAGTAGAGATGGCTGAAAAGCAAAAGGGAAAGGTGGGGGTGGGGGTATGTTCAACAGGGAGTAAAAGGGAAAAATGCCCATTCGTGGGAACGTTGAAAACAGAGTCAATTTTAAGGCGAATGGTAAAAGAACCAAAAGGCGACACAAGGAAATCGTGAGCATTTAGAATGACGAGTCGACGGAAACAAAGTCAATTGTGGCTTTTAAAGGTGATTCAGTCTCTACAAGGAAAAGAAAACCGAAGGGCCACCCAGAAAAGAAACCCACTGAAGATATGGACAGAGCGCAATGATCTTGCAGGAGTTAGCAAAGACTTCAAGGAACAAAAAGCATCTTAGTTAGATAGAGCTCTTAGGGATAGCGGAGTCAGGGGATATGGGGAAGAAGGCAGGAACAGGGTACAGGATTGGGGATGATCAGCCATGATCACATTGAATGGCGGTGCTGGCTCGAAGGGCCGAATGGCCAACTCCTGCATCTATTGTCTATTGTGTCCACTATTACAAATTGGGGAAAAGATCAGTGAAAAGAGCCAATATCTAAAATGCCTTCGCACACTCTGTAGATTTATGAGGTGTTAAATGAATGACAGGTCTTCAGCCTTGAATGCCAACTGTGCAGGGAGGAAGTGGAGATGCTGGTTTACACCGATGATAGACACAAAATGCTGGAGGAACTCAGCGGGACAGGCAGCATCTCTGGAGAGAAGGGATGGGTGCCCATTTTGGGTCAAGACCCTCCTTCGGACAACTGCTGAGTATTTCTAGCATCCCATCATTTATGTTCTGATAATAAAGTTATTATAGCCCTAAAATTAAGGCAAAAAAGTTTCTGGAAGATAAACTGAAGAACGTGCTGTAATGAGCATTGAGAATTGACAAGATTTCATGATACATGGCAAAGATTTAGCTGTTTAAGAAGGAACTGCAGATGCTTTTTTTCTTTTTTCGTTTTTTCTTTTTAAAAAACATCACCGGAAATTGGAGGAGCAGCGCCTCATATTCCGCTTGGGCAGTTTGCACCCTAGCGGCATAAACATTGACTTCTCCAATTTATGGTAGCCCTTGCTGTCTCCTCCCCTTCTCAGCTCTCCCTCAGCCCTCCGGCTCCTCCTCTTCCTTTCTCCTTTCTTCTCCCCCCCCAGCCCCACCCCACATCAGCCTGAAGAAAGGTTTTTATTATTTTTATTTTTAGCCTATTTCCTTCACACCATAGATCCGATAGGCGGCGCGACTTTCGTCAGCAGCGGCCTCTGCAGCCCGTCTGCGTTTTTATTATTTTTTGTATATGTTTTTATGTAGTTTTTGTTATTTTTTGTTGGGGTATGTGTTTGGGGGGGTGGGGGTGGGGTGGGAGGAACTTTTAAATCTCATCCTGCACGGGAGACCCGACCTTTTCTTTGTCGGGTCTCCGTTGTCGTTGGGGCTGCAAGTGGAGCGGCCTCCAACAGGAAGACCGGGGGCTCTGGTGCCGACTACTCACCTCACCGTCACGGAGCTGGCCGAGTCCAGAGCGGGTGGAGCGCTGCTGCGGCCCGACCTCCGGAGATTCGGAGGCTGCAACTGCGGGTCTGGCGGACGGCGGCACTGGGAGCCCGCGGGTCCCTGGAGGGAGACCGCTTTTCAGGGCTCCCGCAATGGCGACTTCTCCCTCCCGAGTTGCGGGGTTGAAGAGCTCCTGGAGCGGGGCCTTACAGCACCGCCCCGCGCGGCTTGGAATGGCCGCGGGACTCTGCGAGCGCACGCCAGGGGCTCTAACATCAAGACCCGGTGTGCGTGTGCGACCTTGCATTTATGTAAATTATGTTGTGTCTTGGGTCAAGTTGCTTGTAATGTATGGCTGCAGAAACGTCATTTCGTTTGGACCTCAAGGGGTCCAAATGACAAATAAATTGAATCTTGAATCTGCTGCACCCGCTGAGTTTCTCCAGCACTTTTGTATACCAAAGATTTAGCTAATGGAACTAAGCTAGATAGGGCATCTTTGTCGACATGGACAAGTTGGGCTGAAGGGCCTGTTTCCATGCTGTATGACTCCATGACTGTCCTTTTTAGTTTAGAGACACAGCATGGAAACAGGCCCTTCGGCCCCATGATCGGCCGTTTAAAGTATTTTCTTCTCGGTTTCAGAATTCTAGCAGCAAATCACCCCACAAAGGAGGGGTTTCATGATATTGTGCCGGTACCCATACCCATTCACACTAGTCCATGTTATACCACTTTCCCATCCAATCCCTACACACTCAGGGGCAGTTTTACAGAGGCCGATTAACCTATGACCGCGCATGTCTTTGGGATGTGGGAGGAAACCCACGCAGCCACAAACGTGCAAACCCCACACAGGAAGCACCCGAGGTCGGGATCGAACCGGGGCTTGTTGCTCTGTGAGGCAGCGGCTCTGCCAGCCGCCCCCGCCATGCAGCCCGTCACTGGCATTCAGTGGGAAATGAGAGAGAGGGGCGAAAGACGAAAGTAGTGGGTTAAATCAAACAGAAGCTCGCACGGTGACTAACACGGCCATTATCTCGGTTCTGTTTACTGTTGAGCAAGTACTCACCCACAGTCTACCCAGGCAATGGTGCCCTGCCCTTTCACGGCTTCCGCCACGTCAGAGAGCAGTTTAAGTGGTCGCTCAGCTGCGGCATCTAGTAGACAATAAAGAGAGCAAACATGGGTGTTACTGAGCACTGCTTGCCACCATTGTGCCATGCTGCCACAGAGATTACTGCCTGGCTAATAGATAATCAAAGCACCTCCACTGCTCCCATGCAGAAATAGTTGAGTACAACACTAAGGAGTGATAGAAATAGAGGAAAGGAAGAAATGCTGAGATTATACACTAGAGGAAATGTCTTCAAATGCTGAGGTTGTGCAAGGCACTGGTCAGACAGCATTTGGAGAATTGTGATCAGTTTTCACCCCCCCATCTGAGGAAGGATGTGCTGACGTTGGAGAGGGTCCAGAGGAGGTTTACGAGAATTATCCCAGGGATGATGGGGTAAATGTATAATGAGTGTTTGACAGCACTGGGCCTGTACTCACCAGAGTTTAGAAGGTTGAGAGGGGGTACCTCATCGAAACTTACCAAATAGCGAAAGGCCTGGATAGAGTGGGAGAGTCTAGGACCAGAGGCCATAGCCACAGAATAAAAGGACGTACGTTTGTCAAGGAGGTGAGGGGGAATTTCTTTAGTCAGAGGGTGGTGAATCTGTGCAATTCATTGCCACAGAAGGCTGTGGCCATCAATGGATATATTTAAGGTGGGGATTGATAGGTTCTTGATTAGTACGGGAGTCAGGGGTTATGGGGAGAAAGCAGAAGAATGGGGTTGAGGGGGAAAGATAAATCAGCCATGATTGAATGGCAGAGTAGACTTGATGGGCCGAGTGGCCTAATTCTGCCCCTACAATTCATGAACCATGAAGAAGAAAGTCATTTTGGGGCACAACAGACACCAAACAATAGAATAATGCTTTTGTATCAAATAATCATTGTGCTACAATTTGAGAATGCTATTTTAAGTTTTCTTTTTACAGAAGTGTTTAGTTTAATTTAGGGATGCAGCGCGGAAACAGGCCTTTAAGCCCAGCGAGCCTGCACCGACCAGCGATCCCCGCACATTAACACTACCCTACACACACTAGGGTCGATTTTACATTTTACATTTTATTATACCAAGCCAATTAACCAACAAACCTGTACGTCTTTGGAGTGTGGGAGGATACTGAAGATCTCCTCTTCCCTGACTGAATTTAGATAGAAGATAGAAAATGGGAGGGACACAAAAATGCTGGAGAAACTCAGCGGGTGCAGCATCATCTATGGAGCGAAGGAAATAGGCGACGTTTCGGGCCAAAACCCCTCTTCAGACTGGGTGCAGAAGTAGGCCATTCGGCCCTTCAAGCCAGCACCGCCATTCAATATGATCATGGCTGATCATCCAGAATCAGTACCCTGTTCCTGCTTTCTCCCCATATCCCTTGATCTTGTTAGCCATAAGAGCTATATCCAACTCTCTCTTGAATATATCCAGCGAATTGGCCTCCACTGCCTTATGTGCCAGAGAATTCCATAGATTCACAACTCGCTGGCTGAAAAAGTTCTTTCTCATCTCAGTCCTAAATGGCCAACCCCTTATTCTTAAACTGTTACCCCTGGTTCTGAACTCCCCCAACATGGGGATTATTTTTCCTGCATCTAGCCTGTCCAATCCCATAAGAATTTTATATGTTTTTATAAGATTCCCGCTCATCCTTCTAAATTCCAGTTAAATAGGTCTTGACCTGAAATGCCATCTATTCCTTTTCTCCAGAGATGCTGCCTGACTGACTGAGTTACTCCAGTATTTTGTGTCTTATTTACTAATAGGAGAAAATTTGACTTGAACCATTTGAAACTGAACGTTCCTCAACTTGACTTAAAATTTCTGCCACTCCAGTAAAAGTTGACTAACGTGTACGGCACTAAAGAAAATGGCTAAGGGAGAACTGCAGATGCTGGTTTAAACCAGAGATAGACAGAAAAAGTTGGAGTAACACAGCGGGACAGACAGCATCTCTGGAGAGAAGGAATGGGTGACGTTTCGGGTCGAGACCCTTCTTCAGACAGTGACAGTCAGATGTCAAGACAAGAGAGTTTATCGTCATGTGTCCCAGATAGGACAATGAAATTCTTGCTTGCTGCAGCATTGCAGAATATTGTAGGCATAACTCCAGATCAGATCAGTGTGACCATATACCATAGAATGTATATATATATATACACACACACATAAATACACAGATAAAGTGCAATAGGCTGTTATAGTTCATAGTTTGTTTGAAGTTGTGTTTAATAGATTGTTTAATAGATAATAGATTTAATAGATAAAGATTGAGGGGGGATCTTGTAGAAACTTACAAAATTCTTAAGGGGTTGGACAGGCTAGATGCAGGAAGATTGTTCCCGATGTTGGGGAAGTCCAGAACAAGGGGTCACAGTTTAAGGATAAAGGGGAAATCATTTAGGACTGAGATGACAAAAACATTTTTCACACAGAGAGTGGTGAATCTCTGGAATTCTCTGCCACAGAATGTAGTTGAGGCCAGTTCATTGGCTATACTTAAGAGGGAATTAGGTGTGGCCCTTGTGGCTAAAGGGATCAGGGGGTATGGAGAGAAGGCAGGTACAGGATACTGAGTTGGATGATCAGCCATGATCATATTGAATGGCGGTGCAGGCTCGAAGGACCGAATGGCCTATTCCTGCACCTATTTTCTATGTTTCTATGTAATAGCCTGATGGCCGTGGGGAAGAAGCTGTTCCTGAACCTGGATGTTGCAGATTTCAGGCTCCTGTACCTTCTACCTGATGGGAGCGGAGAGATGAGTGTGTGGCCAGGATGTTGTGGATCCTTGATGATGTTGGCAGCCTTTTTAAGGCAACGACTGCAATAGATCCCCTCGATGGTAGGGAGGTCAGAGCCGATGATGGACTGGGCAGTGTTTACTGAGTTACTCCAGCTTTTCTGTATCTATAATCTGAATTTGATTTAGAGCATGTGAGGAATGGAAAAGTGGTGGGGCCAGGCCGAACGCCGACAGTGAACAGAAATATGACTAGTAATAGAAGGTTTAAGAAGGAACTGCAGATGCCGGGAAAATCAAAGGTAGATAAAAATGCTGGAGAAACTCAGCGGGTGAGGCAGCATCTATGGAGCGAAGGAATAGGTGACGTTTCGGGCCTGAAAGGAATAGGTGACGTTTCGGGTCTCAACCCTTCTTCAGACGGAGTCTTATTATTAAATTAGACAGAGTCTGAAGAAGGGTCACGACCCGAAACGTCACCTATTCCTTTCAGTAATAGAAGGTTAATGTTTTCAGATAAGACAGCAACCGTTGAACGTGATTTTTAGAGCAGGACTAACAAAGTAAATGCACTGAGCTGGAGAGAACGTTAAATCTTCTCACCTGATTTGGAGAACAGGATCAACACATTGTTTCTTGTCCGTGTCAATTTCTTCAGTTCTTTTTGGTCATCAATTTTCTCAATCAGCGGAGATATCTTTGCTGCCCGGAGGCACAGGGGTAACAGCGCCTTGGGGAGGAGAGCAGGTAAGTCAGAGGAGCAGAACAATAAGTGCTCGGAGAGAGACAGAGAGAGAGAGAGTCGTGGGTTGCATTGATTTTGCACAATCCTCACCATCGGGAGATTTTCAGAAGTTAACCAGAATTAGATCCCTGTCAGTCTCCTTGTCGACAATGTTATCTGACATGGCCGCTTTTGTTTAACAATCAGTATCCGCCCAAGGAGCTAATCTCCGTTGCAGGGGTAATCATTGCACGGTTAAAGAGTTACTGAGAACAGCTCTTAGAAGTCGCCATATGAAGATTACAGGAAGTGAAATTAGTTTTTGATATTAGTATGACTCTCGGACCATCTTTGATCGGATTCATCATAGAGTGATACAGCGTGGAAACAGGCCCTTCGGCCCAACTTGCCCACACCGGCCAACATGTCCCAGCTACACTTGTCCCACCTGCCTGTGTTTGGTCCATATCCTTCCAAACCTGTCCCATCCACGTGACTCTTTGTTTCTTAGACGTTGGGATGGTCCCAGCCTCAACTACCTCCTCTAGCAGCTTGTTCCATACACCTGCCACCCTTTGTGTGAAAAACTTACCCCTCAGGTTCCTTTTCCCCTTCATTTTGAATCTATGTCCTCTTGGTCCTCGATTCCGCTACTCTGGGCAAATTCTGTGCATCTACCTGATCTATTCCTCTCATGAGGATTATGAGGTACACCTGTATAAGATCACCCCCTCATCCTCCTGCGCTCCAAGGAATAGAGACAGAGCCTCTCCCTATAGCTCAGACTCTCCAGTCCTGGCGACATCCTCATAAATCTTCTCTGAACCCTTTCAAGCTTGACATTATCTCCTGGACTTTATCTTGCACTAAACTTTATTCACATGATTCCCTTTATCATGGATCTGTACACTGTGGATGGCTCGATTGTAATCATGGATTGTCTTTCCACTGACTGGTTAGCATGCAACAAAGGCTTTTCAATGTATCTTAGGTGTATGTGACAATAAACTAAACTCAAATCTTACGCATGCCTCAAGGTGCCAGTGACACGGGTTTGATCCTGACCTCGGGTGCTGTCTGTGTGGAGTTTGCACCTTCACCATGTGACCGTGTGGGTTTCCTCCCATATCGCAAAGACACGCGGGTTTGTAGGTTAAATGGACTGTGCATTATCCCGAGTGTATAGGGAGCGGATGTGAAAATGGGATAACAGAGAACTTTGTGTGAAGGGCCCGTTTATATGCTGTATCTTGTAATCATTCAATATCAAAATGGCCCAAAGCAATTTAAAAAATCTTTTCAATATTTGGAAGGTCAGCATTTATTGCCCATCGACAATAGCTCTCACGGAATAACAAGGGAAGCTCTTCTGTCTGGAGTAACTCAGCGGGACAGGCAGCATCTCTGGATGTAAGGAATGGGCAATGTTTCGGGTCGAGACCCTTCTTCTGACTGAGAGTCAGGGAAGAGGGAGTCTAGCGATATGGAGGTAGACAAAAGTGCTGGAAAAACTCCGCGGGTGAGGCAGCATCTAGGGGATATGGAAGGGTAAGTTGTGAAAATGACATATCAAATGTCTGTCATTTATAGTATAGACCCAGATCGTCTATTCCAATTGTTCTATTTTTAGCATGCAACCCCATCTCTTTAATGCATCTTGACCACTGACCTCAACTACGAACTGTTCAAGGTTATGCATCATAGAAACATAGACAATAGGTGCAGGAGTAGGCCATTCGGCCCTTCGAGCCTGCACCGCCATTGGCTGATCATCCAACTCAGTGTCCTGTACCTGCCTTCTCTCCAAACCCCCTGATCCCTTTAGCCACAAGGGCCACATCTAACTCCCTCTTAAATATAGCCAATGCACTGGCCTCAACTACCTTCTGTGGCAGAGAATTCCAGATTCACCACTCTCTGTGTGAAAAATGATTTTCTCATCTCAGTCCTAAAAGACTTCCCTCTTATCCTTAAACTGTGACCCCTTGTTCTGGAATCACATCAGCAATTACACTACCTCCCGATACGTCACCTATTCCTTCTATCCAGAGATGCTGCCTGACCCACTGAGTTACTCCAGCATTTTGTGTTTATCCTCAGTGTAAACCTGCATCTGCAGTTCCTTCCTGTACACTTCTGTCTGGTGCAAGGAGCGCTAGGATTCCGAAGCAGTGGCAATGAAACAATGGCAATATATTTACAAATCAGGATGGTGTGCAACATGGAAGGGAAAGTGCGGGTGATGATATTCCTCTGTGCTCAGTGCCCTTATCCTTATCAGTAGTGGAGACTGCAGCTTGTTGTAGTCATGGGCTTATTAGAAACCTGATGGGTAACTTTTTTTACTCAAAGGGTGGGGTGTGTACATAATGAGCTGCCATAGGTAGTTGGGGCAGATACTCCCACAACGTTTAAGAAGCAATTGAACGGGTATTATAGGACAGGTTTAGCGGTATATGGACCAAGCGCAGGCAAGTGGGACCAGTGTAGATAGGGCATGTTGGTCAGTGTGGGCAAGTTGGGCCTGTTTGCACGCTGTATGTCTCTATGACTATGATAATGCAGGCACGTCGCCCATTCCTTCTCTCGTGAGATGCTGCCTCGCCCGCCAGCATTCTGTGTCTACCTTCGATTTTACCAGCATTTGCAGCTCTTTCTTACACATTTTGTCCACTCCACTACAAAATCTCCTCAAGGTGTCTACTTTGAAGAAGTTCTCCTCCTCTCTCCGATGAGATTTCAGCAACATTCCCTCTCCCTGATCCCCCTGTGACATTCTATCTTTGTCCCCCCCCCCCCCCCCTCCCCTGACATCAGTCTGAATGAAGAAGGGTCTCGACCTGAAACGTCGCCCATTCCTTCTCTCCTCAGATGCTGCCTCACCCGCTGAGTTACTCCAGCGTTTTGTGTCTACCTTCAATTTTACCAGCATCTGCAGTTCTTTTTCACACAAGGAACTGCTGTGTTTTGTAGACAGGGTACACTTGCAGACAACATGTATCAATGGCATGGTGAAAGGTGGTGGTCGATATCATGTGGGCTGCTTTATACTGGAGAGTGCAAAAACCTCTCACAATTGTTTGAGCCCACTTATGCATGAAATGCATGGTATTCCATTGCACACCTGATCGTGGCCTGGCTCTAGAATCATACAGGATGGAAACATCCTGCAAGATGGTGCCCAAGCCTGGCGACTCCGCGTGCTGTTCCCTGGAGTGGATCTGTAATCATTCATTACATTTGCTCCATTCGTTTGATCCTCAACTCCCACAGCAGCATTTCTAAAGGACCTGTTCCACTTTCACGACCTAATTCACAACCTTTTCTACTCGTGGACATTTTTCATCAGGCTAGAAAAATGCCCCGACCTACTTGATTTGAATTTGAATAACCTTTAATAATCCTTTACAGGAAATTACAGTGCCACAACAGCTTCAAGACAGACATAACACCACACATTTCAACAGATATCTTCAATACATAATAAGTTAAATTTTTTGTGCATTATAAAACCTTATAGCAGCTGGTATACAAGACTTCCTATGTCTCTCCGTTTTGCACATTGGTGCAATCAGTCTCTGACTGAAGATGCTGCACTTGATCACCTTCAGGGCGTGGAGTGGGTGAGTGGGGTTGGTCATTATTGAGCCTAGTTTTTTCAGAGTTCTGGCCTCTGCCACCTGCTTGACCGTTAGTTGCTCTGCCCCAACCACTGAGCCGGCCTTCCTGATCAGCTTATCCAGTCTGTTTTTGTCCGCTATTCGGGCGCCTTCTCCCCAACAGGCCACAGCAAAAAACAGAGCACTGATGCCATGAGTACCTACGACTAGCATCACGGCCTGGGGTGGGAGATTGCAGCCTTCACATGGTCCGCCCTGTTTCGACTAATGCAATCAACCTGGCGTGCACAATCAAGTAAGATCAAATAGAACAAGTTGTCCTAAAACTTTAGGCTGTGCACGCCATATGCAAGAAGAAGAAGCAGCATCACGACCTACCTACGACCTCGTGACGACCATGCTGCGAGTATGAGTCGGGGGCAAACTCGGCAGAGGTCGTGAATTAGCTCGTAAAAGTGGGACAGGCCCTTTACTCTACCACCTTTACACTATAGACACCTTGATTGTAATCAGGTATAATCTTCCTGCTGACTGGGTAGCACGCGGCAAAAACGTTTTTCATTGTACCTTGGCGCACGTCACAATAATAAATTAAATGAAGGTTTCTCGGTCCAACTCTGTGCCTGTGCCAACCGAGGCGCCCCATTCAAGCCCGTCCTATTTCCCCATCTTTTTACACAAACGACTTTGGGACCTAACTTTAAAAGGACTTTATTGAACATAAATAAAGTTAAATCACGGGAAAATTCAGACAATTTCTCAAAGGATGACAAAAAAATAAAAATAAATACATTTTAGGGAGGTTTAAGGGCGTGTCCCACTTGGGCTGTCGCTTAAGCGGACAGGCTGGTAGTGACGGTCCCGCGAGAGTCCCACGCATCATCATGCACCCGCACAGCCGTCTAGAGCACGTGACGTCATTTGAAGATGGACACAACATGCAGGAGTAACTCAGCGGGACCGGCAGCATCTCTGGAGAGAAGGAATAGATGATGTTTCGGGTCAAGACCCTTCTTCAGTCTGAAAGAAAGGTCTTGACCCGAAACGTCACCCACTGCTTCTCTCCAGAGATGCTGCCGGTTCCGCTGAGTTACTCCAGCATTTTGTGTCTGTCTTCAATTTTCTTGGCCCCGCTCTGGGAGTAGGAGTGGGGGACGGATCCGGATCCGGATCCGCAACGGCCGTGAGCCCCAGGCTGAGTTTGACGATCGTGTGCCTGCTTCTGCTGCTGTTGGAGGTGAGACGTTGCGTCTCGCCAGGGTCTTGGGCCTGTCCCACTTTGGCCGTCAGTTACGCGACAGGCTGGTGGCGCACGAAGATTTAGTGCAGGACGAAGTCCACCCTCCTCCACACCACTCCATGCGCCCATCCCCGCGCTACCCACACGCTAGCAGGTCACGTAAATTACGCGCAAAAGACAGCCAAGTGGGACAGGCCCTTTAGGGATGGAATTCCAGAGCTTAGGGTTTAAGCAGGATGAGATCTAGTCACTAACGACCTATACAAATCAGGGGTGGTCATGAGACTAGCAATGGATTACAGAGATTTGGAAAAGTAGAAGGGGCGGAGAGCAAGGAAGCAGAGAGGAACAAGACAATGAAGGGATTTGAAAACAAAAAGGACTTTAAAACGGAGGGCTTAGCTGCACTGTAAGATTATGTAACAGAACACCGAAGCCACCCCCCCAATGTGGAGTTGATTGGGGGAAGAGATGGGCGTGGAGGGAGGGGGTGAGGGGAAGAAGCAGAGGAAGGTTGGTGGAGGGTGGGGAGAGGTAGGATAATGGAGGAGGGGGATAGGGGATTGAAGAGAAAGAGTGAGATGCGTTCACATTGATCCTATATTTGACAAGTTATTTCCATTTTAAAGTTTCGCAGTCGAGCTCCCACTTGCTGGCCGCGCCTGAGCCGTTGGGGGGAGGGTTGCCATCACTCGCGCCACAACGTGGATCTCTGGCCTTACAACGGGAACCTGTCAGCCGCGCCTGCGTAGTTGGGGGCTATGGGTGAGTGGTGGAATATTGCCTTGTGGGAAGGGGACCCAACGGGCCACACTTGGTCA
Organism: Leucoraja erinaceus; assembly: GCF_028641065.1. Lineage (NCBI taxonomy): Eukaryota > Metazoa > Chordata > Chondrichthyes > Rajiformes > Rajidae > Leucoraja > Leucoraja erinaceus. The sequence continues at coordinate 76,825,809 of NC_073383.1, read as the reverse complement.
AGTTTCAACTAAAACTTTACTTTTCAGAGAGTCACAGCGAGAAGTCATTGCAGCTTGCAAGCTCCTCTTTTGTCTGTACAAATGCCTCTTCCATCAACGTCTTGATTTGTCGTCCCGGGTCACGTCATCCATGGGTGGGTTCCCACAGCACAACCTTGTTTGCTGGTCATTTCTGGGTGGCAGTGGCAGTGACCAGCGAGCCTCATCCTGATCTTCTCGGTCAGAGGTGGAATCTCCCCGTAGAGCTGGGCGTCGGTGATGTGGTCCCTCCAACTGATACTTTGAATTTTTCTGAGCATTCGGGTGTAGGTACCGGTACCCGGACCAGGCGCCGAGCGGACGAGAAGCCGAAGCAAAGAAGTGGAAGCCAAATAACCGAATGGAAATGAAGTCCAAACGCCAAGTAACCGTAAGCGTACGAAGCTGAAACGCCAACTAACCGAAAGGGTGGGATGCCTAAAAGCCAACTAACCGAAAGGCTGCGCCGCCTAAAAGCAAACTCACCGAATGGCCGCTCTGCCGAAACGCCACCTGCCCGATAGGCAACGTCGCCTACAAGCCAACAAACCGAATGCCGCTCAACAGAAAAGTCAAATAACGGACATGACGTTGCCGGGGGGGGGGGGGGGGGGGCAGGACTTGTCAGCGATTGGTCCAGACCCCCGCGTACATCACGTCACTGTGGAGGGATGAACATTGTCCCACACCTCCGCTCCACACAACCTAAAACCTGCGGAGGGTGACCGTGGGAGAGTGAGGGCTGCCCCGAGGGATGCGCACCTTCGGCCGCTTACAACTTGGTGCTTGGGTTCAGATTGCCCAGTCACCTATGGCTTGTGTGGGGAAATGACCCCCACCCTCGTGTGAGAGTCCATGCCTCACACCTGTACAATGATATGGTCTCTACAGTTGCACGGAGAATCTCAGTTTGAGATTTAATAGGAACCCAAGGGCTAGGTTTTTTTTTTTTTACGGAAACGGTGGTGGGTGAATGGAATGAGCTGCTAGAGGAGGTACTTGAGACAGGTACTATTGTAATGTTTAAGAAACATTTAGACAGGTACATGGATAGGAAAGGTTTAGAGGGATACGGGCCGAATGCAGGCAGGTAGGATTAGTGTAGATGGGATATGGTGGGTGGTGTGAACAAGTTGGGCCGAAGGACTCATTTCCACGCTGTATGACTGCATGACATTGAAATCTTTCATAATCACTTTTGGTTAACAGCCATTCACACCTTGTCAATCGCCCAAGGTTCATACAGTCCGTTTCAATTACATTGCTCAGGTGGCTAATCTCGCTGTCGACAAGGAGTGAAATCATGGAGAGACCAAATGGCTTGATCTGCATTCAATATCCCATCAGGTTTTCATCCAGCATAATGTTATGGTGTTGACAATGAGGAAGGGAGGAATATAGATTGTCCTCTCATTAGGGCAGAAAAGAGAATCGATTTCAGTCCAGAGGAATAGAACGAAACAGAAGGAATTGCAGAGCCTGGAATCTTAAGAAAAACACAAAGTGCTGGAGTAACTCGAAATGTGTAGGGAGGAACTGCAGATGCTGGTTTACACTGAAGGTTGACACAAAATGCTGGAGTAACTCAGCGGGACAGGCAGCGTCTCTGGATAGAAGGAGTGGGTGACATTTCGGGTCGATATATTTCTTCAGACTGAAGTTACTCCAGCATTTTCGTGTCCATCTTACTGGGGTAACTCAGTGGGTCAGGCAGCATCTGCGAAGGGAATGGACAGGTGACATTTCAGAAGGAAAATAGAACGACATGTGTTCAGGGAGGCCCAGTAAATGTATTTGCTGGAAAGCGCGGACAACCAGACTACTGAACAGTTTCTTCAACCTCCGTTATCAGCCTTCTGAACAGTCCTGATAACAGTTCTGAACAGTTCCGAACTAAGCTAGGGCACTGTTCGATTCACCTCTACCCTACTGCGGACATTGGATGTTGCATAATGGGCCTGTCCCACTTGGGCGATTATTTCGGCGACTGCCAGCCACTGTCATAGTTGTAGCAGGTCGCCGATAAACTGGTGACTGGACCTCCCTGCGACAATGTCTACAACAGCCTACCACCTAGTCAAGCTACCGACAACCGGCGACCCATTAGGGCGTCTACCTACGACCACATCCACCAAAACCCACATTCACCCGCGACAAGCTACCACAAGGTAAGATAATTCAGGTGGAGGTTGACTTAAGTAGTCGCCAATGGAATTCACCGAAGTCAGCACTGGCGACAACCCATAGCCATGATCATAATGAATGGCGGTGCTGGCTCAAAAGGGCCGAATGGCCTCCTCTTGCACCTATTTTCTACGAACCTGTACTCGCTAGAATTTAGGAGATTGAGGGGGGATCTTATAGAAACTTACAAAACTCTTAAGGGGTTGGACAGGCTAGACGCAGGAAGATTGTTCCCAATGTTGGGGAAGTCCAGGACAAGGGGTCACAGTTTGAGGATAGAGGAAATCCTTTAGGACCGAGATTACAAAAACATTTTTCACACAGAGAGTGGTGAATCTCGGGAACTCTCTGCCACAGAAGGTAGTTGAGGCCAGTTCATTGGCTATATTTAAGAGGGAGTTAGATGTGGCCCTTGTGGCTAAAGGGATCATGGGGTATGGAGAGAAGGCAGGTACAGGGTACTGAGTTGGATGATCAGCCATGATCATATTGAATGGCGGTGCAGGCTCGAAGGGCCGAATGGCCTACAACTGCACCTATTTTCTATGTTTCTACGAACCCGGATCTGGCGCTGTAAGGTAGCAACTCTACAGCTGCGCCACCGTACCGCCCATAAATCGTTGGCTATAGTACAAAAGATGGATGGCGGGATTATGCTGTGGAGTGTTTCAGTGACCAATAAATTGCTAGTCTGCAGTAAAGTTTCCATGATTCAGAGATTCTTACAATAAAGTGTTATTTTCAAGCCGGTCTCAAAGTACCTCTTGTGTATTGGCTATTAAAATTAAGATGTCAATATTGTTTACTCCAAGGTAAGTGGAAAATAAACCAATTACTTATCTTAAGAATTATGTGCATCAGGAAAACATGTTGATAAATGTTCAAAGATATTTTTTCTGCTTAGCGATAAAAGCTTTCCAATTGGGAACCCTGGCCAATCCCCTGCTTCATCCCAGCACGAATTGTAAAGTTGGATTTTATCATCTTTGTCATCTTTTCTGCTACGAGATCAGAATATATTTTCATGATCTGATTTCTCCAGAGCTCAGTCTGAAAGTAGGCAGTCTATGTAATCCAGGCTAATACTTTAGTTTAGGAACTGGTGCACCGCTGCAGAAAATCTTTTCTTTTAAAAGATTTTCAATTCACTGACATTTTCATTTGTGAAATTTGTAACCATTCTCTGGATCTTTCTGTCTCCATTTTATTAGACAAGTTATCCACTAACAAGTGTAGGAAGGAACTGATGCTGGTTTAGAAACATAGAAAATAGGTGCAAGAGTAGGCCTTCGAGCCTGCACCACCATTCAATATGATCATGGCTGATCATCCAACTCAGTATCCCGTACCTGCCTTCTCTCCATACCCCCTGATCCCTTTAGCCACAAGGGCTACATCCAACTCCCTCTTAAATATAGCCAATGAACTGGCCTCAACTACCTGTGGCCAGAGAATTCCAGAGATTCACCACTCTCTGTGTGAAAAATTGGATTTTAATCCAAAGATAGACACAAAAAGCTGGAGTAACTCAGCGGGTCGGACAATATCTCTGGCGAAAAGGAATAGGTGACGTTTTGGGTCCGAGGAAGGGTCTTGACCCAAAATGTTACCTTTTCCTTTTCTCGAGAGACGCTGCCTTATCCACTGTTATTTACTGGGTTGCCAGGCACGCCATTATTTTCGGATCGCCATTTTCTTCTCCGGACCCGTCAGCCGCGCCTGCGCAGTCGGGCACGCCGCCATTTTCAGATCGCCATTTTGACTGGCATCACAACGGGGATCTCTGGCGCCTCAACGGGCCATCGACTTTACTATAAACCTCCTCTCTCCACCCTGTCTCTTGTTAGGAAACACTATCATTACCAGAGAAGGGTCTGAAGAAGGAGTCTGACCCGAAATGCCACCCATTTCATTTCAGTTTGGTTTATTGTCACGTGTACCGAGGTACAGTGAAAAGCCTTTGGTGCTTGCTACCTTGTCAGCAGAAAGACAATACATGATTACAATCGAGCCATTTACAGTGAATAATGTTTGGTGCACAGGTCAGCAATCATTGAGAGTCCGAGGGTCACCAGTGAGGTAGATGGTAGTTCAGCATTGCTCTCGGATTGTGGTAGGATGATTCAGTTGCCTGATAACAGCTGGGAAGAAATTGTCTCTGAATCGAGAGGTGTGAGTTTTCACACTTCTGGACCTTTTGCCTGTTGGGAGATGGGAGAAGAGGGAGTGGACAAGGTGCGACTCGTTCTTGATTATGCTGCTGGCCTTGCAGAGGCAGCGTACGGTATATATGGAATCAAAAAAGGGAGGTTGGTTTGTGTGATGGTCTGGGCCGCGTCCACAATTCGCTGCAATTTCTTGCGGTCTTGGACGGAGCTGTTCCCAAACCAAGCTGTGATGCATCCTGATAAGATCAGTCTGAAGAAGGGTCTCGACCCGAAATGGCACCCGTTCCTTCTCTCCAGAGATGCTGCGTCATGTTGAGTTGCTCCTACATTTTGTGTCTATCTTCGATTTAAACCAGTATCTGCAGTTCTTTCCTACACATGCATCCTGATAAAATAATTTATCTGGTACATCTGTACAAGCTGGTGTTTCCCTTTCTCCATGGACGCTGCCTGACCCACTGAGTTACTCCCGCATTTTTTGTATCTATCTTCTTGTAAGGATACCATCCCTTTCACCCTGATCCTCCATTTTGGCCACATATGCTCTCAAGATGAGGCCGTCCAGTCTGGGACATCTGAAACACCCTCCCTTCTCGGGACACGTTCCCCGTTGCTCTTCCCCCTCCCTCACGCCAGGTCCTCCTTCGTTCCTTCCCTTGGTTCTTGGTCCTCCAAAATATTCCAAATGGAATTTAAACTAGAGGTGGTGGAGGGAGGACTTAAGCCAGAAAGGGTTATTGGGAAGAAAGAGCTACTTTAAATTTAGTTGCATCTGTTGGGTAGCTATAGTAGGGCGGAGTTTATTCCATGCTTTAATTGTGCGGGGGAAGAATGAAATGCTGTACACATCTGTCTTTGCATTTCGTTGTCTCTGTACTGTACACTGACAATGACAATTAAATTGAATCTGAAATTAGTAGCTGGGATCACAAATTGGATCGAATGCCCTCGTCTGCTCCTAATTGGTTTGGGCTTGGTGTAGGTCTTGTAATCTATGTTGAGCTGACCATTTAACATTTTGTAAAAACAGGTCAAATGGTGAGCTTCACGTCTGCCTTGGAGCGGGTTCCACCCCAGAGAATTCAGAAGTTTCCCTTGGCAGCGACGCCCTTACTTCACGTGTCCGTCCACATCCGTCCATCCGTCCCATCATCAGCTGCCGCGCCGACCTCTCTACTGCCGGGCCCCTCTCCGGATGCCTGCCTCCCTTCCACGGGGACCGCTCTCTCGGTCACTCCGACCTCTGCAGCCACAAGAGGTCCAACACCTGTCCTCACTCCTACTCCCTCACCACCCATCCACGGAGCTGAACAGTCCTTCTCCAGAGCCTGGAATCTCGCCGGCTCTCTTCACTAATTAGCCATGGTTACTCTCCACTTTTAAACATGATGCTGAGTATTGACCTGAAACATCCATAATTCATAATTCCCCCCTGGACATTATTCCACCCGCTGAGTTCAACCACCTCCAGTAGATCCTTTGTATCTGTGCATTCAACCGATCCCTTACACAAAGAGCCAGCAGATCCAGTCCAAACCTTTCCTTCAGTCGCCATTAAACTATGTTAACAGATGTAATCTCATGGCTGTTGATGCACCAGGTACACGCTGTCCTGTGCTGAGCATGTGGCTGCTTTACAAACGCATTGATTTTTATGCATTGGGACAGATGTAAAAGTTGTGGTTGAACACCTCGTGAGAACATGCAGCATAGCTGCAAGTTTTCCTTTTGTGGTTACAATGAAAAAGACTTTTAGAGTGGAGATTGAATGGTGCAAAATGAAACTGAAACGTTTTCCAGCTGGATACTCTATTAAAACTCCCCAAAGCCGTTTCCATGCTTTTTAGAATAAAAATAATACAACCAAAATTAAAAATAAAACTCTACATCTTAGCAAACAATTCATTCGCCCAATTTCAGTTTGTCAGAAGTCAGGAATTTTCTGCTCAGCAACAAAGTCAAGTGTGAAACTGTTAAACAAGCAAAAATAGATCTCAGAAAATATATGTTTGACAGGTGTGTGTGTGTGTGTATGTTAGATGGAGGTATACACACACCCGTATACAGATACACATACACACACAGGCATACACACACAAGTATATACACACACACACACACACACACACACACGTGTATATATACACACACACACACGTATATACACACACACGTATACACAGATATACATATAGACACATATACACACACACACATACACACATATATATACACACACACATTTACACACACATATACACGCACCCACATATAAACATACACACATATAAACCGACATACAACATAAACACACACACATGTACGAAAAAAATATATTTTTGAAAATTCACCCCATAAAAACAACAGGAATAAAGTTATCCTATCTAGAATGGGATCCAAAATTAGCAAAAAAGTTGTTGGAGAGAAGCAGCATTTACGTACAGTACCTATGGAGGCTGCACAGCCCACTGAATTCTTCCAGCAGTTAAAAATGACCAGAAATGTTTCTTGTGTTCATGACTGCCACACAAAAGTTGAACTATTCAGGGGCAAAACACAAAGTGCTGGAGAAACTCATCGGGGTCAGGCCGCATGTGTGAAAGCATGGATAGATGACGTTTAAGGATGAGACGCTTCTTCAAACTCAGCAGGAATCACAAGGGGGAGGAGTGAGAGAGGGTATCACAGAGCCCGCCGGGGAGAGGAGGCGGACTTCTTCAATGTAGGAATACTTTGAAGAGATTTTGCAATGGAACAGCAAAATGGAGGGGTTTATTTGGGGATTTATAGAAGAGCTTGATTTACTTAGACATGTTGCATTTTGGGACGTCTAACAAGGGCAGGACCTACACAGTGAATGGTAGGCCTCTGGGGAGTGTTGGAGAGCAGAGGGATCTAGGAGCACATGTGCATGGTTCCTTGAAGGTCGAGTCACAGGTAGATGAGGTGGTCAAAAAGGCTTTTGACACATTGGCCTTCATCAGTCATAGTATTGAGTATAGAAGTTGGGAGGTCATGTTGCAGTTGTTTAAGACATTGGTGAGACCGCATATACAGTATTGTGTTCAGTTCTGGGCACCATGTTATAGGAAAGATATTGTCAAGCTTGAAAGGGTTTAGGGAAGATTTAGAGGATGTTGCCAGGAACAGAGGGTGTGAGCTACAGGGAGAGGTTGAGCAGGCTGGGTCTCTATTCCTTGGAGCGCAGAAGGATGAAGGGAGATCTTTTAGAGGTGTATAAAATCATGAGAGGAATCGATTGGTTAGATGCACAGTGTCGCTTGCCCAGAGTAGGGGAATCGAGGACTAGAATACATAGGTTCAAGGTGAAGGAGAAAAGATTTAATAGGAATCTGAGAGGTAATTTTGGAATAAGCTGCCAGAGGAGGTAGTTGAGTCGGGGACTATCCCAACTTTTAAGTAACAGTTAGACAAGTACATGGACAGGACAAGTTTGGAGGAATGTTGACCAAAAAGCAGACAGGTGGGACTAGTGTAGCTGGGACATGCTGGGATGAGTTGGGCCAAAGGGCCTGTTTATACACTGTATCACTCTATGACCTGAAGGCCACAGTCCAGTGGTGGAAGATGGGACTGATACATATGGGTGCCCACAGGTAGGATGCGAATGTGCTGGGCACAATGACACGTTTGGGCGCTTTACAACTCTCTAGTCTAGTTTAGTTTAGTTTAGTTTAGAGATTCAGCTCAGAAACAACCCCTTTAAGGATAAAGGGGAAATCTTTTAGGACCGAGATGAGAAAAACATTTTTCACACAGAGAGTGGTGAATCTGTGGAATTCTCTGCCACAGAATGTAGTTGAGGCTGGTTCATTGGCTATATTTAAGAGGGAGTTGGATGTGGACCTTGTGGCTAAAGGGATCAGGGGGTATGGAGAGAAGGCAGGTACAGGATACCGAGTTGGATGATCAGCCATGATCATATTGAATGGCGATGCAGGCTCGAAGGGCCGAATGGGCTACTCCTGCACCTATTTTCTATTTCCTATGTAACCCTTCAGCCCACTGAATCCGCACTGACCAGCGATCCCCATACACCAGGGACAATATATAATTTTTACCAAAGCCAATTAACCCACAAACCTGCAAGTCTTTGGAGTGTGGGGGGGAAACTGGTGCACCCGGAGAAAACCCACACAGGCCACGGTGAGAACGAACAATCTCCATACAGGCAGCACCCGTAGTCAGGATAGAACTCGGGTCTCTGGTGTTATAAGGCAGCAACTCTACCGCTGCTCCACTGTGCCCCCCTCTTGCCTGTTGTTCATTTAAACGTGGTGAGTCATCCTAAATGGGCTGATATGCAACGTACAAAGAGTCGGTCTCGACCAAGGTTCAGTTCTATTTTTTTCATTTAAAACACTATTTTTGCATATCTGCCACAAAAATAGATGCAAAACTGAAAATGTGTGAAGGTACTGTTGTCAGCTTTAGATTTGCTATTTTAGTTGTGGTAACTGAAGAAAGCGTAAATATTTAGCAGCATTCATTGTCATCCAGAAAATGAAGCTTTTCATTCTGCTTGGACCAACCTGATCTCCCGGTTGCTAAACACTTTAACTCCCCCTCCCATTATCACACTAACCTTTCTGTCCTGGGCCTCCTCCACTGTCAGAGTGAGGCCTAGCGCAAATTGGAGGAACAGCATCTCATATTTCGCTTGGGCAGCTTACACCCCAGCGGTATAAATTCTGATTTCTCTAACTTCAAGTAACCCCCTCTCTCTCTATCCCACCCCCATCCCAGTTCTCCGACCTGTCGGACTATCCCCCAGATTAAATTTTATCTTTATATGCCTCATTGTCACCTTCCCCAGCCAACAATGATCTATCCTACATTTTCCTTTAACCTCATGCCCTTTGATCTCACATTTTCACACCTTACCCGTCCTTATCTCTGTCTCTCCCTCATCCCGACTCTCAGTCTGAAGAAGGGTCTCGATCCCAAATGTCACATTACTTCTGTCCAGAGATACTGCCCATCCTGAGTTACTCCAGCTATCCTCAGTGTAAACCAGCATCTGCAGTTCCCTCCTACACAGGTAACCATCTCAGTCAGAAAAAGCATCGGGTCCAAAAGCAATCCAATCTCATAAAATGAGAAACACGTGCGTATACTGAATGCATAAGATAGCAACCAAACCTTGGCCCATTCTCAGCATGGTGCACCCATGGGACTTCAACTCAATTCCAATTCTGTATCGTTCGTAATACCACTCTATAACATTAACAGCAGCAGCACTGATTAGATGGCTGTCCAGTTTGGGTCTGGCAATTGTCCAAGTTCACTTCAGAAATGAGGCTCTGCTGTGTCATGCACATGGTCCATTCTTCCAGGAGCTTCCTTTTGTAAGAGCAATTGAACAGTGGTGCCCATTGGATCTCTCAGGTTTGTTTCGACATGTATCCAAGTAGAACACGAGGGGACTGCTTAGTTTAGAGATACAGGTGCACAACCTTTTATCCGAAAGCCTTGGGACCAGACACTTGTCGGATTTCGGAATTTTTCGGATTTCCGAATGGAAGATTTTTAGCGTAGATTAGGTAGGTAGCGCGGGCGGCTTGAAAAGTCTGGAGCGGCTGCCTCCTCCCCGGAGACCGGGGAATCATTGTAAATCATTGCTTAAATGTTAGTCAGTTAGTTTGGAGGGATTTTATGTGGTGGGGGGGGGTGGGGGGGTGGGTGAAGGGGGAAACTTTAATTCTTAGTCCCCTACCTGGTCGGAGAGGCGGGGAGCAGGCAATGCCTTACCGGGTCGCCGTGCAGTAAGCTCCGGAGCGCTGTGGCCGCCGACTCCCAACATCGCGGAGCTGGGGGCTGCGGGCGTCCGGCCGCGGGCGACGCCGGTTGGAGCTCCGACCCCGGCAACTCTACCCCTGGATTTGGAGCGCTGCGCAGCCAGGGGTAGAGTTGCCGGGGTCGGAGCTACAAATGGCGCCGCCCGGGAGTTGGCGGCCACAACGCTCCGGAGCTTGCTGCATGGCGACCCGGTTAGGGATTGCCCGCTCCCTGCCTCTCCGACCAGGTAGGGGACTAAGAATTAAAGTTTCCCCCTTCAGCCGCAACAGTAGTACAGACCTGGGTTGACCGTGGGTCGTTTCGGGTCAGGTTTGACGCCAAACGCGAGCTTTGGTGTGCAGACGACATACTGGAAAAAATGGCCGGTTTTCGGAGTTTTTCGGTTTCCGGAACTCCGGATAAAAGGTTGTGCACCTGTACAGCGTGGAAACAGGCCATTCAGCCCACCGGGTCCATGCCGACCACGATCACCTATCCTATGTACAGGGGGCAATTTACAGAAGCCAATTAACCTGCAACCTGCACATCTTTGGAATGTGGGAGGAAACTGGCGCAGCCAGGGAAAACCCATGTGGTCGGCTGAAGAATAAACAACAGGGGAGAGACAAGACTTTGCCTTCCATCACAGTGAGGAGGGGTTTGGAGGTTCACTGTGATGGATGTTTATGTTAATTGTGTGTCTAGGTTTTTTCATGTTTGTATGACTGCAGAAACTTAATTTTGTTTGAACTTGGGTTCAAATGACAATAAACGGTATTCTGATTCTGGTCACAGGGAGAACGTACAAACTCCACACAGACCTACGGTCCGGGTCGAATCCGAGTCTCTGGCACTGTAAGGCAGCAACTCTACCGCTGCGCCACCGTGCCGACCCTCAACTCTGTTTTCGACTCCATTTACCTGCCGCAGTTTTATAATTGCTTGATATATTTGACTAACAATCTTATCCTCAGTTTCAAAACTTTGGAATTGACTTTGAGATTCTATAGCTTTTTCAGGAGGGAAAATGCCTTCCACTACACTTTTAATGGAAGTGCTTCATGAGATTACCCACCTGTAAATGGCCCAGCCCAAATAAGACAAGTCCTGATAACTTTTTTAACATAATCAAATCCTTAAATTTCCTTATATAATTGACAGATTGGTAAAACCTCCTCTGTACCCCGACCAAAGCCTCCACGACTGGAACTGCACAAAATACTCCAAATGTGGCCTAACCAGTGTAAAGGGCATATCATGACTTCCCAGTTGTACAGGGGCTGAGACCAGACTGGAGTATTGCGTACAGTTTTGGTCCCAGACCTGAGGAAGACATTCATGCCTAGAGGGGAGTGCAGAGACCATTCCAGACTGATTCCTGGGATGGCTAATTGAGGCGTGCGTAGACTTTCATTTAGGGAGTTAGGGGACTTGGAAACTTACAAAATTCCTAGGGGTGGACACATCAATCCCGATGTTAGGGAAGTGAAGGGTCACACACCATAAGGGGGAAATCCTTTAAACATACTTTTTTTTCCCCAGAGAATCTGGAACTCTCTGCCACAGAAAATGTTCATTGGCATATTTCACACCTGCTTGGATCAGGGGGTATGGAAACTCCACCTGACCATATTTGCAGGCCCCAAATGGCCTACTCCCACCTTATGTTTCTATGTTTCTATGACTTTTGTCAGGCGACTAAAGAGGCTGCCTCGCCACATGGTGCGCCTACTTTCAGGGAGTTATGGACTTGGACCACAAGCATCCCTGTGTACATCAATGCTGTGAAGGGTCACGCCATTAATTACATATTTTCCCCATACAGTCGACCTCCCAAAGAATCTTACCTGCTTTTTTACCATTTGGTCGCCGCTAGGCGATTTTTTAAAACTCAGTTGCCCAAAGAATCGTAGCATTTTTCTGGTCGCCGCTGGATTTTAAAAAGTTCGAAACTTTTCAGTGACAGTTAGCTTGACGCCAATGAGCGTAGCCTGACTTCTCCAGACGCAGGCGCTGTCGTAGGTCGTCGCCAGGATGGCGTAGGTTGGCGCCGATGCTGACTTCGGTGAATTCCATTGGCAACTACCTACGTCAACTGGCGACAGGTACCGGCGACTGAATTGTCTTACCTTGCCGTAGCTCGTCGCGGGTGGTCGTGGGTTGTCGTAGGTATGGTCATAAGTGGACGTCCTAATGGGTCGCCGGTTGTCAGTAGCTTGCCGTAGCTTGACGTTGACTAGGTGGTAGGTTGTTGTAGACATTGTCGTAGAGGGGGTCCAGTCTCCAGTTTTTTCAGCGACTTGCTACGACTATGACAGTTGCCAGCAGTCGCCGAAAAAAATTGCCTAAGTGGGTGAGGTGAGGCCCTTTACTCTGCACGTTTCTGCAGCTGACCTATATCCCACTGTATACTTTGACTGCCTTTGTTACAATACGCAATGCTTTATCCCCATGGGGATGGGCTCGGCCCATTACACATTTGGTTCAATGAGATGATGCATGAAAAGGCTTATGAACAGAGTACACGTGATTCCTCTATCCATGGAAATGTCTCTATTTTATTTTGAAAAATCAGCTTGGTTGCCAATATGAAGTTATCTTTCTCATCATATGGCACAAATCAGCCTTTGCCACCCAATAGAAACATATCGATTTCTCTAATTTCAAGTAACGCATGCATTCATAAAGTTATGTGACAGGGGAAGAACTGGGCCATTCGGCCCATCAAGTCTACTCTGCTATTCAATCATGGCTGATCCATCTCCCCCTCCAAACCCCATTCTCCTTCCTTCTCCCAATAACCCTTGACATCCGTACTAATCAAGAATCTATCTATCTCGGTCCTAAAAATATCCGTTGATGTACCCTCTCCCCGTCCCTGCCCTACCCTGGTTGCCTTGCTAGTTTCACTGCTTGTATACCTTCATTATCACCTCTTCCACAGCCAACAATGGACCATTGTGGGCTCCATCTTTCTTTTGTCATCAGTGCTGTCTCTGTGTCTCTTTTTGACACCTCTAGTTTCCCTCTCTCCCGACTCTCAGCCTGAGGAAGGTTCTCAACCCAAAACCTTCTCCAGAGACGCTGCCTGACCTGCTGAGTTACTCCGGCATGTTGTGTCCATCTTCCGTGTAAACCAGCGTCTGTTACACAGCCTATTCCCACCCATTATTTACACGGGTTCTTTCAGAGAGATCGTGAGAAAGTCCCACTTCTCCAATTCCAATTATTTTCTTTTCCAATCTTAATCTGAGGGATCTCTATTAAACCACACCTATCCTTTCTTGAGAAAGGAGCCCCAGCCTACTTAATCATTCCCGATAAGGGAAATCACTCAATGCAAATATTATTCCAATAAGCCACTTTTGCACCTTCTCCAGTGCTTCAATATCCTTTCAAGTGCTTTCTATAGACTATAGTAAGATATTCTTTTTAGAGACGAGAAACATTTAGTTTTTTTTAAAGTCGAAAGGTTATATAAAAGTTCTCTGAATTTCAATTCTGCCATTGAAATGAATTTGCATTTCAAATTTATTTAAAGCGAATTATTAATCTGCAATGCTACCTTTCGTGCACTTATATCTAAATTTCAAAATTCTGCTCCATTCATCATCTCGCTGAAGGGACCTCAGGGGTCCCAGTACAGGGCAGGAACAGACCCTTCAGCCCACAACAACTGCACCGAACCCGATGCCAAGATTAACTAGCCCCGTGGGGTCAAGGAAAGAGCGTTCACGTCGCGGCCCTGTTCTTTCCACCACCATGCACAAGAAGGACAAGAAGCGACAAGACAGACACCATTGTGTGCAGATGCCAAGAAATGTGCTCAGCTCTGGCTGAATAACTTCTAATCTAAAGAAGAACAACTAACCCCATGTAGAATAGAGAATAGTATAGAAACATAGGAAATTAGGCGCAGGAGTAGGCCATTCGAGCCTGCACGCACAATCGGCTGCACCGCCATTCAATATGATCATGGCTGATCATCCAACTCAGTATATGATGCGATCCCCTTAGCCACAAAACTAATCCCTCATATATATGAACACTACCCTCTGTGGCAGTAGTTCCAAAACCATGCTGTGTAAAAAACTCATCTCGGTTTTGAGGCCCCTTATCTTAATGGAGACTTCCCCAAAGGAACAAATAGGCGTCCAACCCCTTGTTTCGTAAGTTCGATCCCCTCTCAACCCTCAGGGGTCTATGTCCTATCCCCTCCTCTCCGTAGATGCTGCAAATATGATGCGATATCTCCGCTAACATGGTAGGCAAAAAATTTCTCCAGCAGTTTTTGTTCCACCCTCAGGGGTCTGTCTATTCCTTCTCTCCGTAGATGCTGCCTTACCCGCTGAGTTTCTCCAGCAGTTTTTGTCCACCTTCGATTTTTCCAGCATCGGCAATTCTTTCTTAAAACATCATATATAACATGGAATAGTTCAGAGATAGACACAAAGTGCTAGAGTAACTCAGCGGGACAGGCAGCATCTCTGGAGAAAAAGGGATGGGTGACATTTCAGATGGGGACCCTTCTTCAAACATTCTTTCTTCAGTCCTGGCCCGCAAAGTCTCAATTCATCATCTGGCTCATGGAGAGCGTGAGCGCGCCATCCATTTTCTCCAGAGATGTTGCTCGACCGGCTGAATCACCCCGGTACTTTGTGTCTATCTTTGGTATAAACCAGCACCTGCAGCCCTTTTTTTATTGCAGATGCTAGAATCACGACCAAAACACAAAGGGCTGGAATGACTCAGCAGGTCAGTCGGTATCAGTTTTGGTCAGGACAGTTCTTCCGACCGAAAAGATACCTTATCCATTAACCAACCCAAAACACCACTTCCCTTCACAGATGCTGCCTGACCCACTGAGTTTCTCCAGCACTTTGTGTGGTGTAACTGGTTAGTTTCAGATCCGATCAACATATTTTACATGTGCTTTCGAGCTAGCTAAAAAAAGAGTTCTATAATTTTGTTAGCCCCATAGCAGAAGCGCCCATGACGCGGGGCTGGAGACTGGAAGTATCCTGAACTAATTCTGCTGCCACCATCATCTATTGCGACAAGTGACGGCTCCCACTGATTGTCGCCGGAAGCTTGCGTCCTTTTCAGGACGGACGATGACAGCGAGGTCAACATTTATAACAAGATGGACACGAAAAGAAGATAAATCCACTAAATGACATGAAGAAAGCAACTGCCTATTATCGTTCCAAACAGCCTGAGGTTTATAATTGTCATCCAAACACAAAATCTAATTTAAATGTCAATGTAATGAGATTCTGTTTTCTCCTTGGGGATGTCCATGTTGTACATAAGGCCAGTATCTGTTACCCAGAACCAGGCCAGAATCCAGGTTAGAACATAGAACAGCAGAGCACAGCTGTTATCAGGCAACAGAACCATCCTACCAACAACTAGAGAGCCGTTCTGAGCCACCATCTACCTCATTGGAGACCCTTGGACTATCTTTGATCGGACTTTACTCAACTTTATCTTGCAGTGAACGTCATTTATATTATTGTGCTTAAGAAGGAACTGCGGATGCTGGAAAATCGAAGGTAGACAAAACGGGACAAACGAAACGTTGTCTATTTCCTTCGCTCCATAGATGCTGCTGCACCCGCTGAGTTTCTCCAGCACTTTTAGAGACATAGAAATTAGGTGCAGGAGTAGGCCATTCGGCCCTTCGAGCCTGCACCGCCATTCAATATGATCATGGCTGATCATCCAACTCAGTAACCTGTACCTGCCTTCTCTCCATACCCCCTGATCCCTTTAGCCACAAGGGCCACATCTAACTTCCTCTTAAATATAGCCAATGAACTGGCCTCAACTACCTTCTGTGGCAGAGAATTCCACAGATTCACCACTTTGTCTACCGTCATTCATATTATTCCCTTTATCATGTGTCTGTATACCATGGATGGCTCAATTGTAATCGTGTATTGTCTTTCCACTGACTGGCAACAAAAGCTTTTCACTTTAACTCGATACACGTGACAATAAACTAGACTCAAATGCTAGGGCCATGATGTTTGTGCCAAACATGATGCCAAGTTCAACCAATCTCACCTGCGTGTACATGATCCAAATCCCTCTATTACCTGCACTTCCACATGACTAAATAATAGCCTCTTAAACACTACTTTCATATCTGCCTCCACCACCACCCCTGGCAATGTGTTCCAAGCCCCCACTGTGTTCAAAAAGACTTGTCCCGCACATCTCCATTAAACTCCACCCTACCCCCCTCTCCTTATAGCAACACCCTCTAATGTTGGACATTTCCACCCTGGGGAAAAAGGTTCTGACTCTCTACCACATCTAGACATCTCTTATAATTTTATATAATTCTATCCAGTCTCCCCTCAACCAGTTGTCTTTGTGGAATTCTCTGCCTCAGAGGGCGGTGGAGGCAGGTTCTCTGGATGGTTTCAATAGAGAGCCAGATAGGGCTCTTAAAAATAGCGGAGTCAGGGGATATGGGGAGAAGGCAGGAACGGGGTACTGATTGTGGATGATCAGCCATGATCACATTGAAGGCGGTGCTGGCTCGAAGGGCTAGATGGCCTCCTCCCGCACCTATTGTCTATTGTCTTCATCGGCATGGAAGTGGAAGTAAGCCAGATCCCCTTTCGATGAAATTATAATGAAATGTGACATTTTGGACATTTGCACGGACGTTTTACTGATACAAGTATTTATTTCAAAAGTTTTAAAAAGATTTATTCGTGACAGAATAGATCTGCAGCTCATATTTGATGGAATTTTAGTCAATGGTATGAACATATTCCTTTATTAATACGGGTGCCTTGGGGTTACGGGGAGAAGGCAGGAGAATGGGGTTAGGAAAGAGAGATAGATCAGCCATGATTGAATGGCGGAGTAGACTTTTTCAGCTGAATGGCCTAGTTCTGCTCCTATCACTTATGAACATAAACTGCACAACCAGACCTTGTACTTCATATAACAATTCATGCAATTTGAAACATGATAAAATTAATCTTTACTTTGAGTAACGCAGCAGGGTTCTTTCAAACAAGCTTTTTTTTTTTCTTAATAAGATTTCAGTCTGGCTTTCTTTCTGCCCAGGTTTACAAGCTAAATGGAACTTTGGATGATTGAAATATAGCAGAACATTTCTGAATCAGAGTTCAATGAGGCATAATATGAATAAGCAATATGCGTGTTAAAACAACCAGGTGCCAGTTTGATCTCTCGGGGACACGGTGAACTACTAAGCAGCTGACAGATCTGACATTGACGGTGAAGAAATTTGGATTCTAAAGTAGTTTAGCAAATTAATAATGCAAGACCAAGTCATTTTTAAAAACGTTGGTAAACAAGGAATGTCACAAGTCAATTTATTGAGAGAAAAACACTAACTCAGCCAAGTATTCTAAATGCCTCATGGAATAGAATAAAAATTATAAAAAAATCTTTAAATTATTTTTCTTGATGCACAACATAGCAAAAGGTGGCACAGTGGCGCAGCGGTAGAACTGCTGCTCTACAATGCCAGAGACCGGGTTTGATATTGACCATGGGTGCTGTCTGTATGGAGTTTGCAGGGTTTTCCCCGGATGCTCAGGTTTCCTCCCACACTCCAAAGGTGTACTGGGAGGACTGGTTTCTGAGCAGCACCATTCTACAATGGTACTTATGTACTATATAACACAGTGCCCATTTCTTCTTTGTCAGTACAGATAGATTACCAGAAATATTGTGCAAAATGCGTGCTGAGCTAGAAAGCACTGAGTGTTTTATTTGCTTTTAGAGAAATCCAGTTAATTTGCCTGATGGCATGGTGATGTGAACTGGGGAGGTGTTGGCTGAGGAATTACAATATTATTTACACTGCCTCTTATTATTTAACCAGCTATTATACAAACGTTTACCCTGGCTAAACAGATCAATCGCCTGAAGTTAGCCTGCCATGCCAAAAGAACTGCTGAACTTTAACATAACGAAAGGCAACTGAATCATAAAAGATTTGCATTACCGCAGGGTCCCGAGGGTGTTTTCTAGACGGTGAAGGACTGAAGTTCAGTAACAATATATGCACACACACACATACATATATACACACAAATATACATATACGTATATACACATATATGAAGATGGTTCTCGACCCGAAACATCGCCTATTCCTTTTCTCCAAAGGTGCTGTCTGACCTGCTGAGTTACTCCATCTTGCTGTATCTATCTGCGGTATAAACCACCATCTGCATTTCCTTCCTACACATACATAGATATTTGTATGTTTAAGAAGGAACCGCAGTTGCTGGAAAATCGCAGGTAGACAAAAATGCTGGAGAAACTCAGCGGGTGAGGCAGCATCCATGGAGCGAAGGAAATAGGCAACGTTTCGGGCCAAAGCCCTTCTTCAGACTGTATGTATGTATGTATGTATGTGCGTGGTGTGTGCACACGCCGACATATTTTTTCTCATTTATTATATGGTTTACAGAGTACTACGTTTACGTATTCAATTGTGCTGCTGCAAGTAAAAATGTAATTGTTCTGTCTGGAACATTTGACAATAAAACACTCTTGACTCTGACAACGTAGCAACTGTGGCAGCTAGCAGCGCACCCCACCCTCTACCTCTCCCTCCTGCCCCAAATAATACACTACAATTGTTGTGCCAAGATTTAGCGGCTCCTCTCAAAGTCAGGAGCTCAAATTGTGCAAACACTACTGCCTCAGTCCAGAGGTACTTGAACTCAGGATCATCTTAAAGCAACATATCGACAATGCTCCTTTCACACTTTCTAATCCGAAAGATAAATCTGCAAGCTTGAATGATGGAACAGTAACTGGAGACACAAAAAACTACAGATGCTGGAATCTTGAGTAAAACACTGGAGGAATTCAGGTCAGGCAACATCTGCAGAGTGGAATGGATGAGCAATGGGTTGGGTCTGAACGAAGTTGACCTGAAACAACACCTGCCCTTTGCCTCCACAGATGCTGTCTGACCTCCCATATATCTCCCCTCCCATGACCCCGCTTCTTCCCCTCCCACTCTTTCTTACTCTCTCTCATTCACATTCTCGCTCTCCCCGTTCCCATTCTCTCTCTCTCCCTCTCATTTCCACTCCCTCTCCCATTCTGTGTAGGAAATAACTGCAGATGATGGTTTAAATCGAGGGTAGACACAAAATGCTGAAGTAGCTCAGCGGGACAGGCAGGATCGCTGGAGAAAGAGTCTGAAGAAGGGTCTCATCCCAAAATATCACCCATTCCTTCTCTCCAAAGATGCTGCCTGTCCCGCTGTGTTACTCCAGCATTTTGTGTCTACCCGTTCCCATTCCCCCTCACCCATTCTTCCTCCCCCTCCCATTCCCCCTCTCCTGTTACCCCTCTCTCTCTCCCATTCCCCCCTCCCCATTCCCCCTCTCCCCTCTCCCATTCCCACCCCCCCCCTCTCCCATTCCCCCTCATATTCCCATCCCCTCTCTCCATTCCCATTCCTCATCTCCCATTCCCCCTCTCCCATTCCCCCCCCCCTCTCCCCCCCCTCTCCCATTCCCCTCCCTTTCCTATCCCCTCTCTCCCTCTCCTTTCTCTCTCCCCATCCTCACCCACTTTCCCTCTTCCATCTCTCCCTCTCTCTCTCTCTCTCTCTCTCTCCCAATCCCACTCTCCCACACACTCCCATTCGGTCCCCTTTCTCTTTCTCCCCGTCACCCTCTCCCAATCTCTCTCTCTCTCTTTCCCATTCCTACTCTTTCTCCCTCCCCCATTCCCATTCTTCCTCTGCAACCATCTCCCTCTCCCCTTCTCTCCCATTCTCTCCCATTCCCCTTCCCCCAGCCCCGCTGTCATCTCACCAGCAGCAGGAACCAAGCGGCTTGAAAACTCCCGGCTGTGCGCAGCGCCATGTTGCCACGGTGGTCTGCCGGCACATGCGCACTCGCGCCTGCCTGGAGGGGATGTGGTGGGGTCGGGGCGGGGCTCGCGCGATGCACCCTGGGGGTTGTAGTCTCATTCGCCACGTTCATTCACTCACGCACTGCCCGCGGCCCCATTACTACAAATCCCGGCGTCCACCGCGCCACGCACGCGCGCCTCCGACCCCACTGGTCAAACCTCACTCGGGGGCACGGCGCACTACAACTCCCGGCGTCCACCAGGATACGCATGCGCACTCCCGCCTGGAGCGGGAGCAGGGGGAGGAGCCGCCAGGCGGAGGGGCGGTCGCGATGCACCCTGGGAGTTGCAGTCAAATCCTTCCTCTTACTCGCACGCACCTCGTGGCTGTGAACTACAAATCCCGGCGTCCACCCCGACACACATGCGCACTCCCGACCACTAGGTCAAGCCAAGGATGCCGGGCGACTGAGCAGGACTTGGAGAGGGGGAGCAGATATCGCAAATGACAATAAAACTCAAATAAACCGTGTTGTGAGCATTCTTAACAATCAGACTTACTGCATACAAATTGCATTTGAGAATAGCATCAGGAGCAGATGTTATTTCTGTGCAGAAAATTGTAATCGTGCATTTATATAAAGTGCTTTTGGTACACTATCTCCCTTTTTTTCAGTGAGTGTTTACATTGTCCCTGTAAGTGGTTGCGGCTGCCCTGTGGGAATATGATTTCGGTGAGAGAGGCTTCACTTTGTAGATTAGTGCCTGTGGATAGTGTAACTACTGCGCGCTGGAAAGACACTTCTTCAATGCAATCGGGATTACAGCCAGGCAGAGAGCAGAAAACACCTCTTTCCTAAACACACTGGACAACCATTTTTATGGTGAGCAGAAAAACAAAACGAAAATGACCTGTGATGTTTCTTTTTTAAATAAAAAAAAGTTTGTGAAAAGTTTTTAGAAACTTTCAATACAACTTTTAGTCGGTGCATATTAAACCTCAAGGCAAAATAGTGCGGGACCTGTAATCAAATCAATTCGGGCTCTCTACAGATAAATTACATTTTGTATGTGTGTACAAAAGGAGTGATTTTATTAACATAATAGATGGAGATATTTTTTTGGAATAGAAATTCCGCTGCATTCTACAATTGTGGTTCTGTTATCTGAAGTATTGGACGTTTTTGTGGTTAAGTTCCTCTTTTGAATTCACACCCGGGCGTTTGATGATGTTCATCACCTTCAATATGTGTTTGTGGCTTCTTGGTTTTTGAAAAATGTTGTTGTGTTTTAATGAAAAGCCGGCCCCGGTCGCGTTGTAAGCTTTCGCGTTGTTCTCACCGACTCTGTCCGATCGGAGCGGAACAGTTAAATCCACTATCTAGATAACCTATTGAAAGTTGTAAAATTTGTTGGTGTGTGGTGCGAATTGTGCATCTTCAAAGAGCAGGTTGAAATATTATGAGGGGGATGAAAAATAACGAATGCATCCCGCCGTAGTGTACTGGAGAGAATTTAAGACTTTTAAATCACAGTGTGACCCCCAGCACTCGCATATTCGCAGCGTTTTGTCTCTTGCAACTGGTGAACATTTAGTATATAATTCTACAGCGGTGGATCCTTCAGCAAGCAATTCAGTGTTTTGCAGCATCGATTTTTAAATGAAAGCAATGAATGATTTGGAATTACTTGTTCAGGTAATAATGCGTTTACAAATGTTTATTGTTTTTATTTTAAAGAACTGTTTATAACGTGTAATCTGATCGATCCACAATGTTTTGGTCCAGTGATTTTCTGATTGAAAGCTTAGCCCGGAGCTACTGAAAGTTCCGAGCTGGGGAGACGGTTCCTTGTTTTTTTGTTTTGTGGGGTATTCTGCAGGAGGGGGGTCCCGTTGTCTGCGGCTGAATTCTCTCTGTAATCCGCTGCCGCTCTGTGTAGGATCACGTTTCGCTTGACTGTCCTAAAACGCGGAACAGTTTTGCGCGGACAGGGAAGGTTTAAACAAAAAAACCTTTGACGCTGCGCTTGGATTTCGCTGTTTTCGCTCACACTGGGAAAGTCTAGAGTCGATGCAAACTTCACTTCACGCACACAGACAGACACACAGACAGACACACACACAGACAGACAGACAGACACACACACACACACACATACACACACACACACACGCTAAAAGGGGCGCTCCAGGCATGAGTTTTTTTTTAAAATAACATGCAGGAGAAAACTGCAGATGCTGGTTTACACCGAAGATAGACACGAAATGCTGGAGTTTACTCAGCGGGACAGGCGGCATCACTGGAGAGAAGGATCGGGTGATGTTTCGGGTTGAGACTCTGTTCAGGAATCGTGCGTGTACGAACAGGGAGAGGGGAGGTGATTTGTCTGAGATTTCACATATTAGCAATGTCTAATCTACCTGTGCGCCCTTTTACACCACCCAATAAAAGCCAACAGTGTCGCGGCAATGTTGATTCTGTCAAACGATAACCTTTCGAAACATCTTGTGCAATGATTTAAAAAAAAAATGTTATCGAATGAATCATAATTGATTAGGGTTATACACGTTTGAGCCAAAGCGAGGGGATGGTCGGTTCTTCCTCGGCTGAGAGGTGGTAGCACTGTGTGCATTGTGTTTGTGTGTGGGAGAGGGGTGAGGAGAGAGGGGTAAGGGGAGGGGAGAGAGAGAGAGAGGGGGGGGGGGAGAGAGAAAGGGAAGGGGAGAGAGTGAAGAAGAAGGAAGGGCGTAGAGAGCGGGAGGGTGGGAAGGGGGGAGAGAGGGAAGGGAGAGATAGAGGGAGGGAGAATAGAGAGAGAGAAATGCATCAAATCCCACGCTTTGCTGTCTTCTATCCGCGAGCAAGCTGCTGGTCTTGTGTCCGGCGCTGCTCCCTTTCCCGCATGCAGTAGCCTGGATTCCTGAATCTCGTGTCCCTTGAAAGCAGAAAGATACCCGCGAGAACGTGGTCCCTGCTATAATATAAACTATCTGCCCAAAACATAGACCTCCCCTGATGATTCCACTCGCTGTAGCTCGGGGAGAAAGCCCTTCGCCCTATAAGGTGACTCTAACTACCCCAGCGAGCTAGAGTTTCTCCTCTCCTCTCCCCCCCCCCCCTCCTTCCCCCCCCCCCCTCCTTCCTCCTCCCCCCCACCTCCCCCCCCCCTCCCCCCCCCCCCCCTCCTCCCCCCCCCCCCCCCCCCCCCCCCCCCCCCCCCCCCCCCTCCTCCCCCCCCCCCCCCCCCCCCCCCTCCCCCCCCCCCCTCCCCCCCCCCCTCCTTTCCCCCCCCCCCCTCCTCCCCCCCCCCCCCCCTCCCTTCCCCCCCCCCCCCCCCCCCCTCCCCCCCCCCCCCCCCCTCCCCCCCCCCCCCCCCCCCCACCCCCCTCCTCCCCCCTCCCCCCCCCCCCCCCCTCCCCCCCCCCCCCCCCCCCCCCCCCCCCCCCCCCCCCCCCCCCCCCCCCACCCCCCCCCCCCCCCCCCCCACCCCCCCGTTTTCGCCCCCCCCCCTCCCCCCCCTTATATTTTGTTTTAAAATGTAAATAAAAAAATCCCCCCAAATCCCTCCCCCCCATTTGCCCTCCCCCCCCCAAGAGGAAAAATTTCCTTCCCCCCCCCCCCCCCCCCCCCCCCTCCTCCCCCCCCCCCCCCCCCCCCCCCCCCCCCCCCCCCCCCCCCCCCCCTCCCCCCCCCCCCCCCCCCCTCCCTCTCCCCCCCCCCCCCCCCCTCCTCCCTCCTCCCCCCCTCCTCCTCCCTCCCCCCCCCCCCTCCTCCTCCCCTCCCCCCTCCCTCCCCCCCCCCCCCTCCTCTCCCCCCCCCCCCTCCTCCCCCCCCCCCCCCCCCCCCCCCCCCCCCCCTCCTCCCTCCCCCCCCCCCCTCCTCTGGGATCCTTCCCCCCCCCACCTCCTCCCCCCCCCTGAATCCTCCTCCCCCCCCCCCCCTCCTTCCCCCCCCCATCCTCTCTCCCCCCCACCTCTCTTCCCCCCACCCTCCTCCCCCCCCCCCTCCTCTCTCCTCCCCCCCCACCTCCTCCTCCTCTGCTCCCCCTCCCCCCCCCCCCTCCTCTCTCCCCTCCTTCTCTCCCCCCCCACCTGAAATCCCCCCCTCCTCCCCTCACTTGGTCCTCTCCCCCCCCTCCTCTCTCCCCCCCCTCCCCTCCTCTCTCCCCCCCCCTCCTCTCCCCCCCCCCTCCTCTCTCCCCCCCCCCCCTCCTCTCTCCCCCCCCTCCTCTCTCCTCCCCTCTCCCCTCCCCCCCCCCCCCCTCTCCCCCCCCTCCAGGTGATGTCCTCTCTCCCCCCCTCCCCTCCGGGACCCCTTCCCCCCCCCCCCCCCCACCTGCCCCCCCTTCCTCCCCCCCCACCTCCTCTTTTCCAGTTTGTCCTCTCCCCCCCTCCTCCCCCCTCCTCGAAAAAGAGTCCCCCCGCACCTCTCCCCCCCCCCCTCCTCCACCTCTCTCTCTCCCCCTCCCCACCTCCTCTCTCTCCCCCCCCCTCCCCATCCCTCACTCTCCCCTCCCCCCCCAACCTCCTCTCTCCTCTCCCTCCCCTCCTTCTCTTCTCGCGAATACATTTTAACTTTCACACCACCAGCATCTTCATGATTAATCAACAAATGAGGCTAAATGGTTATGTGACTGATTGACACTCTGAATGGAGTTTGTACGTTTTCCTAGCGACCAGGTGGGTTTTCTCCGGGTGCACCGGTTTCCTCCCACATCCCCAAAGATGTGCGGGTTTGTAGGTCAATTGGCCCCCTCTGTAAATTGCTCCTAGTGTGTCGGGAGTGGATGAGAAAGTGGGATAACAAAGAACTAGTGTGATCGGGCAGTCGCCGGCCGGCATGGACTCGACGGGACGAAGGGCCTGTTTCCGTGCTGTATCTCTGAAACTGAACAAAAACTTAATCTTGCACTAAACCTGGAGCGTGGGAGGAAACTGGAGCACCCGGAGAAAACCCACGCGGTCACAGAGAGAAGGTACAAACTCCACCTGTTGCCACAGGTGCTGCAGACAGCACCTGTGGTCAGGATTGAACCGATGTCTCTGGCGAGGTAAAGGGCCTGTCCCGCTTGGTCGTCATTCGCGCTCCATTTAGGCGACCTGCTAGTGTGTGGGTATCGCGGGACGGGAGCATGGAGTGGCGTGGAGGAGTGTGGACTTCGTCCTGCACGAAATCTTCGCGCGCCACCGGCCTGTCGCGTAACTGACGGCCAAAGTGGGACAGGCCCAAGACCCTGGCGTGATGCAACGTCTCACCAGCAGCAGAAGCAGGCACACGATCGCCGAGCTCGGCCTGGGGTTCACGGCCGTTGCGGATCCGGATCCGCCCCCACTCCTACTCCCAGACCTGGGCCAAGACAATTGGAGATAGACACAAAATGCTGGAGTAACTCAGTGGGACTGGCAGCATCGCTGGAGAGAAGCAATGGGTGACGTTTCGGGTCTTGACCCTTCTTAAGGACAAGGGTGAAATCTTTTAGGACCGAGATGAGAAAAACATTTTTCACACAGAGAGTGGTGAATCTCTGGAATTCTCTGCCACAGAAGGTAGTTGAGGCCACAGTTCATTGGCTATATTTAAGAGGGAGTTAGATGTGGCCCTTGTGGCTAAAGGGAATAGGGGGTATGGAGAGAAGGCCGGTACAGGATACCGAGTTGGATGATCAGCCATCATCATATTGAATGGCGGTGCAGGCTTCAAGGGCCGAATGGCCTACTCCTGCACCTATTTTCTATGTTTCTATGTTTTGGACGGAAGAATGTCAAGCATTAGTCCAAAGAAGGGTCTGGACCTGAAACGTTGCCTGTTTTAAAGCTGGCACCCAACCCCGGCGACTATCTGTGTGCTAGCTCCAGGAGCAAATCTACAATTGCATATTGCAATTGCTCCACACATTTAAATCTCTACCCTCGGTCTTTGCTGGATTGACCTTGCACTAAACGTTATTCCCTTATCATGTATCTATACACTGTAAAATGGCCCGATTGTGATCACGTTTTGTCTTTCTGCTGGCTGGCTAGCACGCAACAAAAGCTTTTCACTGTACCTCGGTACACGTGAGGGGCAATATCTAATTCCTCTGGCCCAGCTATTCCCTCTGACTAATGCCATTGTCAGAAAGCTGTCCAATTCCTTGATCTCCATCCCCTTTGTCCTCTTTTCACACCTTTCACTTCCTTATCTATGTGTCTCCCTCTCCCCCGCAACACTCGGACGAAGGGCCTCGACCCGAGAAACATCACCCATTCCTTCTCTCCGGAGATGCTGCCTGACCCGCTGAGTTGCTCCAGCATTTTGTGTCTATCTTCGGTGTAAACCTGCACCTGCAGTTCCTTCCCACTGCTGCGGTTCCTCGCTGGTTGGAAATACATACAATTATCAAGTTAGTTCTTGTCCTGACCTTCACATTCTGACTTTTGTTTAGTTACGTTGGAACTCGCTTTGAGCAGGAGGGGGAGTTTCTCCGGTGCTCTGTTTCTCTGGAGATATCTCACCTGCAGTTAACCTCATTATGAATTGAACTGAATTTCAAAGAGGCGCGGACTCATTCCGAGCCCTATCTTCATACCCACATTTATTATGGATTCTCACCTGAATTGCTTCAAAGTGTCAAGCATTATCAATCATAAATAACAGCAATCTGTCAAACATCAGAGCAAAGGCACCTATCCTGCCTTCAGCACCGAGCTGAGCTGTGAAATCAAAGATTCAAATCACTTTGGTATATATTTGTATTCTATCTCCTTTGTGTTGTGTGTGTGTGTCTCTCTCTCTCTGTCTCTGTCTCTCTCTCTCTGTCTCTCTGTCTCTCTCTCTGTCTCTCTGTCTCTCTGTCTCTCTGTCTCTCTGTCTCTCTGTCTCTCTGTGTCTCTGTGTCTCTCTGTCTCTCTGTCTCTCTGTCTCTCTGTCTCTCTGTCTCTCTGTCTCTCTGTCTCTCTGTCTCTCTGTCTCTCTGTCTCTCTGTCTCTCTGTCTCTCTGTCTCTCTGTCTCTCTGTCTCTCTGTCTCTCTGTCTCTCTGTCTCTCTGTCTCTCTGTCTCTCTGTCTCTCTGTCTCTCTTCTCCTTTGACAGCTTTGGATAACACTTTCATCCCCGAGTCAGAGTGCAATGCAGTCAAATCCACAGCACTGTCGAATGACGATAGAGTTAAGCCCCTGTCCCACTTAGGCGATTTTTTTTTCTCGGCGACTGCAGGTGACTAGGCTATCGCGGGTGGATGTAGGTTGATTTTGGTTGTCGCCTGTATGTTCGTAGGTGTGGTCGTAGGTGGACGTCCTAATGGGTCGCCGGTTGTCGCTAGCTTGACGTCGACTAGATGGTAGGTTGCCGTAGTTTGTCGCATACATTGTCGTAGGGGGAGGGTCCAGTCGCAGCTTTTTCGATGACCTGCTACGACTGACAGCCGCTGAAAAAAATCGCCTAAGTGGCACAGGCCCTTTTAATGTCGTCACAGTGAAATTCTTTGCTTGCATAACCATGGTATGCAAATAGTCGCCACATAAAGGGCGTTTCAATGGGTTACAAAGTCCACACACGTCCGGTTCCCCTTTGTTCTCCCCCCCCCCCCCCCCCCCCCCTCACGGCGGTCCCCCCCACACCGGGTCCTCCTTTGTTCCTTCCACCCGGGCAGCGATGTCCTCTCCTCCACGTGTCCATCCCCGTCCGTCGGTCGGTGACATCATCGACCGCCGCGCGGACCTCTCCGCTAACGCCGCTGGGTCCTCTCCTGACGCCTCCAGAGTCGGTCTGGCACTGACAATGCGGGAGTTTAGCTCGCTCCATACACCCACCACCCTCGGTGTGGAAAAGAGTTACCCCTCAGATTCCCATTAAATCTTTTCCCCTTCACCTTTAAACCCATGTCCTCTGTTCCTCGATTCCCCTACTCTGGGGCAAGAGACTCTGTGTGTCTACTCGATCTATTCCTCTCATCATCTTGTACACCTCTACAAGATCACCCCTCATCCTCCTGCACTCCAAGGAATAGAGTCCCAGCCTTCTAAACCTCTGCCTATAGCTCAGACCCTCTAGTCCTGGCAACATCTTTGTAAAAGGATGCTCTGATTTCCTCCCACATTCCAAAGACGTACAGGTTTGTAGGTTAATTGGCCTCCGTAAATTGCCCTTGGTGTGCTTGGATGCGAAAGTGGAACATAGAACTAGTGTACAGGTGATCGATGGTTGACATAGCCTTGAAGGGCCTGTTTTAATGCTGAATCTCTGAACTCTAAACTGCAGAGATGCTGCCCGGCCCATTTAGTTACTCCAGCACTTTGTGCTCGACTTGAATGTTTGTGTTTTGTTCAAGATTCCAACATCGTCAGTTTCTTTGTCTATCCAAGTACTTGAATGGTGTCGGTGTTGCTGCTATTGTATCATGTACTGAGACACAGTGAAAAACTTTGTAGGAAGGAACTGCAGACGCTGGTTTACACCAAAGATAGACGCAAAATGCTGGAGTAACTCAGTGGAAACAGGCAGCATCTCTGGAGAAAAGGAATAGGTGACGTTAAGTGCCTCGACCCGAAATGTCACCTATTCCTTTTCTCCAGAGATTGTTGCCAGTCCCCCTGAGTTGCTCCAGCATTTTGTGTCCAACTGTAGTGAGAAACTTTGGTTTGTGTTTTTTTGGGGGCAAATCTTACCCTACTTGTGTAGGAAGGGACTACAGATGCTGGTTTACACCGAAGATAGACACAAAATGCTGGAGTAACTCACCGGAGAGAAGGAATGGGTGACGTTTCGGGTCAAATGTGAAGAAGGGTCTCGAACCGAAACGTCACCCATTCCTTTTCGCTCCAGAAATGCTGCCTGTTCCGCTGAGTTACTCCAGCGTTTTGTGTCATTCTTGCCATAGAGGGAGTGTAGAGAAGGTTCACCAGACTGATTCCTGGGATGTCAGGACTTTCATATGAAGAAAGACTGGATAGACTCGGCTTGTACTTGCTAGAGTTTAGAAGATTGAGGGGGGATCTTATAGATACTTACAAAATTCTTTAGGGGTTGGACAGGCTAGATGCAGGAAGATTGTTCCCGATGTTGGGGAAGTCCAAAAGAAGGGATCGCAGTTTAAGGATAAGGGGGAAATCTTTTAGGACCGAGATGAGAATAACATTTTTCACACAGAGAGTGGTGAATCTCTGGAATTCTCTGCCATAAAAAGGTAGTTGAGGCCAGTTCATTTAAGAGTGAGTTAGATGTGGCCCTTGTGGCTAAAGGGATCAGGGGGTATGGAGAGAAGGCAGGTACAGGATACTGAGTGGATGATCAGCCATGATCATATTGAATGGCGGCACAGGCTTGAAGGGCCGAATGGCCTACTCCTGCACCTATTTTCTATGTTTCTATGTGTCTATCTTCCCCACGTGAGTACATCAGTTGTGAAAAAGATAAAATAAACACGGCGCAGGATATAATGTTACAGTTACAGAGACAGTGCAGATTTTAAACAAAAATGCATGTTCTGCAATGCGGCAGGTTTTGAATTCATACGGGGAGATCTGTTCAAGAAGATAGCAGAGGTGAAGAACCTGTCCTTGTAAGATCATAAGGAGAATGGATATTTTACCCTTGGTCTTTTACCCAGCGTAGGGGAATCAAGAACCAGAGGGCATAAGTTTGAGGTGAGGGGGGGAAAAGGTTTAGAAGGAGAGAGTGAGTGAGTGAGGCAGACCCAAAGGGTAGATGCACACACACAATGGTGCAAGATATTTGGTGAGGCCACATTTACAGTATTGTTTTGGTCGCCCTGTTATAGAAAAGATGTTGCTAAGCTGGAAAGGGAGCAGAGAACATTTACGAGGATGTTGCCTGGACTTGAGGACCTGAGCTACAGGGCTGAGCAGGCTGGGATTCTATTCCTTGGAGAGAAGGAGGTAGAGGTGTGATCTTATTAGAGGTCATGAGGGGAATAGATAAAGTAAATGCACAGTCTTTTACCCAGAGTAGGACATAGATTTAAGGTGAAGGGGGGAAGATTTAATAGGAACCCAAGGGTTAACGGTGCGGTCATGGTGGTGCAGCAGTAGAGTTGCTGCCTTACAGCGAATGCAGCTCTGGAGACCCGGGTTCGATCCGGCTATGGTTGCTGCCTGTACGGAGTTTGTACGTTCTCCCCATGACCTGCGTGCGTTTTCTCCAAGATTTTCAGTTTCCTCCCACATTCCAAAGACGTACAGGTTTGTAGGTTAATTGGCTTGGTAAAATGTAAAAATTGTCCCTAGTGTGTGTTAAAGTGCGGGGATCGCTGGTCGGCCGAAGGGCCTGTTTCCGTGCTGTATCTCTAAACTAGAACTAAACTGTTTTACACAAAGGGCGGTGGGTGTATGGAAGGAGGTGCCAGTGGAGGTAGTTGAAACATTGACATCACTTCCCTCTGGAAGGCGACTCCGGACTGTCAAAGCCGCCACAGCCAGACATAAAAACAGCTTTTTTCCACGAGTAGTAGCTCTACTCAATAACCAAAAATCTGTAGCCTCCTTTTGCTCTGGTATTTTATTCACATGTTTAATCGATAATGTTTTCTTATTAATGTTTAATGTTTTATGTGTCATTCCTAACTATCACTGTATGTCATGTTGTTGCTTGCGGGCGGAGCACCAAAGCAAATTCCTTGTATGTGAATACTTGGCCAATAAACTTATTCATTCATTCTCAACATTTAAAAAAAAACAATTAGACAGGTATATGGTTAGGATGGGTTTAGAGGGATATGGGCCAAATATAGACAAGGAGGGACTGGTGTAGATGGGGCATGTTGGACGGCATGGGCAAGTTGGGCCGAAGGGCCTGTTTTCTGCGCTGTACGACTCGATGACTCTAAATCTGGTGGCATGTGCATTCAAGCTTTTGTAGCTCCTGCCCGACGGGAGAGGTGAGAAGAGAGAATGATCACGTGTGTATGTGCTTCTTGATTATGTTGGCTGCTTTCCCGAGGTAGCGTGGAGTGTAGATGGAGTCAACGGCAGGGGAGGCTGGTTTGAGTGATGGACTGGGCTGCATCCAAAACTCCCTGCAATTTCTTGCGGTCCCGAGTGCATCTGTAAAAAAAAATTGGTGAGAGTCATTGGAGACATGCCGAATAGGAGAAGCTTTTGTTTTTCCAGTTTTGAGAGATAAAACACGAAAACAAGCCTTTCGGCTCAACGAACCACGCGGACCATCGATCACCCGTTCGCACTAGTTTAGTTTAGAGATACAGCGCGGAAGAAGGCCCTTCGACCCAGCAAGTCTGTGCCGACCAGCGATCGCCCGCACGCTAACACTATCCTACACATGTTTACACTTACACCAAGCCAATTAACCTGCATAACTGTATGTCTTTGGAGTGTGGGAGGAAAACAAAGATCCCGGAGAAAACCCGCACGGTCCCGGGGAGAACGTACAAGCAGCGCCCGTACAGGCAGCGCCCGTAGTCGGGATTGAACCCGGGTCTCCCGCGCTGCATTCGCTGTAAGGCAGCAACTCTAACGCTGCACCACCGTCACCGTCAAAGCTATCCCCTCCCATTCAACATGTTTGTGACGGAAATGTCCAGGCCCCGACTCACTCCTGTCGCCATCTCTGTCCCGATCTTTCAAAACTTCCCCTTTATCCCGTGCTCCAGATACTGGGTAGCACAAATCAATATTTTTAAAGAATTCTTGTGTTAGTTTAGTTCAGTTTAGAGATACAGCGCGGAAACAGGCTCTTCGGCCCACCGGGTCCGCGCCGACCAGCGATCCCCGCACACTAACACTATCCTACACACGCTGGGGACAATTTTACATTTATCCCAAGCCAATTAACCTACAGTCCTGTACGTCTTTGGAGTGTGGGAGGAAACCGGAGATCTCGGAGAAAACTAGGGTCGCCAACGTTCTCACTCCCAACTAAGGGACAAAAGGTCAAAATACGGGACAAATTCCCAACGGCAGTTCGTTGGCTGACGAGGCCGTGGCTGGGTGAATGATGAGTTGGCCCGGGTGCTGGACTGCACACAAAGCCCAGCCGGCTGGCCAGCTGTGGAGTTTTGGCCTGCGTGCGATGTCGCGCGTAAAGTCCGGCGCCCCATCCAACTCGTGAATCGCTGCTGCTGCTGCTGCTGCTGCACTCCACGGGCTGCACTACATCGGGACGGGTGAGGCGGGGGCCGGACGCGGCGCTCCGACCCGACAGTCACCTCGACCCGAGTAGTAGCAGTCAAATACGGGACAAGGGCGGTCCCGTACGGGACAAACCAATTTAGCCCAATATAGCTAATGCTGGACAGTTGGCAACCCTAGAGAAAACCCACGCAGGTGATGGGGGGAGCGTACAGTACAAACCCCTTACAGACGAGCAACCCCCTAGTCAGGATTGAACCCCTGACCTGGGTCTCCACACTGTAAGGCAGCAATTCTTCCAATGCGCCACCGTGCCACACAAGTATGACAGGGTTCAAAACAAGTATGAGGAGTACAGAATGATTTTTTTCAGCCTTGGCTGCTGAATCACTTGAGTTGGCGTTTCTGTGAGGAAGTATCAGATTTGGACCCCGTTGGTGCTAAATCTTCATTGCTCTTGCTTGTGCGCTAATAAAACTTTTGTTATGTACAGTTGGAGCTTTCTGCTAAAGTACAAGCACATATTTATATTAGTGGAAGTGCTGGGCCAAAGGAGATTAGCATTTTACAACCAGACAATAGTTGCAGGAGTAGGCCATTCGTCTCTTCGAGCCAGCACCTCCATTCAATGTGATCATGGCTGATCATCCACAATCAGTACCCCGTTCCTGCCTTCTCCCCATATCCTCTGACTCCGCTATCTTTAAGAGCACTATCTAGCTCTCTTGATAAAAATGATTCTGACTGTCTGCCCGATTGACACCTCTCATAGTTTTATATACTTTAGTTTAGTTTAGAGTTACAGCGTGGAAACAGGCCCTTCGGCCCACCGAGTCTGCACCGACCAGCGATCCCTGCACATTAACACTATCCCAAACACACACTAGAGACAATTTTACACTTATACCAAGCCAATTCACCTACAAACCTTGTGGAGTGTGGGAGGAAACCGAAGATCTCATATATAAGGTAGATGAGACGAGTGGAAAATAAGTGTTCGGCACGGACTTGAAGGGCCGAGATGGCCTGTTTCCGTGCTGTAATTGTTATATGGTTATCTCGGAGAAAACCCACGCAGGTCACAGGGAGAACGTACAAACCCCGTACAGACAGCACACGTAGTCGGGATCAAACCGGGTCTCCGGCGTGGTGAGGCGGCAACTCTACTGTTGCGCCACCCTGCTGCCTTGATCTTGCCTTAAAAGAGGAACTCTGAATATTGCGCTGTGTCTCAAATGACCTAGTTTTAGGTTGGGTCTTAGACAGCGGACATGGCGATGTAACAATTACATTGTGACAATTACACTTTCAAGAATTACATTTTTCCAGCACAGTAAAATATATTGCAGATCACAAATCCATTTCTTTCCATAGCATTAATTTCAAGAGGACGAGAATACAAGAACAGGGATGTATTGCTGAGGCTCCACGAGGCACTGGTCAGGCCGCATTTGGAGTATCGTGTGCAATTCTGGGCCCCATGTCTGAGGATGGATGTGCTGGCTCTGGAGAGGGTCCAGAGGAGGTTTATGAGAAATGAGTGGGGTAACATATTATGAGCGTTTGACGGCACTGGCACTGGGCCTGTACTCACTGGAGTTTAGAAGGATGAGTGGGTACCTCATTGAAACTTCACTGAATAGTGAAAGGCTTGGATGGAGAAGATGTTTCCACTAGTGGGAACGTCTAGGAACAGAAGTCACAGCCTCAGAATTAAGGGATGTTCCTTTAGGAAGGAGATGAGGAGGAATTTCTTTAGTCGGAGGGTGGTGAATCTGTGGAGTTCTTTGCAACAGAAGGCTGTGGAGGCCAAGTCATTAGATATTTTTAAGGCAGAGATAGATGGATTCTTGATTAGTATGGGTGTCAGGATGGCGGGACTGTCATATGCTGAGAAAATGAAGCAGATGGGATTGTACACTCTGGAGTTTAGAAGGATGAGGGGGTGCCTTATTGAAACATATAAGATTGTTAAGTGTTTCAACATGCTAGAGGCAGGAAACATGTTCCCGATGTTGTGGGAGTCCAGAACCAGGGGCCAGAGTTTAAGAATAAGTTGTAAGCCATTCAGAACAGAGACGAGGAAACACTTTTTCCTCACAGAGTTGTGAGTGTGTGGAATTCTCAGCCTCAGAGGGTGGTGGAGGCAGGTTCTCTGGATGCTTTCAAGAGAGAGCTGGATAGGGCTCTTAAAGATAGCGGAGTCAGGAGATATGGGGGAAAAGGCAGGAACGGGGTACTGATTGGGGATGATCAGCCATGATCACATTGAATGGTGGTGCTGGCTCGAAGGGCCGAATGGCCTACTCCTGCACCTATTGTCTATTGTTATGGGGAGAGGGCAGGAGAATAGGGTTAGAGGGAGAGATAGATCAGTTGTGATTGAATGGCAGAGTAGACTTGATGGGCTGAATGGGCTTAATTCTGCTCTTATCACTTATGACCTTATGACATGTATAAAAACAATATGAATGTTTTCTATTTCTTTAGAAAGTAAAGCAGTTGCATTCTGCATTTTCGTTTTAACCTTGAGAAAAACACTTGGCGTTTTCCCAAAGATATGCCAAGCTGCATAAGTTTCGAAGAGCAACAATGATTAGTAAATCATTGGCCACTAACCGTACTGTGACCAGGAGCCATGGAGTCATAAAGCACGGAGTCGAGGCCCTTTGGATCAACTTGTCCATGCCGATCAAAGTGCCCCGTCCATGCTCGATCCACCTACCCACCTCTGGCCCACATCCCTCTAAGCTGAAACGTGGTCTCAACCCGAAACGTCGCCCATTCCTTCTCTCCATAGATGCTGTCTCACCCGATAAGTTACTCCAGCTTCTTGTTTCTACCTTCCCTCTAAACCGATCCCATCCATGTACCTGTCCAAGTGTCTATACAATGTTATTGTAGTCCCTGCCTCAACTACCACCTCTGGCAGCTGGTTCCATACACCCACCACCCGTAGTGGAACAAGTTGCCCCTCAAGTTCCTATTGAGTCTTTGCCCTCTCACCTTCAACCTATGTCCTTTAGTGCTTGATTAAGGGGTTGGACAGGCTAGATGCAGGAAGATTGTTCCCGATGTTGGGGAAGTCCAGGACAAGGGGTCACAGCTTAAGGATAAGGGGGAAATCCTTTAAAACCGAGATGAGAAAAAACATTTTTCACACAGAGAGTGGTGAATCTCTGGAACTCTCTGCCACAGAGGGTGGTTGAGGCCAGTTCATTGGCTATATTTAAGAGGGAGTTTGATGTGGCTAAAGGGATCAGAGGGTATGGAGAGAAGGCAGGCACAGGATACTGAGTTGGATGATCAGCCATGATCATATTGAATGGCGGTGCAGGCTCGAAGGGCCGAATGGCCTACTCCTGCACCTAATTTCTATGTTTCTATGATTCTTCTTCTCTGGGTAATACGCTGTGCACTCACCCTGTCTATTCCCCTCGTGATTTTATACACCTCTTATTAAGTGGCCTGTCCCACTTGCGTGTTTATTTCGGCGACTTGCCCGCACCCGCCTTAGCCGCAGCAGGTTGCCGAAAACTTTCAACATGTTGAAAATCCTGTGGCGACCAGGTAAAGGTACACCACCTGTTTGGTGGTGAGTAGTCGCCCAAAGAGTCGCACCTTTTTCTGGTCGCCGCTGGATCTTCAACATGTTGCACATTTTCGGCAACCTGCTGCGACTATGACGGGTGCCGGCAAGTTGCGGAAAAAAGTCGCGTAGGTGGGACAGGCCCTTAAGATACAGTGTTGTCTTGGGAACCAACATGCCTCATCTGCCTTTGTTTGGCCCATATCCCTCTAAACAAAATCCGATCCATGTACCTGTCTAACTGTTGCAATAGTCCCTGCCTCAACGATCTCCTACGACTGCTTGCCCCATACACCCACCACCCTAAATGTGAAAAAAAAAGTTACCCCTCGGGTTCCTATTAAATCTTCCCCCCCCCCCCCCGGATTCCCCTATTAAATCTTCCCCCCCCCCCCCCCCCCCCCCCCCGCCCCAGCTTAAAATCTATGTCCTCATGTTCCCAATTCCTCTACTCTGAGCACGAGACTGTGCGTTTTCCTGATCTATTTGTCTAATGATTTTGTATACCTCTATAAGACCACCTCTACTCCAAGGAATAAAGTCCTAGCCTGCTCATCTTCTTCTAAGAGCTCAGGCCCCAAAGTCCTAGCAACATCTTCATGAGGCTTCTCTGCAGTTTTGTGTGGGAAAGAACTGCAGATGCTGGTTTTAAATTGAAGGGAGGCACAAAATGCTGGAGTAACTCGGCGGGTGAGGTAGCATCTCTGGAGAGAAAGGATGGGTGATGTTTTGGGTCGAGACCCTTCTTCAGACTGGTCAGGGGAGAGGGAAAGGAGAGAGATAGACGATGATGATGGATATGTTCCGTTGAGTTACTCCAGCTTTTTGTGTCTATCTTCATCTATATCTCTCGTTTCCCTTTCCCCCTGACTAGTCCGAAGAAGGGTCGCGACCCGAAACGTCGCCCATCCTTTCTCTCCAGAGATGCTGCCTGTCCCGCTGATTTGCTCCAGCATTTACTTCTCTTCTTCATTTAAACAAAACTTTCCTTGACTTGTCTCCATTGTATTAAGTTTAGATTTGGTTTTGTAGATGCAGCGGAGAAACGGGCCCTTCGGCCCACCGGGTCCATGCCGACCATCGATCACCCGCTCACACTAGTCCTATGTTACCCCACATTCAGATCCACTTCCCATGTATTGGAGACAACTTCCAGAAGCCAATTAAACTCTAAACCTGCATGTCTTTGGCATGCGGGAGGAAACCGGAGAGGGGCCACAGTTTAAGAATAAGGAGTAAGCCATTTAGAACGGAGACGAGGAAACACTTTTCCTCACAGAGAGTTGTGAGTTTGTGGAATTCTCTGCCTCAGAGGGCGGTGGAGGCCGGTTCTCTGGATACTTTCAAGAGAGAGCTAGATAAGGCTCTTAAAGATAGCGGAGTCATGGGATATGGGGAGGAGGCAGGAACGGGGTACTGATTGGGGATGATAGGCCATGATCACATTGAATGGCGGTGCTGGCTCGAAGGGCAGAATGGCCTACTCCTGCACCTATTGTCTATTGTCTATTATCACCCGGAGAAAACCCCCGCAGGTCACGGGGAAAACGAACGTACAAACTCCACACAGACAGCACCCAAGGTCAGAGTCTGTGGTGCTGTGAGGCCGCAACTCTAATGCTGAGCCAGCATTACCACAGAGCAGTTGGTGAACCACAAATTTGCTGGGCTACGGCCAAAAAAGCGGGGCTGTGGAATTAAACTTAAAACTATATACGTGCAGCATGGGTATGGTAGACTGAACGAAAGCCCCTCTCCTGTGTTTCAGGTTCGATGATTCTCCGCTCTCTAAAGTGTTCCACTGTCGCACCTTGTTCGATGGTGTACCTGTGGAGCGGCTTGAGATATTATGCCACGTTAAAGTGGTTATATAAATACGTATTATTGCTGAATTTAAACTGATTTAAAGTGACTTCAGCACCATTAGAATAGGTTGCCTTTACAATCAAATGTGGCACTGAGAGATACAGTTATAACTGGGGAACAGTAGTGCTACTGTATGGTGAGATTGTGGATTTTGCATTTTACTCTCCCCCCCCTCTCCTCCCCCCTCTCTCTCTCCACCTCTCACACTCACTCTCTCCTCCCCCCTCTCTCCTCCCCCCTCTCCTCACTCCTCTCTCCTCCCCCCTCTCTCCCCCCCCTCTCTCTCCTCCCCCCCTCTCTCCTCCCCCCTCTCTCCCCCCCCCCCCCCCCCCCCCCCCCCCCCCCCCCCCCCCCCTCTCCTCCCCCCCCCCGCCTCCCCCCCCCCCCCCCCCCCCCCCCCCCCCCCACCCCCCCCTCCCCCCCCCTCCCCCCCCCTTCTCCCCACCCCCCCCCCCTCCCCCCCCCCCCCAACCCCTCCTCCCCCCCCCCCCCCCCCCTCCCCCCCCCTCTCCCCCCCCCCTCCCCCCCCCCCCCCCCCCTCCCCCCCCCCCCCCCCCCCCCCCTCCCCCCCCCCCCCCCCCCCCCCCCCCCCCCCCCCCCCCCCTCCCCCCCCCCCCCCCCCCCCCCCCCTCCTCCCCCCCTCCCCCCCCCCCTCCCCCCCCCCCCTCCCCCCCCCTCTCTCCTCCCCACCCTCACCTTCCCCACCCCCCCTCCCCCCCACCCTCCCCCCCCCCCTCCCCCCCCCTCCTCCCCCCCCTCCCCCCCCCCCCTCCCCCCCCCTCTCCTCCCCCCCCCCCCCCTCTCCTCCCCCCCTCTCCCCCCCCCCTCTCCTCCGCCCCCCCCCCTCTCCTCCCCCCCTCTCCTCCCCCCCCCTCCCCTCCCCTCTCCCCCCCCCCTCCCTCCCTCCTCCCCCCCTCCCTCCCCCCCCCCTCCCCCCCCCCCCCCCCCCCTCCCTCTCCTCACCCCCCCTCTCCTCCCCCCCCCCCCCCCTCTCCCCCCCCCTCCCTCCCCCCCCCCCCTCTCCCCCCCCCTCTCCCCCCCCCCCCCCCCCCCCCCCCTCCCCCCCCCGCCTCCCCCCCGCCCCTCTCCTCCCCCACCCCCCCCCCCTCTCCCCCCCCTCCCCCCCCCCCCCCCCCCCTCCCCCCCCTCCTCCCCCCCCCTCCTCCCACCCCACTCCTCCTCCCCCTTCCCCCCCCCCTCCCCCCCCCCCCCCCCCCCCCCCTCCTCCTCCCCCCCCTTCCTTTCCCCCCCCCCCACCCCCCTCCCCCTTTCCCCCTTTTTCCCCTTTTCCCCCCCTCTCCTCCCCCCTCCCCCCCCCCCTCCCCCCCCCCCCCCCACACCCCCCCCCCCCCCCCCCCCCTCCCTCCTCCCCCCCCCCCCCCCCTCCCCCCCTCTCCCTCCCCCCCCTCTCCTCCCCCCCCCTCTCCTCCCCCCCTCCTCCCCCCCCCTCCTCCTCCCCCCCCTCTCCTCCCCCCCTCTCCTCCCCCCCTCTCCTCCCCCCCTCTCCCCCCCTCTCCCCCTCTCCCCCCTCTCCCTCCCCCCCTCTCTCCCTCCCCCCCCCTCTCCCCCCCCCCCCCCCCCCCTCCCCCCCCCCCTCCCCCCCTCCCCCCCCCCCCTCCTCCCCCCCTCCCCCCCCCCCTCCTCCCCCCCTCCCCCCTCTCCTCCTCCCCCCCCCCTCCCCCCCCTCTCCCCCTCTCTCCCCCCTCTCTCCTCCTCCCCCCGCCCCTCCCCCCTCTCTCCCCCCCCTCTCTCTCCCCCCTCCCTCCCCCCCCCCTCTCTCTCTCCCCCCCCCCCCCCCCCCCCCCCCCGCTCCCCCCCTCTCCCTCTCCTCTCCCCCCCCCCCCCCCCCCCCCCCCCACCTCCCACCTCTCTCCTCTCCCTCCATGTTATTCCATCTTTGCATCCTACACACTGAGGGCAATTTACAGAGACCAATTGATCGGGGAACATAGAGAGTTCACAAGTTCATTAGTAGTCAAGGGTGTTTTATTGTCATTTATCCCTGACAGAACAATGAAAGGAGCAGAATTGGGCCATTCAGCCCATCAAGTCTACTCCGCCATTTATTTTAGTCTAGAGCTCTCGGGTTACTGATACCCCTACCATTCCACTCTCCCTGCCTGCTCCATGCTGTCTGACTACAGCACTTTCTTCAAAAGTTAGAGGAGTAAAATTGGGCCATTCGACCCATCGAGTCTACTCCGCCCTTCAATCGTGTCTGATCTATCTCTCCCTCTCAACCCCATTCTCCTGCCTTCTCCCCTTAATCCCCGATACCTGTACTAATTGAGAATCTGTCGAACTCCTCCTTAAAAATATCCACAAAGTCTTGGCCTCCACAGCCGTCAGTGGCAATGAATTCCACAGATTCACCACCCTCCGGCTTAAGAAATTTCTCCTCACCTCCTTCCTAAAGGAATGTCCTTTAATTCTGAGGCTGTGCCCTCTGGTCCAAGACTCTCCCAACAGTGGAAACATCCACTCTGTCCAAGCCTATTTCTGTAGATTGCTATCATCTATTTCTGTCTCTGTTCTCTGATTTGATTTTTTTATTAGTTTTGTCTTTTGATGAATGAATACAAATGGATGCAATAAAGAACAATTTCAATCAGCAAACTGCGGAGGTAATTAGATGGTCTGGTTTGATTAAAACTCAATCCTCCTCCTTAAGAAAGTGGATTGAATCCATTATCCTTTTTGCTTGCGGGGAGGGGAGGGGAGGGGTAGGTGTAGCAAAGTACCTGTGTCTAGATTTACTCATGATTAAGCTGGGAGCGCAGCGGTAGAGTTGCTACCTCACAGTGCCAGCGACCCGGGTTCGATCCCGACTACGGCTGCTGTCTGTACAGAGTTTGCACGTTCTCCCCGTGACCGCGTGGGTTTTCTCTGTCCACGTTTCTACATGCTCTTTAGCAATAATGGGCGGCGCAGCAGCAGAGTTGCTGCCTCACAGTGCCAGAGACCTGGGTTCGATCATGACTATGGGTGCTGTCTGTACGGAGTTTGCACGTTCTCTCTGTGACCTGCGCGGGTTTTCTCCGGGTGCTGCGGTTTCCCTCCGCACTCCTAAGAAATAAGGGTTTGTAGGTTAATTGGCTTCTGTAAAAATGATAATGGACACCAGTGCGTAGGACCGAGCTGGTGTGCAGGGCCGGCACGGATGCGGTGGGCCGAAGGGCCTGTTTCCGCACTGCATCCCCGAAGGCTGAAAGGAATGTTTGTTGCATTTTCATATTCCAGATGCAACTATCCATGCTTCACCGGGATACAATCATTGCCACAGGCGGCAGTCGAGGGCAAGTCAGTGGATATTTTTGAGATGGAGATTGCCAGATTGTTGATTAGAAACATAGAAAATAGGTGCAGGAGGAGGCCATTCGGCCCGTCGAGCCAGCACTGCCATTCATTGTGATCATGGCTGACCGTCCCCAATCAATAACCCGTGCCTGCCTTCTCC
Organism: Leucoraja erinaceus; assembly: GCF_028641065.1. NCBI lineage: Eukaryota > Metazoa > Chordata > Chondrichthyes > Rajiformes > Rajidae > Leucoraja > Leucoraja erinaceus. The sequence goes on along the minus strand of NC_073383.1, from coordinate 76,784,767 downwards.
CCATATCCCTTGACTCAACTAGCCCCTAGAGCTCTATCTAACTCTCTCTTAAATCCATCCAGTGACTTGGCCTCCACTGCCCTCTGTGGCAGGGAATTCCACAAATTCACAACTGGGTGAAAAAAGTTTTTCTCACCTCAGTCTTAAATGGCCTCCCCTTTATTCTAAGACAGTGGCCCCTGGTTCTGGACTCACCCAACATTGGGAACATTTTTCCTGCATCTGGCTTGTCCAGTCCTTTTATAATTTTATATATTTCCCTCATCCTTCCAAACTCCAGAGTGGGGTTGAGGCGGAATGATAGATCAGCCATGACTGAATGTCTTGATGGGCCGAATGGCCTAATTCTGCTCCTATCCCTCATGAATCACCTCTATATCTCTTTTAGTTTAATCTTTATTTAGAGATACAGCATGGAAACAGGCCCTTCGGCCCACCAGGTCCGCGCCAACCAGCGATTCCCGTACATTAACACTATCCTACACCCAATTTTTTAATTATTTTTTTTTTTTTTACATTCACCAAACCAATTAGCCTACAAACCTGCATGTCTTTGGAGTGTGGGACGAAACCGAAGAACTCGGAGAAAACCCGCGCAGATCACGGGAAGAACTTACAGGCAGCACCCGTGGTCGGGATCGAACCTGGGTCTCCGGCGCTGTATTCGCTGTAAGGCAGCAACTCTACCGCTGCGCCACCGTGACCGCCCATAAGTATTTTTTTTTTTTAAAAACCCATCCCCTTTGCATCTCTCACAGCTGCCTGTTGCCCTGCGACACCTTACATGGCCTGGATATGCCAACGTTACTCAGTTACAAGTGCGTCCAGAAATCATCTTCCTTGGCCTTTCATCCGAGTCTTTTTTTATTGCTCTTCTTTAAATAAATGTATGCAAATTTTTTTTTCTTCCTGATTTCGAATCTGCCACGGTTTTAATGAGGTTGATGCAAGGTTAGTTTTAGTGTGCGTGGATGAAATACGAACTGAGTTTTATGACTCTAAGAGTCTCTGTAATGTAGTTATGCTCTGACTAGGGATCTCCTTGGTACCACACACTCAGCATTCCATTCCTCATCGGTGATTAAAGGTGTCCGGGTTAAATTTAATGAATTGGTTTAACTTTTCAACGTGAAGTTCTCTCAAAAATTGAGTAAAGTGGTTTACTTAACTATAAAGTGCCGTAATGGGAATTAAGTTCGCATTCGGAGGCGGCACGGTGGCGCAGCGGTAGAGTTGGCGTCTAAATGGCCTGTCCTTTAGGTGAGTTTTTTTTTAGGCGACTGCCGCCGCGACGGAATTCACCGAAGTCAGCACAGGCGACAACCTACGCCAGTCTGAAGAAGGGTTTCGGCCCGAAACGTTGCCTATTTCCTTCGCTCCATAGATGCTGCTGCACCCGCTGAGTTTCTCCAGCATTTTTGTCTACCGCCAACCTACGCCATCCTGGCGACAACCTACTACGACAGCGCCTACGTCGGGAGAAGACAAGCTACGACAAGCCCACGGTTGCCGACTCTCGCCGAAAAGTTTTGAACATTTCAAAATCCAGTGGCGACCAGAAAAATGCGACGATTCTTTGGGCGACTGAGGAGACGACTCACGACCATACAGGCGACACCCCGGTGACCATGTGGCTGGCAACAGCCTAGTCGCCTAAAAAATTGCCTACATGGGACAGGCCCTTCACAGCGCTAGAGACCAGGGTTTGAAACCAACCACGGGTGCTGTCTGTGCGGAGTTTGTACGTTCTCCCCGTGACCGCATGGGATTTCTTCGCACTCCTAAAACGTGCAGGTTTGTAGGTTAGTTGGTTGTGGTAAATTAACTAGTGTGTAGGATAGAGCTCAACTCAGACTCCCCTCAACCACCGACGTTCCAGAGGAAACAATCTTAGTCTATCTAACATCTCCCTGTAGCTGAACCCTTCTAATCCAGGCAGCGCTCTGGTAAATGTCCTGCACCACTTGGCTTTCTGAGCCAGGAGACAATAGACAATAGGTGCAGGAGTAGGCCATTCGGCCCATCGAGCCAGCACCGCCATTCAATGCGATCATGGCTGATCATCCACAATCCCCGTTCCTGCCTTCTCCCCATATCCCCTGACTCCGCTATCTTTAAGAGCTCTATCTAACTCTCTCTTGAAAGCATCCAGAGAATTGGCCTCCACCGCATTCTGAGGCAGAGAATTCCACAGATTTGCAACAGAAAGTTTTTCCTCATCTCTGTTCAAAATGGCCTACCCCTTATTCTTAAGCTATGGCCCCTGGTTCTGGACTCCCCCAACATCAGGAACATGTTTCCTGCCTCCAGCGAGTCCAAACCCTTAATAATTTTGCATGTTTCAATAAGACACCCTCTCATCCTTCTAAATTCCAGTGTATACAAGCCCAGCTGCTCCATTCTATCAACATATGACGGGGTGAACACATTCATTAGAATTTGCATCTGGTGGCTTGACATTCCCGTTCTTTCTGATATTGAACTTTTGTTGGACTTGGACATTCCAAAGACGTGCAGGTTTGTAGGTTAATTGGCATCTGTAAATTGTCCCTAGTTCAGTTTAGAGATTCAAGGCGGAAACAGGCCCTTCGGCCCACCGGGTCCGCGCCGACCAGTGATCCCCGCACATTAACACTACCCTACACCCACTGGGAACAATTTTTACATTGACCAAGCCAATTAACCTACAAACCTGAACGTCTTTGGAGTGTGGGAGGAAAACGAAGATCTCAGAGAAAACTCACGGGAAGAACGTACAAACTCCGTACAGACAGCACCCGTAGTCGGGATCGAAGCCGGGTCTCTGGCGCTGCATTCGCTGTAAGGCAGCAGCTCTACCGCTGCGCCACCGTGACCGCCATTGCAGGATACCACCCTGTGTAGGATAGAACTAGTGTACGGGGCCATCGCTGGATGGCGTGGAGTCGGTGGGGCCAGAGCCCCTGTTTCCACGCTGAAACTCTGAACTAAAGGAAGAGTCGGGGGTTGGTGCGTGCCTCAAGGGCTGCGTGGCCAACTCTTTGTCCTATGTTCTTATGTTGAAAGAATCCACACAGTTTGGCTGAGGAGTTACTGTACTTGGCACACTGGTCGAGGAATGCAGTTCGTGCTAAAGTCCAAACAGAGTTGTTCCAAAGATATTGCAAAATTGCAAAGATTTATCTTTTTAAGACAAGTCAAGTCAAGTTGAGTTTATTGCCATATGCGCCAGTTCAGCAAGGCCGAAGCTACAGCAAGAATCTCACTGGCAGCTGCATCACGGGCACACGGTCCGGAGACAATGCACAAAAACATCATATACACAGAGTATAGGAGCAAAGAGGTCCTTCTGCTGTTGTACAGGGCCTTAGTGAGACCACACCTGGAGTATTGTCCGCAGTTTTGGTCCCCTAATTTGAGGAAGGACATTCTTGCTATTGAGGGAGTGCAGCGTAGGTTCACAAGGTTAATTCGCGGGATGGCGGGACTGTCGTATTCTGAGAGAATGGAGCGGCTGGGCTTGTACACTCTGGAGTTTAGAAGGATGAGGGGGGAGCTTATTGAAACATATAAGATTGTTAAGGGTTTGGACACGCTAGAGGCAGGAAACATGTTCCCGATGTTGGGGGAGTCCAGAACCAGGGGCCACACAGTTTAAGAATAAGGGGTGAGCCATTTAGAATGGAGACGAGGAAACACTTTTTCACACAGAGAGTTGTGAGTCTGTGGAATTCCTTGCCTTGGAGGGCGGTGGAGGCAGGTTCGCTGGATGCTTTCAAGAGAGAGCTAGATAGGGCTCTTAAAGATAGCGGAGTCAGGGGATATGGGGAAAAGGCAGGAACGGGGTACTGATTGGGGATGATCAGCCATGATCACATTGAACGGCGGGGCTGGCTCGAAGGACCGAACGGCCTACTCCTGCACCTATTGTCTATAATAAAAAGTCCAATGCATCGTGTAACAATGCAATTGGAAAACAAGTCCATGGTGATGCAAGAGTTGGTGTGTGGTGCCCTATTGCCAAGGTAGGATTAAAGTTGTGCGGGTTGGTTCAAGAACCTGGTGGTCCATCAGGACATTAGGTCATAAGGAACAGGAGTAGAATTAGGCCATTCGGCCCATCAAGTCTAATCCGCCATTCAGTCATGGCTGATCTATACCTTCTAACCCCATTCTTCTCACCATAACTTCTGACACCTGTACTAATCAAGAATCTATCTATATCTCTGCTGTAAAAATATCCACTGACTTGGCCTCCACAGCCTTCTGTGGCAAACAATTCCACAGATTCACCACCCCTTCACTAAAGAAATGTCTTCTCATCTTCCTAAACGAAGGTCCTTTAATTCTGAGGCTATGACCTCCAGTCCTAGACTCTCCCACCTGTGGAAACATCCTCTCCGCATCCACTCTATCCAAGCCTTTCACTATTCTGTTTGAAGGAATCTAGTGGTTTCTGAAGCTGATGGTGTGGGACTTCTGTACCTCCTGTGTAAGAAAGAACTGCAGATGCTGGTTTAAATCAAAGGTAGACACAAAATGTTGGAGAAACTCAGCGGGCGAGGCAGCATCTCTGGAGAGAAGGAATGGGCGATGTTTTTCGGGTCAAGACCCTTCTTCAGTCCGAAGAAGGGTCTCGACCCGAAACGTCGCCCATTGCTTGTGTAGCTTCTGCCTGATGGGGAAGAGCGCACAGCTCGATAGTGGGAGAGATGAGCATGTTTTCTTAGGACATTTAGGCAGGAACCCCTGCACCACCGTGCCTGCCTCAACTAGATGGCATGGTGGCACAGAGGCAGAGTTGCTGCCTTAAAGAACCGGTGACCCGGGTACTCGATAGACTCGGCTTGTACTCGCTAGAATTTGGAAGATTGAGGGGGGATCTTATAGAAACTTACAAAATTATTAACGGGTTGGACAGGCTAGATGCAGGAAGATTGTTCCCAATTTTGGGGAAGTTCAGAACAAGCGGTTACAGTTTAAGGATAAGGGGGAAATCTGATACTGAGGTACAGGATACTGAGTTGGATGATCAGCCGTGATCATATTGAATGGCGGTGCAGGCTCGAAGGGCAGAATGGCCTACTCCTGCACCTGTTTTCTATGTTTCGATGTTTCTATGATCCTGACTACGGGTGCTGTCTATACATAGTTTGCACGTTCTCCCCGTGACCTGTGTGGGTTTTCTCCAAGATCTTCAATTTCCTCCCACACTCCAAAGACGTACAGGTTTGCAGGTTAATTGGTTGGTGTAATTGTACGTTGTGTCTGTAGTGTGTATAGGATAGTGTTGGTTGTGGGGATTGTTGGTCCGTGTGGACTCGGTGGGTCCAATGGCCTGTTTCTGCGCTGTATCTCTAAACTAAACATAGAAACATAGAAACATAGAAATTAGGTGCAGGAGTAGGCCATTCGGCCCTTCGAGCCTGCACCGCCATTCAATATGTTCATGGCTGATCATCCAACTCAGTATCCCGTACCTGCCTTCTCTCCATACCCCCTGATCCCCTTAGCCACAAGGGCCACATCTAACTCCCTCTTATAGCCAATGAACTGGCCTCAACTACCCTCTGTGGCAGATAGTTCCAGAGATTCACCACTCTCTGTGTGAAAAAAGTTCTTCTCATCTCGGTTTTAAAGGATTTCCCCCCTTATCCTTAAGCTGTGACCCCTTGTCCTGGACTTCCCCAACATCGGGAACAATCTTCCTGCATCTAGCCTGTCAAACCCCTTAAGAATGTTGTACGTTTCTATAA